>NC_139217.1:252389146-252704983 GCF_055691185.1 Crinia signifera | reverse complement strand
TGTGTACTAAGCAGTGAGCAGGCCAGATAATAGACTATCATGAAAGCAATACTTGTTTCTCAACCACCAAAAAAATGGCATACACTGCAATATCAGACATTCCTAGATGTAACATGTGCACTCGCTGCTTTATTTTTACACTGCAATATAGATATGAGTTTGAAGTACATTCCCCTCCCAAATCTAACTCTCTCCACATATTACATCTGCCCCCTCCAGTATAAATAGTTTATCCATTAGAGAGAGAATTTGCTTTTGCATGTGAACCAGAATCAGGCCCAATATGTATGATGATTGGCTCAGTTAAACAAATAAACTTGTGCATTATATACATTTACATGAAGATGATCATAGGCATATCTGTATGGCGCAATGTTAACATTACATCCCCCCTAATGGTAACAAACCCCCAGTAGCATTATCCTCAACCTTCTAGTTATAATAGATCCCCCAGTCACATTACTTCCTCTCCCCATTGTCCATATGTGCCCATTGAAGAATTACCCTCCTGTTCTCATGCAAAGCACACTAGAGTGGGCCTTGCGGGACTCATGATCAGTCCCAAGTTGATTTCTGCACAGATCAGTGCAGTGGTTCCCAAACCTTTTTGAACCACGGCACCCTAGAGTATTAGAATATTTTTCAATGCACCCCTACAGTAGGTAAAAAGTTTCTTGTTGATAAAAAATATAAAATTATGTAAATTGTGTTTATATGTCATCCTTAGGACAGTGGCGTAACAATAGCCCCGCAGACCCCGCGGTGGCGGGGAGGCGCTTAGAAAGTGTGGGCGCCGGGGGTCTTCCAGGCTAGGCTGCCACCTGCTGGGACCTGCCGCTACCGCCTGCTGGGACTTGCCGCTGCCGCATCTGTCTGCGGTCTTGTCCAGGCTCTCCTGTCTCCGAGTCCTGCTGCTAATGAAAAGTGACACACACAAAATGGCTGCTCCCATACAGCAGTTTTTAAGGATGCCGCCTCCTCTAGCATCCTCAAAAACGGTCTGCTGTATGGGGGAAGCCATTTTGTGTGTTTCACTTTTCATTAACAGCAGGAGCCAGGAGAGCCGGGATGGGACCGAAGACAAGACCAGCGGTGGACACAGGAGGGGTAACTCTAATTGAGGGGGTGGGGTGGTGCCAACATTTTTTGGGGGGGGGGGCACTGCCAACATTTTTGGCAGGGGGAAGATTAATTAATAGTTACGCCACTGCCTTAGGATCATTTATGTATTGAGAAACCAGATTTGCTTTTGCTTGCCCACATGATTGGTGGCCACCATCTCTGGTTTTGCCTATTGCTTTGACCATAACCATTATGAATTTGTCCTAGACCACCAATATAAGGCACCCCTGCAAGTTTCTTAAGGCACACCATGTAAGGATTACCCCTGTTCTATTGGAAAAGAACAGGGAACTATAGCAGATGGGGTACCTGGAGCAGTTGCTGGATGATAAGGATAAATTAATGACATAAACTAAACTGAATATGGGACATAGGACCAACAAGAGAAACTGACAATAACCAGGAGCATAGAGGTGAGGACAGCACCTGCAGAGCTAAGGCTTCACCAATAATAGCCAAGTTTGAAGGGGCAAATTAAGTCTGCCCCAACTCCGGTTTCCAGAAAAGGGGGTTTACTCCATATGGAGTTGGTGCATGCTCGCACAACCTATTAATTCAATATGGTTCCCTGCTTTATACAGGTTAGGTAGACCCCAAATTGTTATCAAGGGCGGGGGTGCTGTTCCCTACAGCATTGAATATATGTTTCAAAGCAAAAGAAGAAAAAAGGGGCTGTCTGGGGGAACGCACTGAAAAAGTATTCTAAAATGTAACTTTTATTGGTTTTGCTTTAATATTCCCTATATCAGGGGTTGGAGGGAAAAATACATAAACAGCTGAAATTTAAGAGGTTAAAATGACATACAGTACATACACAGATACATATAGTGTGTTTAGAAGGAAAGAATGTTTGTGTTTAAAATTCACACGGATGACTGTCCAGAAAAATGTCTGTTCTATAAAGCCCTGAGAGGAGATGATTTTGCTATTTAAAAAATTCCATGAAGGATTATTTGTGCATCCTGGTGTCACTTATATGGCAATTTTTTATATATATATTTTGCTGTTTGGACACAGCGCACAACGGTAGGAGTTTTAGCAGTGATCTTACAGTGAGATTGAAGGCCGGCTAGTATTATCTCACAGATCTGTGCAATCTATTGGCGCCCTCTAGTGGTCAAATTCTGATGTATATCAATATTCCCAATTATTATGGGGCACATTTAGTTCCCATACTTGGGAGTGATAAGATTGCTGTGGAAGCCTTTTTATGGTCTCAATACCAGATACCAGATATCACTGATATCAGATATGCTGCACACTTTGCTACCAAAATCTCATAGGGTCCACCTGGACTTGGAAAATAAGGTGCTGGCCATCTCCAGAGTGGACAAGAGGAACACTAACTAAAACCCATAGAAAAATGGGATACAAAACCAAAATGTGGCACAACTGTCCTCCAAGGGAAGGGATCCTCCCCAACGTACAAACTTTTACCAAAGGGTGACCCCCTAAGCAGGTCAGTTCAGAAAGGCAGTTAGATGGGAAATGGGGATTCCTTTCCCATCTAACGACTGTAAATACATTAATGCATGAAGATGTTAATAATATACATTACACATCACAGCCAGATCCCCATATACAGCAATTCAGCACTTTCACTAATGATAGAAGTGAACAACCCATGTGGTGAAGGATGATAAATACATATACAAGGGAGCCATATAACTCCCCTCAGATGAATGTAAGAGATGGCATAAACACCAGATGGGAAAGGCACTTTGTGACCAGACAGGATCAAGTAGTACCGCTGAATGACACAGGGAGCGGGCGCCGGCAGGACCTCTGGAGCTGAGCCAGCAGACTTTCACCAACTGCTGACAGGCTGCAACAGGACAGGGAAACAAACTGGGACAGGCTGCACTGGGAAAGGCAGACACACAAAGCCTGACTGACACACGACTAGAAACAGGCTGGAGACTGAACTCAGAGGACTTTACAGTGACAAGCACATGCTTCCTTCACTGAGGACCAAACAGGAAATATCACCAGCAGGGAGCAGCTGGTCAGAAACCCTAATAAAGGGTCACAGCTAATTAGGGATTCAGGGCAAGTGTGTCTGCTGCACAGAAATCCCAGTCCAAGTTGCATAGCAACAGCTAAATAACAAAACTAGCAGCAACACACCTGACACACCATGGTGCCTAGGCACAACGTTTTGGAACCACTGAATGAGTGAATAGTGCTTCTTTTGTTCCCGTCTTTGTATTGATTGAAATTTTACTAAGTGAAGCATGTGCTCCAGAATGAGGACGGGGCACATAAT
This sequence comes from Crinia signifera, assembly GCF_055691185.1. Lineage (NCBI taxonomy): Eukaryota > Metazoa > Chordata > Amphibia > Anura > Myobatrachidae > Crinia > Crinia signifera. Next base: position 252,701,595 of record NC_139217.1, on the reverse strand, counting down.
TACCACGTGATGTCAGTGTTCAGAAACCGCTACTGTACATCACAGTCAGGGCCAGACCTACAGGATGAAAGCAGTTGTGTACATGTACATTTCCTATTTGAAATGTCAGGGGATATAGGGTCTGATTCTGGTTCCCTTGCAAAAGCAAATTCACTCTCTAATGGACAAAACCATGTTCACTGCAGGTGGGTCAGATGTGACGTGCAGATAGAGTTACATTTGGGTGAGTTATTTTGCTTCTGTGCAGAGTAAATATTGGCTACTTTCTTTTTACACTGCAATTAGATATCAGTTTGAATTACAACCCCCACCCAAATCTAATGGTGTGTACACACGGTGAGAATACCTTGCTATTCGACATAAGATTTGATTGCTATGCAATCTTTGCTAACTCTGTACTATTTACATACAATTCATACATTCTACATTCGATTTGCACTATATAGTCCAGGAGTTCCCAATCTTTTTCGAATCACGCACCCTAGAGTATTAGAATTTTTTCAAGGCACCCTTAGGCCCAAAAAAATATATAAAAAATTAAGTAGATTGTGTTTATATGTGACTCTTAGGGTCAGTTATGTGGTAAAGGGCAGGGTTTGCTCCTGTTTGTACATATAGTTTATGATTGGCAGCCACCAGCACTGGTTTTGTCCATAAATAATTGATCATAAATAGTTTGAATTGTCCTGGACCACCAACCCGAGGCACCCCTGCAAGTGTCCTGAGGCACCCCAGGGAGCCTAGGTGCACAGTTTGGGAACTACTGATATAGTCATTGCTGCCCTGTCTATCTGGGTTTCGATTTGTGCTGTCCCGGGAGCGTGCATCGGGATCGCAAGGTAATAAACCTGTGTGATCTGCATGCGATCTACATACGATCTGCATGAGATTTTGACTATATAGTCAAAATCTGATGTCAAATCTCACCGTGTCCTAACACCCCAATCTGGCCGGTATAGACCCATCCAGTAGAATAAACCTATAATAAATATATAGTGCGGGCTACCTCTAGCTTATACCAACCAAATCTCACCATGTGTACACATCATAACTCTCTCTGCACATGTTACATCTGCCCCACCTGCCTTGCACATGGTTTTGTCCATTAGAGTGAGAGTGAACCAGAATCAGGCCCATAGTCAGACAGAAGCTATACATAATGTCAAACTAGGTTCAGGTGAAAGAGGTACAGTATAACGGGATGCGGGTAGCATCCCAGTGTGCGGAATGCCCTCAGTCAGAATATAGACACTGGTATGCCGACTTGCAGCCCCAAGACCAACACCAGAATTCCAACATTGCAGAGGATTCTTTAACCAGAATCCCGACTGCCGGCATCCCAAACATAAGAATGTGAGGCAGTTTAGCAATAAACTGGGCTGTTAGGTTTAGGATCTGGCAGGGGCCTTAGGTTTAGACTGCACAGGGGGGGGGGGGGGGGGGGGGGGGAGTTAGGGGTAGGATGTGGGGTAGGTAGGTTAGGATTAGGCACTAGCAGGGCTAGGAAGGGTAATGTTAGGTTGCAGGAGTGGGGGTTAGGGTGTGGGACGGCGAGGTTAGAGAGGGTATACTTACCAAACCCCTGTCAGGGTTCCCTCTATCAGGATGGCAGCATTGGTATTTTGACCATGGTAATCCTGTCCGCTGGTCAGATGTGTGTTTTCCAGTTTAATATTGACGTCTATAAAGCATTTATTACCTTCATGCAAATGTAAAATTTTATAACATTGTAATTTCCTGAACAAGAAATTACTGAATGGGCAACGATACATTCTAGTATTTCTGCTGTGCTGCACGCAGAGTTTTCATAGTGGAATCACTTTGGTGTGACAGGAACAGCATTCCCCATTTACTTTTATTACGTGCTAACTGAGTGTATCTTGGACTTAGATCACCACACTTTCTTCTTCACAGTTTGAACAGCTGTCAGAGCAAAATACCTATCTGTGGCACCCTACAGAATATTAACGGAGGGGAAACTCTAATATGACATAGCTATTAAAATATATGGTAAGGTCAGCCACTTGCAATATATATCGAAATTGCCATTATTATAGATAACTTTGGCATCCGTGGATTGGCTGAGAGTGCTAGCACACATCCTTCCACTACCCAACCAGGTTCATACTGCTACCACCAATCATGACATTCTCATAAGAAAATAAGAAAATGTCTAATGTATTATGTACCGCTAATTATTTCCTTTTATTGGCAGCACATTTTCTTATATCTACAGAAAGAAAGCAAATAGGGGGGCGTGGCCTGACCACACAGGAGTGAAGACGCACCTTACAGCGCTCCTCCAGCCTTGTGGCATTTTGCGCAGATCAGGAGACTGCTGCGGCGCCTGAGGGGTCTGCCCCGCTGCCCTGTGCCCCCAGGAGTGTGCTGCGCTCACCGGGGGTCCCGGAGCCCGGCCGGCGCGCTTCTCGCGAGTCGCGGCCTTCCCCGCGAGTGAAGCCGGGGCCTAAATTTGGAGCTGAGGCCGGCGCTCGAGCTCCAGAGACGATCGGCGGAGTTTTCTGCCCAGCGGAGCATCCCTGCAGTCCGCCCTCCATCCCAGCGGTAAGCTTACCTCTGCCCAGACCCCAGGGGACATCAAATCCCTACCCAAGCATTGGGGGGGCCTCCTGGGGCCTTCCCTACCTCCTCCCTGGGATCCCAGCGGCGGCCATATTTCTTCACACAGCCAGCTTCCCCACCACAGCAGGGCTGGTCTGCTGTAGCTCACCCCCCTCAGAAGGGATAAAAGAGAGCAGAGAGAAATAAAAACTGAGCTGCTGCAGACACCCTGAGCTCCCCAGGTTGTTGGACTTTGCCCCAGTACCTGCTTTAAAGCTGGTTGCTAGCTACAGCTAATTCTACTAAACAGTGACTCTACAGCCAACAGCTCCATCTTGTGGCTCATGGTCATACTGCAGCCTCTCTTATGTAATGAGTAGGAGAGGATGACCTGACCTGTACACTACACACCTGGAAATGTACCCGTGAAGCCTAAAGCCTGTCAATATCTTTAGCACCCTCCCCTGATTGATTCTTCTCAAATATATATATTTTAATAGTACCGTGTCCCCGGCCTGGAGTATGCCTCCTAAACGTGGCAAAACCCCCAACCCGGTCTCTCAGGTGGCCTTCTTTAAGCCCTCCCCTGTTAGGCCCAAGAAAATCGGCGAAGATGGTCAGCAGCCTCACAAAAAGAATCTGCCTAGCCCCTCGGGGTCAGCTGCTTCACCAACAGAAAAATCTGTTCCAGGAGCGATTGCACTGGATGATAACCAAGCACTTACTGTGGGTTCTATGAAGCTATTGCTGTCCCAATTTAAAACAGAGGTAGCCGAAGAGTTTAAAGCTACACTTCGGGAGTGTCAGAAATCAATTGACGACCTTGGTGAACGCACTGATCATATTGAAACCAAAATGGAAGAAGTCGTCACCTCCCATAATGATCTAATCTCTTCCCACGATGCCCTAGAAGCTGAGGTTGCTGCCCTGCGAGATAAAGTCTCAGATCTGGAGGACAGATCGAGACGGAACAACATTAAACTGCGTGGAGTCCCAGAAACAATCTCAAATAGTGGTTTGAATGACTTCGCTGTCAAGATCTTCCAGAAACTTCTACCCGACAAGTCCACCACAGACCTTTTGATAGACAGGATCCACAGGTTACCCAAAGCCAGAAGCGCCCCGGTGGACTCCCCGCGGGATGTACTGATGCGGATCCACTTTTTCCATGTGAAGGAGGCGATACTTAAAGCTGCCAGACCGTCCGAAGATGCCTCCAGAATACTGGGGCCACTCCAAATCTTTGGGGACCTATCTCAAGCCACTCTGGCTAAGAGACGTTCTTTCCAAACCATAACGGCTGGTCTACGTAAAGAAAATATCCTCTATAGATGGGGGTTCCCCACGAAACTGCTAATCAATCGAGAGGGCACTACTATTGTGCTGTCTTCAGTGGATGAAGGGAAACGCTTCCTCTCCACACTGCAAACAGCGAGCTCTTCCCATCCCCCATCGCCTGAGCGCGGACTTCAGCGGGACTGGTCTGCGTCAGGATCTGATCACTAATCTTGCTCCAAGTGGTAAAGCTAATACTTCTATACGTACCGCATGTTTACAGTTTTTGTGCTAACTTATAGAAATTAATCTATTTATCAAGCGGTCATCTATCATTGTTTTTTTTGTTACAGAAGATGCCCCACTATTATATTTGTTATACCTTCTGGTTTTCTTATATTTCCTTGACAGGTTGTTATTGTTCTACTTTATGGTATTTAGTCTGTTTTAGGTGCTCTCTATGGGCCTTATTCTAGTCCATTCTTTCTGACAAAATCCTTCTTAGATGGACAAAACCATGTGCACTGCGGGTGGGGCAGATGTAACTTGTGCAGAGAGAATTAGATTTAGGTGGGGTTTTACTTCAAAGTGAGATCTATATTGCAGTGTAAAAATAAAGCAGCCAGTATGTACCCTGCACAGAAACAAAATAACTCACCCAAATCTAATTCTCTCTGCACATGTTACATCTGCCCCCCCTGCAGTGCACATGGTTTTGTCCATCTAAGAAGGATTTTGTCAGAAAGAATGAACTAGAATAAACCCCTTTATCTGGCCTAGAGAAATTACCTTCAGACATGTAGTTTATCGCTTTCGTCCACCCAGACTCCCTTAGGGGACCTGTTAGTTGTGACAATCCCTATGTGCTTAGCCGCCGATAATAGCTTAGGCCCCATATTATGTTATTATGCTACATACTGAGTAACAGACTGGGTATAGATCCAGGTGTACATATGTTCTCCACTACCCCCCACACTTCCTCAGAGTGTCGCCATGGCACGGCGCCCAACTTTACCCCCGGATGGGGGTCCCCACCTCCTTTCCCTTTTCCCTCCCCTCCCTTGTTACCCCCCTGTTGTCTCCCCGGGTCACAATCAAGATGTTACTTACATTTACTCTAGTACAACCTTTTGTCTGTATCTGACGTCTCAAGCTGCTCTTCCAATTGAGGATCATGGTTAATGTTATCTCCATCAACGCCAAAGGCCTCAACTCCCCTAATAAGAGGAGGCTAGCTCTTCAATATCTTCATAAACATAAAGTCCATATTGCAGCTGTCCAAGAAACACATTTTATAAACTCAGCCCCCCCACTATTCCATGACAGAAACTACCCGCACTGCTACACGGCTAACGGTCCATCTAAAAGAGCCGGAGTTGCGATCTTATTCTCACAACACTGTACTTTTTCCCTCTCATCCCAATACTCTGACCCTGAAGGTAGATTCCTAATTTTAACAGGCTCTCTCGACAGTCGAGATGTGACTATTGTGTCCTGTTATGCCCCTAACACTAGGCAACTCCCATTCTGTAGAAAACTCTGCACCAAAATCCAACAACTGCTTAAGGGAGCCTTACTGCTCTTGGGAGACTTTAACTTGGTCCCAGATCCCGCTATAGATAGTACGTGCGCTCGCCCCGGGTTCTCCAGTCGGCCCCGCAATCCCTCTAAGGGCCTCCGCCAGTTGCTAGCAGAATATGATCTCTTTGATATATGGCGGGTCAAAAACCCTTCAGTAAGGGACTATACGTTCTATTCACACGTTCATGGCACCTACTCGAGAATCGACCTCGCCATATCAGACAAATGGTCTTTAGACTCTTTTCACAAGGTCAAAATCCTCCCCAGATCATGGTCGGATCACTCCCCGGTTTATATTGAGTGGGAAATAATGAGTAGGAGGACAGCCCCCGGCCCATGGCGCATGGGCCGTCAGACTTTGGTTCAGCTGGAGGCTCAGCAGGCTATACGTTCGGCAATAGACTATTATGTACAGGAGAACTCCCCTGAGACCACCTCTACCTTTAACCATTGGTGCGCTCTTAAGGCGGTTGTTCGAGGTTCAGCAATCCAAATAGCCGCCAAACTGAAAAAAGACTATAAGAAATCTTTAGTACAAGCTGAACTGGAGCTCACTACTCTCGAGGCTGCCCATAAATCCAACCCAGCTGATAAATCACTGCTTAAACTATTAAACGAGGCTAGGGATAAAGTTAATGGTTTTTATTTGGCAGAAGTCCAACGTAATGTCAGCAGACTAAATCAGAGATTCTACCAACTTGGAAACCGGGCAGGTAGACTATTGGCTAGAAAGCTAAGAGGAAAGAGAGCAAAGGAAAAAATCCACATGATCTATTCTGGCCGGGGTTCAAAAGTATATGATCCAAATGAGATAGCCAACGTCTTCTCAGAGTATTACTCTAAACTGTATAACTTAAAGGATGACCCTTCCACCCCCCAACCACACTACGAAAAGATCCAAAGCTTTCTGAGCAGGATCAACCTCCCTGCGTTGGCCCCAGAGACATGTCTGTCCCTTAACGCACCCTGGTCACTAGAAGAGGTCCAAACTGGTATTGACTCCTTACCATCGGACAAGGCCCCCGGACCCGATGGGTTCCCATCTAATTTCTACAAAACTTTCAAAGCCCAATTGTCACCAGTGTTACTCAAGGTATTTAATGAGGCCTCTTTGGTGAAACATTTCCCCTCTGAAATGCTGGAATCCCGCATCATTACCATCCCTAAACCAGGGAAACCCCAAACAGCAGTCCAAAACTATAGACCCATTGCGCTTCTCAACTCAGATCTGAAATTATATGCTAAATTAGTTGCTAACCGCATAAGCCCACTACTCCCCTCTCTCATTAAAAATGATCAGGTGGGTTTTGTTTTAAACAGACAGGCCCCGGACAACACACGCAGGGTGCTAGGTGTCATCGAATTCTGCACGTCTAAGAAAACCCCCCTTTTAGTCTTGTCATTGGATGCCGAGAAGGCCTTTGATAGGCTCCACTGGGGATTTATGCAGGCGGCCTTGGAAAAATTTGGATTTAATGGGCGGATTCTAGATTCAATCTTAGCCCTTTATTCCTGTCCCTCTGCTAGGGTATTTACAAATGGCTGTACTTCCTCAGGTTTCAAAATTTCTAACGGTACTCGCCAGGGGTGCCCGCTTTCTCCCTTGATCTTTGCTTTGGCGGTTGAGCCTCTAGCTGAACATATTAGATGTAATGACTTTATTAAGGGCCCTGTAATAGGTGGCTCGTCTCATAAAATTAGCCTTTTTGCGGATGATGTCTTATTGTGTATATTAGAGCCTGAAAACTCTCTTCCTGCTCTACACAGGGTGCTACAAGACTACTCCGAAGTTTCATTCTATAAATTGAACACTGGCAAGACGGAGGCTCTACCCCTGGGGCTCCCCTCTGATATTATCACTAGGTTAAAAGAAAAGTACAATTACTCATGGCAAACCCGCTCACTGAGATACCTAGGAATTAACTTGGCACTAGAAAACCATTTACTTGAGTGCAACTATAACCCCCTGTTGAGGGCCTTTGCGGAGCTGACTGGAGACTGGATGATGCACGATGTATCGTGGCTGGGGAGGGTGGCTGCGGCTAAAATGGTCCTCTTACCGAAATTGATGTACTTATTTCGTTCTATCCCAAGACCCCCTCCCAAAAACATTCTGAACAAATTTAACCAACTATTAGCTAAGTATATCTGGAGAGGGGCCAAACCAAGAATCGCAAAGAAGATTTTAATGCGGTCTAAATCAGAAGGTGGTGTTGCCTATCCCGATATTGAAACGTACTACTCCTCGTGTATGCTGAGCCAGGCCAGGGATTGGTTCGATCTTAATGACCCAAAACCGTGGGTGATATTGGAAAGTACTTACTCCCACCCTACACCTATCGCGGACCTGGTATGGCTCCCGCATACTGAAACGAGAAAATTCTCAGCCCTGTGTAAATCTATTAAGGCCACCCTAGAAGTCTGGTATAAAATGACAGCTTCTATGGAAAAGACAGCCCTACCGGCCCCCTTTTTATCATTAAAAGCCTTGAAGTCTTTAATCCCCAATTTGCCAGTAGACAGATGGATTAATCAGGGAATAAATTCAGTGGGAGACCTGTTTGTCGGGGATAATTTCGTACCCTTCAACTATTTACAAAATAACTTCAACATCCCCAAACAGGACTTCTTCATCTATCTACAGATAAGGAGTTGGTTACAATCACATCTAACTACGTCTAATAAAAAACCAGCTTTCCCTGCCTTTGTTAAAGCTAGGTTAAGCGCCTATTCCCACAAAGGCGGCATTTCGTGGTGGTACTCCCACTTACTCTCTATCAATGTAAGGTATAAACTGAAATCTCAATCCCTATGGGAGAGGGATTTGAACAGATCTCTAAATGAGGAAGATTGGGAGAACATCTTTAGATCCTGTTTCAAGATATCTAGATGTATTAATCATTCTGAAATGTTTTTCAAGCTTATCCATAGGGCCTACTTCACCCCAGCCAGGTTGCATAAGATTTGGCCATCTTCCTCTAACTCCTGTTGGAGAAAATGTGGGAACATCGGAGATATTTTTCACATATTTTGGGCGTGCCCATGCCTGCGGCCTCTCTGGGGGGAAGTATTTCAGTTAATGAGTCTAATATCAAACCAATCCATTCTTCCGGACCCGGCCCTAGCGCTGCTCCATATCTTCCCAATACATTTTTCAGCGGCGGACAGGTATATTCTGGGGCATGTCCTCATAGCCACCAAGACAATTATCGCTAAATTGTGGAAATCGGATATTCTACCATCCATAGAGGCTATCCGGAATAAGGTTCACAGCCACTTTATATACGAGACTGCCGATGCCAAGTACTCTTCTTCCCCAAACTCATCAGTTATGAAATGGCATGGCTGGTCGCTTTATAATGAAAAAATGGGTCGCCCGATTACACATAACAGTCCTCCTGATCTATCTGTACTATATTCTCAATAGATAAATGCTAATTGGTAATGTGAAGATGTATTGCTCTAGACAGATGCAGAATACATGTTTTGTGTACTTTTTGTGCTTTATTCGGATCTGATGTGATTTGTGAGACAACTATTATTTATTTATTGACCATTCACTGTTTTCTTTTGTCCCCCACCCTCCCTTCTTTCCTTCTGTACCCCCCCCAGATACCCCCTGGAAAAATTCACAATAAAAATTTAATGTTTAAAAAAAAAAAGAAAGAAAGCAAATAAATGTTGTCTTTTCTAACAGTATGATGTAAAAGGTTTCCGATACGTAACAACTTTACTCAGACTAGTTTACATGTGCATAATTGTAGGTTTAGGAAAATTAGATCTCACTTGTAATTCATTTGTACATCTATATAACCAGGGCCGGTTCTAGGGTGTTCGGCGCCTCCCTGCAAACTCTAAATTTGCGCCTTCCCATACCTAATAAAAGAGTACATGCTAGAGGTGCATGCCACAAAAAAAGGAGTTGTGTTCTCACAAGGGATGTGTTCTAAAATTACACCACACAGTAGCACAATGTTATTCACATGTAGTGCCACTGATTCACATTCTACCACACATCTGTTTCCCTTATTCCCGTTACAAAATACCGTAGAGTCCATTATTCATGTTACTTCAGGCATTTGTACCGTTTATACACATTATGCCACACAGTAGTGTCCTTTATATAAAATTTTAATAGTAGTAGTGCCTTTTACACATAATGCCCACAGTAATAGGTCTTACACATAATGCCTATACTTAATTTCCGGAGTAATACAAGTTACACCTAATGCTCATAGTAGTGCTGCCTACACAAAGGGGGTGATTCTCTAACGATTGGAGGGGTCCGAATTCATCCCCATTCCAATGGTTGGGGGTCTGCGTATGGGCATATTTGTGCATGTACAGTTCCTGGCAGCGCGTTACACACTGTCTAGGCCGATCATTGTGGGGAGGGAAGGGGTGGAAACGGCTCTGGACCATAGGAAGAACACATGACTTCAGCACCCATCCGCCCTTTTAGGCGGACACCGGTGGAAATAAAAGTCAGTTCAGTAATACTATTTACACATAATGCCCACAATAATACTGCTTACACATAATGCCCAGAGTAATAAAGTACACATAATGCCCACAATAATACTGCTTACACATAATGCCCACAATAATACTGCTTACACATAATGCCCAGAGTAATAAAGTACACATAATGCCCACAATAATACTGCTTACACATAATGCCCACAATAATACTGCTTACACATAATGCCCAGAGTAATAAAGTACACATAATGCCCACAATAATACTGCTTACACATAATGCCCACAATAATACCGCTTACACATAATGCCCAGAGTAATAAAGTACACATAATGCCCACAATAATACTGCTTACACATAATGCCCACAATACCGCTTACACATAATGCCCAGAGTAATAAAGTACACATAATGCCCACAATAATACTGCTTACATATAATGCCCACAATAATACCGCTTACACATAATGCCCAGAGTAATAAAGTACACATAATGCCCACAATAATACTGCTTACACATAATGCCCACAATACCGCTTACACATAATGCCCAGAGTAATAAAGTACACATAATGCCCACAATAATACCGCTTACACATAATGCCCAGAGTAATAAAGTACACATAATGCCCACAATAATACTGCTTACATATAATGCCCACAATAATACCGCTTACACATAATGCCCAGAGTAATAAAGTACACATAATGCCCACAATAATACTGCTTACACATAATGCCCACAATAATACTGCTTACACATAATGCCCAGAGTAATAAAGTACACATAATGCCCACAATAATACTGCTTACACATAATGCCCACAATAATACCGCTTACACATAATGCCCAGAGTAATAAAGTACACATAATGCCCACAATAATACTGCTTACATATAATGCCCACAATAATACCGCTTACACATAATGCCCAGAGTAATAAAGTACACATAATGCCCACAATAATACTGCTTACACATAATGCCCACAATAATACTGCTTACACATAATGCCCACAATAATACTGCTTACACATAATGCCCACAATAATACCGCTTACACATAATGCCCACAATAATACTGCTTACACATAATGCCCACAATAATACTGCTTACACATAATGCCCAGAGTAATAAAGTACACATAATGCCCACAATAATACTGCTTACACATAATGCCCAGAGAAATAAAGTACACATAATGCCCACAATAATACTGCTTACACATAATGCCCAGAGTAATAAAGTACACATAATGCCCACAATAATACTGCTTACACATAATGCCCACAATAATACTGCTTACACATAATGCCCAGAGTAATAAAGTACACATAATGCCCACAATAATACTGCTTACACATAATGCCCACAATAATACCGCTTACACATAATGCCCAGAGTAATAAAGTACACATAATGCCCACAATAATACTGCTTACACATAATGCCCACAATACCGCTTACACATAATGCCCAGAGTAATAAAGTACACATAATGCCCACAATAATACTGCTTACACATAATGCCCACAATAATACCGCTTACACATAATGCCCACAATAATACTGCTTACACATAATGCCCACAATAATACTGCTTACACATAATGCCCAGAGTAATAAAGTACACATAATGCCCACAATAATACTGCTTACACATAATGCCCAGAGAAATAAAGTACACATAATGCCCACAATAATACTGCTTACACATAATGCCCAGAGTAATAAAGTACACATAATGCCCACAATAATACTGCTTACACATAATGCCCACAATAATACTGCTTACACATAATGCCCAGAGTAATAAAGTACACATAATGCCCACAATAATACTGCTTACACATAATGCCCACAATAATACCGCTTACACATAATGCCCAGAGTAATAAAGTACACATAATGCCCACAATAATACTGCTTACACATAATGCCCACAATACCGCTTACACATAATGCCCAGAGTAATAAAGTACACATAATGCCCACAATAATACTGCTTACATATAATGCCCACAATAATACCGCTTACACATAATGCCCAGAGTAATAAAGTACACATAATGCCCACAATAATACTGCTTACACATAATGCCCACAATACCGCTTACACATAATGCCCAGAGTAATAAAGTACACATAATGCCCACAATAATACCGCTTACACATAATGCCCAGAGTAATAAAGTACACATAATGCCCACAATAATACTGCTTACATATAATGCCCACAATAATACTGCTTACACATAATGCCCACAATAATACCGCTTACACATAATGCCCACAATAATACTGCTTACACATAATGCCCACAATAATACTGCTTACACATAATGCCCAGAGTAATAAAGTACACATAATGCCCACAATAATACTGCTTACACATAATGCCCAGAGAAATAAAGTACACATAATGCCCACAATAATACTGCTTACACATAATGCCCAGAGTAATAAAGTACACATAATGCCCACAATAATACTGCTTACACATAATGCCCACAATAATACTGCTTACACATAATGCCCAGAGTAATAAAGTACACATAATGCCCACAATAATACTGCTTACACATAATGCCCACAATAATACCGCTTACACATAATGCCCAGAGTAATAAAGTACACATAATGCCCACAATAATACTGCTTACACATAATGCCCACAATACCGCTTACACATAATGCCCAGAGTAATAAAGTACACATAATGCCCACAATAATACTGCTTACACATAATGCCCACAATAATACCGCTTACACATAATGCCCACAATAATACTGCTTACACATAATGCCCACAATAATACTGCTTACACATAATGCCCAGAGTAATAAAGTACACATAATGCCCACAATAATACTGCTTACACATAATGCCCAGAGAAATAAAGTACACATAATGCCCACAATAATACTGCTTACACATAATGCCCAGAGTAATAAAGTACACATAATGCCCACAATAATACTGCTTACACATAATGCCCACAATAATACTGCTTACACATAATGCCCAGAGTAATAAAGTACACATAATGCCCACAATAATACTGCTTACACATAATGCCCACAATAATACCGCTTACACATAATGCCCAGAGTAATAAAGTACACATAATGCCCACAATAATACTGCTTACACATAATGCCCACAATACCGCTTACACATAATGCCCAGAGTAATAAAGTACACATAATGCCCACAATAATACTGCTTACATATAATGCCCACAATAATACCGCTTACACATAATGCCCAGAGTAATAAAGTACACATAATGCCCACAATAATACTGCTTACACATAATGCCCACAATACCGCTTACACATAATGCCCAGAGTAATAAAGTACACATAATGCCCACAATAATACCGCTTACACATAATGCCCAGAGTAATAAAGTACACATAATGCCCACAATAATACTGCTTACATATAATGCCCACAATAATACCGCTTACACATAATGCCCAGAGTAATAAAGTACACATAATGCCCACAATAATACTGCTTACACATAATGCCCACAATAATACTGCTTACACATAATGCCCAGAGTAATAAAGTACACATAATGCCCACAATAATACTGCTTACACATAATGCCCACAATAATACCGCTTACACATAATGCCCAGAGTAATAAAGTACACATAATGCCCACAATAATACTGCTTACATATAATGCCCACAATAATACCGCTTACACATAATGCCCAGAGTAATAAAGTACACATAATGCCCACAATAATACTGCTTACACATAATGCCCACAATAATACTGCTTACACATAATGCCCACAATAATACTGCTTACACATAATGCCCACAATAATACCGCTTACACATAATGCCCACAATAATACTGCTTACACATAATGCCCACAATAATACTGCTTACACATAATGCCCAGAGTAATAAAGTACACATAATGCCCACAATAATACTGCTTACACATAATGCCCAGAGAAATAAAGTACACATAATGCCCACAATAATACTGCTTACACATAATGCCCAGACTAGAGGAATGCACATAATGCCCACAATAATGCTGCTTACATATAATGATGCTTACACATAATGCCCAGAGTAGTGCCCCATACCGCCCCGACAAATACATGCCCCCGCCCACTGCCATAACCCCTCGCAACCATGCGAGGGGAGGTGTCATGGAAACACATCCCTTCACATGTCCCGCAGCAGCAGAAATCAATGGAGACTGACATATTTGCGTCACACTCCGTCATGGCTGCATTAACATGGGAACGCCCAGCGTTTGCATGGCGATGCCCATGAAACGCTGGGCATTCCCATGGCCCACCGCCCCTGTGCGAGAATCACGCTGACTGTGCAGGTGGCGAAGGCACCTGCACAGAAGCCCTGCACATGCGCACTGTACATGTACTGTATTAACACAGAGGTGGCAGTGGCACTCACAGAATTAAGCATATGAATAAACACTCAGAGACAATTCTCTATCTCACCTAATTCTAATTATTTCTGTGAGTGCCATTGCCAAGTCTGTGTTAATACGTATGGTGCCTCTCTCCTCATGTAGGGGGAGGCCACAGTGAACATTATAGTGGCCCACCGTTCTTGCCCTGAATAATTGCCCCCTTTATTTAAAATGACACACACCTTTGTTAGACTGTGAGAGGCTCTCAAAACCACAACCGGCTCTTCCCCTTGCACGCATGTGTGGGCACAGCGATGGGGTCATGACCTCCCCTGCCCAGCTTCACAGAGGGAAGGCAATCGCAAGGTCCTTCAGGCACCATCACCCGGAGAGGAGTCACTCAGCAGCGCGGGCGGCGAGAGGAGTCAGGCAGCGGCAGTGACAAATGCAGGATTTTAAAAGGGGGGCTTCCAAATGGTACCCCACCCCATAGGCAGACATGTCACATATTCACACCCCCCTCCAGCACAGCCTCCCCCCCCCCCCCCCCCCCCCCCCCCTCCGATAGGCAGACATGCCAGACATATACAGAATCTGCCTATGGGGGTTTAAGCTGGAGGGGGATCTGAGTTGTCACAGGCATTTCACATATTTACAGAATCCCCTCCAGCACAGCCTACAGTAGTACTGGCACATGCAGTTTAATGTATTCCCCACTGTATCTCACAGAGTCTACAGACTCTGTCCTAATGCAGCCAGAGAAACCCCTAACCCCCCCCCCCCCCCCCTGAATCATACTGAATCATCCCCACAGTAGTGACAGACTAGTGCTGGTCACCTGACCCCAGAGCCACAGTAGCCCACTTACTTCTAGAAAGCTTCTTCTTGGCCACAGCGCTGCTGCTCCTCGGTGTCTCTCTCCCCTCTCAGGCTGACGTCATTTGTCTGAGAGGTGCTCCCCCTGCCTGCCAGCAGCTGTATCTTCAGCTCACGGCAGCAGCAGCAGGGAGGAGAGGGGCAGAGGGGAGCACAGCTCAGCTGATTTGCCGGCACCCGGCGGGGGAAAAATCATCGGAACTGGGCCATCGATACATCGGGCGGTGAGTGCGGGTCTGGGCGGGCAGCCAAGAGTGCTCACAACGCCCGGCTGCTTGTAAAACGTGCCGCTGCCTGTCATATATTTTGACAGGCATCGGCAGCTACAGTGCGGCAGGAGGGGAGGAAGCGCCTCTAAGGGCCGGCGCCTACCTGCTTTGCAGGCTGCGCTGAGCGGGTAGCGCCGGCCCTGTATATAACCTAAAGCATCCATGGAAAAAAATCATTATTAACCCTCTGAGTGCCTACATCTCTGAGAGAGAAGTGCAAAATAT
This sequence comes from Crinia signifera, assembly GCF_055691185.1. Classification (NCBI taxonomy): domain Eukaryota; kingdom Metazoa; phylum Chordata; class Amphibia; order Anura; family Myobatrachidae; genus Crinia; species Crinia signifera. Next base: position 252,685,913 of record NC_139217.1, on the reverse strand, counting down.
CGGCTAAAAATGCCAGCGTCGCTCACATTTGTTATATAAATTCAAATAAAAAATGTTGTGTAAAAAAGATTATATTTCCTATATATAAGGTAAACATTACGGGGGAAATTTACTAAAGGAAATTTGTAAAAAATAGGTGTATTTGTATCCCGAAATACACTTATTTTTGACATTTACTATCCCGAAAATACGGCAATTCGTAGTCGTATTGCTGTGCTATCAATACGAATACGAATTGCCGTATTTTCGGGATAGTAAATGTAAAAAATAAGTGTATTTCTGGATACAAATACACCTATAGTAGTACAGGTCAGACTGTAAGCTTGCAGCAGGGCCCTCTTACCTCCAAGTCTGTCTGTTGTTACCCAGTTTGTTTTATCACTGTCTACAATTGTAAAGTGCTACGGAATCTGCTGCGCTAGATAAGAAACTGTAAATAAATAAATAAATTATGATGAATAAAATTGTTTGCTTGCCAATTTTCACACCTATTTTGACAAAATGTTCTTGGCACACAAAGGGTTAAAATATAATTTTCGATTTTTATAATTCCTTACCTATTTTATATCTGTAAACATTTATTAAAAACAGTGACTGCTCAGCAACAAATTATAACAGAAACTGGCAGTAAATATATTAGCACTGCTCATGTCAGTTGGTGAATACATTTCAAACAAGCAATAATGGAAAGCACTGATGAAATTATTTAATGGAACTGAAAAGTCCAGCATAAATAACATCCAGAGTTTAAGGTCACTTTCATTATTTTGTACTAAACCTGAGAAGGGTTACTGTAAATACATAACGGTGATGTGGTAAAATATCTTTCATTAGAGACTATATGGTCCAAATGTAATAGGCTGTTAGAATCAGAAAGTGAGAGATTTTTCCCATTTTTTAAAGCGGCGATCAACTACATTGCAAAATCAACCTGGATTTTCAGTGTATTGATTGACACTTTAAAAAAATCAGAGCACTCTGCTAAAATCTCTCACTGTCTAATTCTCACACCCTATTACATTTGGCCCCAGGGGCGAGATGTAATAGGGTGCAATTTTTAGGATGTGCGATTTTTTGATGAAAATGTGCAATATGGTGCAATTTTTTGGCTGTCTAAAAAATCGCACCCTACAGATGGAGCGCCTCTCAGCCAGCGCCGGGGCTCACCAGAACGCCCCCACAGGCGAGCCGGTGCACCATCTGACTGGGACAGTTTGCTGGCAGCTGGGGATGCAAACTCTGTCCATCTCTGGTTCAGAGAGACAGGCAGGGTTAGGTGGAGGAGTGGGCAGGTGGGATTGGGGAGTGGGGACCAGCGGCGAAACGGTATGGACCGGTGGGGAGCTACGTAGTAAGGGGACGCACGCGCATCTCGTGCATGCGCGTCCCCTTCCAGCGGCTGCCGGTCGCTGGTGGCTGGCGAATCTACCGTCAGCCCCTGCAAGAATGAAGGGCGCTCCATCTGTATTACATCTCGCCATGTCTGTTAAAAAAAAGAATGTAACTATTAGTTGTCATTTAATTATATTAATTATAGCAATCTAAATTTATTATACTACCAAAATTCCAGGTTCACTATGACAAAACACGCATGCAGAGAGATTTGGAATCTGAGTCTTCTTCTCAGCGGGAATCGATAACACTAATTTCCCAAGGTAAGTGACGACAGCTCCTGCCTTTATCATCTGCAGTACAGAGAGCAACATCAAGCACTCAGATCTCCTGGAAAGGAATTCACTTAATCCTTGGTGAATATCTATTTGTTGAAACACAGACTGTGCTCCTAAACCTCACTGGTAGTGATGATTTCTCAGTGGGTATAGCTGCAGTGGGGTTTTTACTGTATTTTTATTTATTTTTCATGTTCACAGATTTATTTGTAGATTACAGCAAACAGTAGACAAACTGGGGAAACCAAATACAGAATAAAAGATGTAATATATAAATAAATGAAAGTACCATAAACAATACAATGTAATACGGTGACTATATGTCAATAGAAGTAAATGGCAGTTGGCAAACAGCTCAAAAACATCATGAAAGATGAGATGGGATAGGGTATTAATATCGGTGGTGTTGCAAAGTTAAACACTGAATGACTGAAACACTGAATGATATTGTTAAGGATATTGTTCAGTCACGTCAACGGGACCCCTGCCGAACATGCAATCACTGACAATATTATCATATATAGTGTGTACCCACCTTTACTAATTTTAATCTGAATGGAAAATGAAAACAACTGCTTAAAGCTGAGGGCTTATGCAATTAAGCCCAGGATGATCTCGCAAATCGTGAGTGGTAAAATAAAAACTGTCCACCATCCCATCTCTATAATCGATACAACACAGTCCTATAGCAACTGGATTCTATCCAAAGAAGAAACCAGGGGTGTTTTTTTTTCTTCTTTCCCTTATTCATGTCATACAAGTTATGATCTGCACTATTATTTTTAATGGTTTTAACTATAAGGGGACATTTTATAGGATGAGAGTTTCAGAAAGTGAGAGATTTTGGTAAGAAATCTCTGTGTTTTTTTTTTAAACAGCCATCATTTATACTTCAAAACCAGTTTGATTTTGAATTGTTAATGATTGATGCTTAAAAAAAAACTTCTGATTTCTTACCAAATCTCTCACTTTCTGAATCTCTCATCCTATTAAATCCCCCCCCCCCCCCTTAATTTCTATGTATTAATATGTATCATTAAATATATTTAATAAGTACGCTGTCAGGGAAGATGCTAGGGCAGTGGTTCCCAAACTGTGTGCCTAGGCTCCCTGGGGTGCCTCAGGACACTTGCAGGGGTGCCTTGGGTTGGTGGACCAGGATCAATTCATATTATTTATGGCCAATGTACCAGGCAAAACCAGTGCTGGTGGCTGGCAATCATAACATATGTGTACAAACAGAAGCAAATCCTGTCCCTCATCAGATAACTGTGACATATAAACACAATGCACTTAATTTAATTTTTTTTCTAAATTTCTCAATAAGAAGCATTTGGGCTAGGAGTGCCTTGAAAATATTTTGATGCTCTAGGGTGCCGTGACTCAAAAAAGTTTGGGAACCACTGTGCTAGGGTGTTGGGCGCCCTCCTGCAAACTGTAAATTTGTGCCCTCCCTCCCATACCTTATAATAAAAACACTATAAAAAAGGGGGTATGTTCTTACAAGGAGTGTTTTTTTTTCTTCAAATTATAGAACACAGTAGCATAATCTTATTCATATTAGACTGCATGTAGTTTTACTTATTTACATTACACCACACACTAGTGTCCCTTATTCACATTATGACACACATTACAGCCATAGGTGTGCGCACATTGAGTGTTAGGGGGGCACAGGCACCCCCTAATGCTGTGCCCACCCTTACAAACACCTCTGTCGCTAGCAATACCAGCAATACCTTTAACCAAAGACTTTTGCTTTTTAGAACTGTATTCAATTTAAAGAAGCACCCATCAATCAATTATGTGTGTTTGCATTGTTAATTGTACTAGACCATTGTCATATCACTACATATCTGTGTCATCCATATATGTTTTTGACATTATTTGCATGTACTGTTACACAGAGTAATTAGAAGATTAAAACTGCAATAGGCAGGAGATTACGTTGTGGCCGAAAGACTTTTTATATTGCAGAGTGCCAATAGATGACGGAAGACATGCCTGATTGGCGGTGTTAGACACGCCCAATAGGTGGAGCTACGCACACCCCTTTGACGGTATACCCCCTAATAAAATGTGCTGTGCACGCCTATGAGTACAGCACATTAAGTATGTTACTTCAGACAGTAGTACCCCTTATACAAATTACACCACACAGTAGTGCCCCTTATATATATAATGGTAACAGTAATAATTCCTTTTACATATAATCCAAACAGTAATGCCGCTTACGTATAATGACCACAGTAGCGCAGGTTACACATAAGGTCCACATAAGCGTGCCTGACTGAGGAGCCGCCGAGTGAGAAACAGTGAGTGTGCAGGCAGGAGAGTGATGCCGTGACACTGTCACTGCATGTGGAGGAGGGAGATCACCGGTGGACTCTATTTTTAACCCCTTCACGACATATGACGTATATATACGTCATATGTCGGTTGCGGGGGAATCAAGCCAGCTCACGGAGTGAGCTGGCTTGAAAGAGAGCAGGTAATGGCTGTATATTACAGCCAGGTCCCTGCTCTCACGGCCACGAGCGGCGAGTTCGCCGATCGTGGCCGTTTAAAAAAAAAAAAAAAAAAAAAAAATTAAAAGTTCAAATCACCCCCCTTTCCCCATTTCCCAAATAAAAATAAATAAAAAATAAAAAAAATAAACATATTTGGTATCGCCGCGTTCCTAAAAGTCCGATCTATTAAAATATAACATTAGTTATCCCGCACGGTTAAAGGCGTAAACGGAAAATAATCCCCAACGCCAAAACTACGTTTTTTGGTCGCATCGCGTACCCAAAAAAAAAAAACTAAAAGAGATCAGAAAGTCGCCCATATCCCATAATGGTATTAATTAAAAAGTACACTTCAGCCCGCAAAAAATGAGCCCTCACCCAGGTCCGTAGGTGGAAAAATAAAAAAGTTATAAGCCGCAGAACATGGCGATGCAACGCAAATTAGAAAAACCGTAAAAGTTGCGATTTTTTTTTTAGTGGTAAAACATAACGAAAACTATATAAGTTTGGTATCACCAGAATCGTAACGACCCATAGAATAAAGATAACCCATCATTTTAAACGAACTATGAACTCCAAAAAAACCGTAACCAGCGCAAAATTGTGCAATGGCGTTTTTTTTTTTTTTTTACCCCACATTGAATTATTTCCTGATTCCCCAGAATATTATACGGTATAGTAAATGGTACCTCATGTGTCTATATAGACGGAAAATTAAAAAAGTTACGCTTATTTGAACGCAAGGAGGAAAAAAAAAAAATTACCTTAAAAGGCAATGTCGTGAAGGGGTTAAAGCATTTGGGGGACAATGAAGGAGACAGGTGCCCCATACAGCTGCTGCACTCTGCAGCAGCAGTGTCAGAGGGAGGTGGAGGGGGGAGTGCCTCTCAGGTTCGGAGCCTACCTGCTTTGCACGCTGTGCTGAGCGGTTAGCGCCGGCCCTGTACATTGTGTGACATTACATTTTTCCTCAAAGCGCAGTTCGTTCATTTTCTTTATTGTTGCCGTGTGTTTGGATGTGAATGTATAAATTGTCTATCAATATATAAATTCTCCTGTTAGATATATACAGCATATCTAATGCATATCTAATGTAGGTGAGTCACCTTCTGATTAGCATATACAAGTGGGTCTCATAGGACTCCTTATTAAGTGAACCTTCACATAGCATCATCTGCTTTGAGAATTGGCCTGTCTGGGAGGATAGAAATTAGTTGGCCTTCCACAGATAAGCCTCTGTAAAGTTTTAACAAGTGAAGATTGTGGTCTGGCCCTCCCACATAAACAATCAGCAACCGCGGTGCCTTCCAATGTAGAATATAGAGGGTAGATATACAGGAAACCTTCAGGCGGCACTCAACGGGTTAACAATGCGCTGTAATAATGGAGACCCACACCCGCAGATATGATGTGACGTTTTGGTAATTTTGAAAAAAATTGAAAGAAAAGTACTCTCTTTTTTGGGGGACACTACCTGAAAAAAAAGTTTTTTAAAAACTTAACTTTTATTATTATTAATTTAATTGCAAGAATAAAATGGACATACTCAAACACACCTAACATGAAACATTAAAGATCGGGATGATGTGTAGTTTTTAAGCAAATAGACTACACACTCATCCAGTTTTAGAGCACAGATTATCGTACAATTAGCAATGTGATGTTATAAATGTGCATACTCTGAAACAATGAAGAGTTGCACTGTTATGTTCTGTAATATTATTGATAACAATAGGATAGCAATATATGCAAAATAATTTCCTCTGTTAACCACAAATATTGGCAAATCAACAAAACAATACAATGATTCTCAGACAATTAAGGTGATCATTACATGTACCAATATTGTTCACTGATCAAACACTTGCTGGATAGTATGAGCCTGTGTATGAATTAGGTGTTACAATGAACTGCAACTATATACATATTAGAACAATGTATCTCTTTCATTATGTAGGCTGCTGGGTCACAGTTCTTGGGTATATCAAAGGTTGTTATAAACAATAAGATGTACAAGATCACTGAGTTAATTGTCAATCAATTTAAGATATTTGTTTTTAATAGTGGTATCGCACAGGTATTTTTATATATCAGAAGAGCAAGGAGATAAACTGTTCTTCTATATATGGGTATTCATGGTATAATTACCGTACTGTGGCTTTTACCTCAAATTCCTAGATTACCATATATCTAGTTAATATAACCAAAATACATATTAATTGGCATTCAGTTGAGGGTAACGTCCGTATATAAATGAGTAAGGGAAAGAAATTGATAGTAGTATGGTGAATAAAGTACCCTTTCTGATCCAAGGACCGCTGCTCATGTGTAGTGCTCTGGGGCAGAATGATGGCCTCTGTGCCGGTCCCTGGGTTACAGGGTTTTGGGTTAGCAGAAAGATGTTGATACTGTCCTGAGGGATGAGGTAGCAAGGATCCCTGTTAGTTAATACCAGTGCAGGGTATCTGGCCCCGCACTCAGGATGAGTGTATATCTGTAGAAAAATGGTGAGACAGAGAGTGGAAGTAGGGGTCCCTGTCCACCGGCCGTGCGCTGCTGCTCACCACTTGCCAGTAGCAGAGGTGGGGAGTGAGCGGTACGTCAGTGGGTGCAGAGGTTCCCTTGGGATTAGAGGAAAACAGATCGAGTGGGCAGATTGCAAGATTGGCGGGATCCCTTCCGTCCTCTGTACGCTGCTGCTCCCCACTTGTCTGTTACAGCAGTGGAGAGTGAGCGGCACGTGGAGGCTGCAGGGTACCTATCAGTATCCGTGGACACTGGGAGTGTACGGTTAAGCTTGTCCACGCGCCTGTAGGAGAAAGAGAAACACACATAACTGTGCTGTGTTACGGTGCCGCAGAGGGACTCATGCCGCATCTACCGCTTCATCAGTGCTGATGTATGGTTCCTATGTGGCTTTTTATATGCCAGTAGGTTAATTGCCACTTTAAATTGCCCATTAGAATAATTATGCCATGTTCTCTATTATTATGTGTCATTCTAATTGATTGGGGCTGTGCGGCATTAAGGTTACTGATTGTAAAAATAATTTGTATTAAAATAATTTATATATGTTTATTCTGACCCAGTTTTTATGAATTAAAAGTGTGACCTAGTGTATTGGGATGGGAATAATTTTAGTATGAAAACGGAAAGGCACTTTGTACATAATGTGTACACATAACAGTGTACATTAAATCCCTCTGGGAATTGATTGATCGGGGAGTCTATACTTGTACCTAATGATGGGGTAAGATAGAATTATAGATGTTATTTAACTGGCATGGAGACTGATAGCAAATGCTATGGAAAAGATGGAAAATGGAGTTCAAATTGGTGTATTAGGGAGCCTACATAGATTCACAGATGTTTTTTTCGGTGAAATAGATGATGAAAAGTACAAATATAAATAATGATGCGGATACTGTTAATGACTATTATTTAGCATTAAATTGTAAGGAATTAATCATCCGTATACAGTGAGATAAGACCATAGGAGGTCTGAGAAAAGTAGTTTTGGAGGTGGGTGTTTGCAGGGCCGGCGCAAGGCACCGGAGCGCCCCAGGCGAGTCGGGGTGGGGGCGCCCCAGTGCCATTGTGTGTGTGTGGGGGGGGGGGTACCTGTTGCGCCTTCTGGGGAGGAAGGGGTGTCTATTCCGGAATCTGACAGGAGGCGGAGCCCGCGCGGGTACCTGTCCTGTGACGCTTTGTGTACCTGGCGGCGGCGGCGGTCCCTGCAGTGAATAATAAATAACAAGCTCTATCCGGCGGCGCGGGAAGTGCTTCTATTTTGAAGAAACACTGGCCGCACGCTGATTGGCTGAATCAGCGTGCGGCCAGTGTTTTCAAAATAGAAGCACTTGCCGCGCCGCCGGATAGAGCTTGTAATTTATTATTCACTGCAGGGACCCCCGCCGCCGCCGCCGCTGCCAGGTTGTGATACACCTGTGTCGACCAGTAGGTGTATAAGTGGCAGAACGTAAATCAGAGCCTGGGAATATTGTGCATAAGGGCACTGCTATCCGCAAACATCAGCAGTTAGCTATATGCTAGTTCCCGTGCTGGTCACAAAGCGTCGCAGGACAGGTACCCGCGCGGGCTCCTGTCAGATTCCGACATAGACACCCCTTCCTCCCCAGACGGCACAACAGGTACCGGTGGCATGGGGGGGCGAAATGCCGCCCTCCAGTGGCCGGCGCCCTAGGCAAATGCCTAGACTTGCCTAGTGGTGGCGCCGGCCCTGGGTGTTTGTAGATAATAGTTAGAGTTGCGTGATATATCTTATTATAATACTGAGGAGGGTATATGGTGAAAATAAGAATAATAGCCAAGTGATTTATTAAAAAGGAGGTTGTAAATTTATACGTGTTGGTGATGTGCTACCTTTCTCAAAGACACACAAACATGGAATAATACACTTAATTATACTGGGAATAACCAGTGTCTCTCGCGCCAGCTCCGACCTCCCTCTGCATGCTTCCCGGCCATGAGCATTGATGACGTCATCAGAATGCGTCCTCTGCCATCTCAGCCGCACAGCCCTAGTGTTGCCTAGGCGACCATCCGACGCTGGAACGCAGGTGTAAGAAAAAAATGAATGAACTTAACAACTATACAAAGTAGCAAATATCAATGAGCACATGGACACAGAATAGTAAATCAATAACTGGCTGGTGGTTCGGTGTTCCGAGGCCCAGAGCTGAGAAAGAAATCACACATGCAATATTCATGTGTGACTAGAGGGGGATGCGGGCAACCTTTGCCCTATGCAACATACTAACATAATAGTTAACCCCTAAGAATGTGAATACATCTAGAGCTACTGTGCCTCAATCACACCTTTCCGACAGTCAAAACATTTTTAAGTCATGCTAACGTATTATGCGCTGAGACACCAGAAAAAAGAACTGGAATATAGGCAATGTCAAAAAGAGTAATCAAGAAATATATGTACACACAGAGAGATCAAAGAAAGCAATTTAACGATAAATACTCGTTAAGTCCTGGATGGATCACATTTAATATAAAAATCCATCTCGCCTCCAACTGGAGCAGTTTCTTATCACGGTCGCCACCTCTCCTGCATACAGGCACATGGTCTATCATTTTATATTTTAGAGTTGGCAATGAATGCTTGAAATCCCGAAAGTGGCCGGCTACCCGTTGGTCTGATGGCTCCCCTTCTAGAGCATGCTTAATCTCTGAGCGGTGCAATGCCATCTGCTGTTTGAATGTTCTGCTCGTTTTGCCCATGTATACAAGTCCGCATGGGCAGCAGATCATGTACACCAGGTACTTACTCGTGCACGTTAGAACACATGGGGTGACAGATGGGCATACATATGGGGTGACAGAGCATACGCAGGGTGACGGAGGCATATACAGGGTGACAGTGGAAGGGACAGTAAGACAAAGGGACAGTGACACATGTACACTGGGTTACGGGGGCATACACAGGGTTGTCAGAGGAAAGAACTGTAAGTGAAAGAGACACATATACATAAGCCAACAGAGGGGCATACATATGAGCATGGTGAAAGCTTACACAAATTCCACTCCTTGTGCCAGCCTGCAGAGAACCCAAACCTCCCCCACCACTGCCCAGGTGACAGCTACAACAGAAGCTCTCCCCTCAGACCAGGTAATTGCTTTCAGTGATAGCTAAAACAGATCCCCCTTCCCCCCAGTGACCGTTTGCCCTCTATGCAGGATATGCAGCTCACTTTCGAGATGCCTGCAGTGTGCTGCCGAGGCTGCTGCACAGAGCAGCGCCTCCACGGTCCTGCAGATGCAGTCCTCCCTTGTGCATCTAGCTGTGTCCGCTTCCTGTGTTGGAGCAGGGCGGATCCTGAGCCTCTGGCTGTCCCAGCTCTCTCTGCCTTCTATGCCTGCCCCGCCCCCTCTTTTCTGGGCTTTTTCTCCTGCTGCCAATTCGGGCAGCAGATGGCTTAATTCACTCATGGTATGGTGTGCACTTTGTGGAATTCTCTGTGCTCCCCGCAGACCCCTAGCACTGGCTCCTCCAAGCCACCGCAGGGTCTGCTGCACTATAGCTACGCCATTGTACCTGACCAAATCACTTGGTTGAGGAGGTCAGCATTTTGAGACAAATGTCTGCCAACTGTATTAAATAAAAGAAAACAGGCAAATCTGCAGATGCGTGGGCTGGTAGGTCTGTCATTCTATATCACCATGAGCAAGTTAGCAGCTTTTCTCTCATGTAGTACGTTGCTGGAGGGTCTGCAATTATTAAGCTTGAAAGACATGCACCTCAGAATTCTGATGTAGTTCGGGTCCCTTGGTGCCAGCTGTATTTATATACTTTTTTTTTCTACTTTGAACTGATGGAGACAGCACATCACATTCCTGAGTTTCTGTGCTCCAAACCTATAGATTTCAAAGCTCTGTGCGCCATATAAAATTGAATTTCAGAAGGTGTCTCTGAGCAAGCAATCTTTGAAAACTAGTTTGTAAAGTGTTTTGCTGATCACCAGGACCCACAATCTCAGGAGACCTTTTACCCTTACCCTGTTGCATATTCTACCATTTTCCAGACCATTTAGCTGAATCTGCAACTTTTATTAATATACTGTACAGTACTAACTTTTACCTGTGCTATTCTGCATAGGTCAGACACAGCATCCTTTTAATGTAGCTGCACTGTCAGCCAACTGACAGTATTCTCCTCAGACCTGCATAAATCATTCTATCCTTTCTGCAATATTTACATTGTGCCTTTCTCCCATCTATGGGCCTAACTCTGACTTGACCGCTAATTAGAGAATTCAGCAAATCAAGCAATTATCAAACAATTGCGCATGCTTAACGTTTGTATGACGCATGCATGAGGAGAAATAGTAACAGAAAATGCATATTGTTCTTATACATGAGGAGGGCCTGTGATGCCAGCGATCACCATTTCCAGCCTGTCTCAGTCGCAGATTTGTGGAAGCCTCTCACTTACAATTACACAGATGGCAAAAACTGTTAGCAATTCGCAATGTATTTGCGATTCTCTCGCAATTTAACAAGGGTCTTTTTCTCTTTTTGTCTGGGCGACGTCTTTCTCTTTGTAGTGCACTGCGAATTCTCACATTAGTGATCAACTCTGAATTAGGCCCTATGGGGGAAATGTAATAGCGTGCGACATGCAGGCATTAGCGAGATTCTGGGGAGTGTGGGTATATTTTAAAAGGCCAAAATAACGTTGTTGTTTTTTTTTATTATTGGTGCCTACAAAAAACAAATGGGCAGACTCACCAGAATCTCACCACTGACCACATCCGTTCCCCATATTGATTTTCAGCATTAGCTCTCTGCTGAAAAAATTATACTATATCAGCGGTGGTCAATCTGTGTCTTGAGCTAAATTTGGCTCTTTTCTTAATGATATGAGGCTCTGACACGCACAGCACTGCCACTTGCTTCCTCTGACGGTGCACTGCTGCAGGTGCAGGAGCCAGCGCACAGCAGAGTAGGGCACAATCACTGTGGTCTCAGTTAACAGTGGCTTTCAGCTCTTTCGTGCTGACACAACCCTGAGGTCTCTGTTAAAGGTGCCCATACACTTATAAGATTTATCTTCAGATCTGGCTGGTTGGAACAAAAACATGGTTATGGATGAGTGACAGTTTGTCAGTTTTCCAGCATTTCCAAGCAAATGGTCAACTGTCATTTGCTCTCATCCATAACCATGTTTTTGTTCCTATCAGCCAGATCTGAAGATAAATCTGCATGTGTATGGCCACTTCAACAGCAGCTATTAGTCCTCTAGATTCCCCCTGCTGTGCTGACATGCCCCTGAGGTCTCTGTTAACAGCAGCTGTTAGTCCTCTAGCTGACCCCTGCCATGCTGACACGCCCCTGAGGTCTCTGTTAATAGCGCCTGTTAGCTGAGGTGTCCCAAGATGGTTTCAATGTAGCATAAATGTGCTGCTTGTAGCTAGACAACAACCCATTTAAAAATGGTCTGTGGCTGTGTGGAAGCTACGTTACGAACATTTTTTGTATGGTATCGACTCTTTGTCCTACCATATTTTTTGACTCATTGACTCTGATTGGTTGGCCACCTCTGCTATATACAGTGTGATCAATCTCAACCACAACATATTTTGTACTGTTTAATCACATCAAACACATGCAATGGCCAAATAAAGGAAAGCAGGAAGTGGTTACATTTGCATAGTTAAGTTGCAATTTGAAATATTCTAAATGCTAGATAATAAAAGCAAGTGCAGGTTTCAAATCCTTTGTTCCCATAGATGTGTTTAAAAAGGAAAAAAAAAAACGAATTTATTTCCAAATTGTGAAAGATTCCCCACTGTAACTAATGACAACCATGTCTATGCTGAAAATCAGGCAGTGTATTATAATGATGGTCCTATTTACGGGTTTGATACAAAATCCCGGCGGTCGGAATCCTGGCGTTCAAAATCCCGATGCCGGCATCCCTACCGCCGAAGTCCCGACAAGGGGGGACGTGGATCGCCCCCCCTTGCGGGCTCGCTGCTGGACACCCATAGAGGGAGAAAGTGTCGGGATTTCGGCAGTCAGAATTCCGGCGTCAGGATTTTGAACGCCGGGATTCCGACCTCCAGGATTATAACTGCATCCCCTATTTACTACTCATATTGATGTAGATATTATCATAGCAACAGAACATAATCTTTCATTGAAATAAATGTACCCCCTAGTGGAAAGCAAGATTTCTTCTTAATTGGGATATGTTCCAGCACACAGATCGTCCCAGGCAGTGCTCAAAGTGGGAATTTAGCACTCATGCCTCTCCTGCACCCCAGCGTCTCTACAGGACCCCAGTATCTCTCCAGCACCGTTCTGTCTCTTTCTGTTTCTCCAACTCCAGACCTCTACAGCTTCCAACTGGGTCTCCTATATCCTACAGTGCCCTACACTTACCTTTTCCTGCACCTTCTGTTTCTGCCCCCTACTTATTACACTGCATTATCCCTGCCATTCAGCAGTGTGATGCCACTGCATTGCTGTGAATCATTTTACAATTATGAAGAATTTCAGTCCAAGTTTTGTATGGTTTAAAAAGGAACTACCTAGGCCCTTAATGGCTAACCTTGACACTCCAGCTGTGGTTGAACTACACATCCCAGCATACTCTGCAGAATTAGCATGGCCAAATAGCAAAACTGAAGCAGAGCATGCTGGGATGTGTAGTTCAACAACAGCTGGAGTGTCAAGGTTAGCCATCAAGGACCTAGGCCAATGTGTCACAACCACTGACTATATTTTATATGCCACTGCCACCACTGTCTATATGTATAGGTGTGTGCTACATTAAACTGCACACCATCTGCATTAACCCCACATGTTACTGTCTGGGGGGGAGATTCTCTAAAACAGAAATGCGGTAAAAAAAACAGTTTTATGGGTGCTCTATTGTCCCTCCGCAGTAACAGTGCCGCTTTTTCTGGTGATTCCATGTTGAAGCCTATGGGCTTCTTACCGCAGCGCTTCTTACCGCAGCGCTACTGTGAGGGATCCATCACGGATCCCTCCCAGCATGCCCCCCGCTGTCCCCGTCTCTGACCCGGAAGTCCAGCGCCGGCACCGCATCGCAAGGGACAGCTCTTATTGCAAGAGCTGTCCCTTGCGTTAATAATCACATATGTTAGAGCATATGCGATTATTAACAATGCGGTACCCTGCGAAGGCGGGATAAAATGGGCAGCGGATGTTACAACATCCCGCCCTGGATCTCTTATTAGAATTAGAAATGCTGTGTAAAAAAAAAATTATATTTCCTATATAAGGTAAACATTACAGGCAGGGCTTAAAGTGGTCCTGGAGAGGTGTTGTTTTTACACAGCAGAAATGCTGTGTCAAAAAATTATTATAATTCCTATATATGGTAAACATTACAGACAGGGCTTAAAGTGGTCATGGAGAGGAGGTGGATACCCAACCCCCACCCTCCCCCATACATTGGCCCTTATTCTGATTGACGCGGACTTTACCGCATTCTTACGGATCGCGTCTTTTCGCCGTCTGCGCATGCGTGGAGAACGCAACGCGCATGTGCCACGCCTAGACTCCGTACCAGTTCGGCAAAATCCCATCCAAAACTGTTGGCCGCAATCAGTCGGGAAATATGGGCGTATTATGGGCGTCATGCGGAATGGCACATGGGCGTAGTTTCAAAGTGGGCAAAACGGGGCGGAAACATGGGCGGACACGGGGGAGTACACTTATGTTGGGGGGCGTACATTCGGAAACCACTCCGAATGCACGCGATCAAAAAGGGCAGAAATGTGCGGTGTCCACAAGTGTACTATTGCTTTGCGGACACCACTCGTTCATGCGGTAGGCGAACGTACGCCTAATGACTACAACCATTAACACCTGAACCCAATAGAATCTACTCCTTTACTCATTACTCACTAATAGGCCGCTTGTCAGTGCTTTAATTGAAACCATTGCTGCTTCAAGGAAACCTTACTAGTCCCCCACATATGTACTTGTCAGACACTTTCAAACTGCTAACAATGGACATGACAGAATATTAATACTAGCAATACACATGTGTATTTGACATGTATAATAAGTGGGTCATGTGATGTATAGCAGAAGATACTTCATAGTGGGTTGTTTGGCGTAAATACTCCGCTTACGTGCGGTAGCACCGCTTGGCTCCCGTTCGGATGCGGTATTCCCGAGCATACTCTGTAATACTCTGTAATACCGTGCCGAATCTGAGTGTTTCTCCCGCACACGCATGGTTTGTATGTCGTCCGTAAACACGCCCTGTTCTTAAAGAGTGAGTCCGTCCGAATGCGGAGGACACGTGGGCGTTTCTACGGACGATGGCCGCACGTGGCAAAACACCGTGGCGTGCGGACCGCACCGTAAGAATGCGGGAATATCCGCACCGATCAGAATAAGGGCCATTATACATTAGGCAGAGACTAGACCAGTGCCAGGGAATTTGTGCCCTACCTCCCGTAAAGGGGTAATGGTAACACAAAGAAAAGATGTGGTCACACAATAGTAAGTCCAATTGAATTTACAACATACAGTAGCACAATCATATACTGTACACATTACACCACATGTAGTGCCCTTGATTCATATTAAGTCAAACAGTATTGCCCCTTCAGAGGTGATGGTATGACATCACATATGCTGTGCTAGAAGAAGGAGCTGCTGGGACTGTCTTTTCTGTTGGAATTACTGTTCAGGACTGTCGTAGTGGTGGAACTCAGTTCCCCCTACCATTAGAGGTGATGGAACTCAGTTCCACCCCGTTCCCCCTCACTTTAACCCCTGATTACAGGTTATTATATGTGCGGCAAATTTCACACCTATTTTGACAAGTTCACTTGGCACTCAAAGGGTTAAGCATCAATACCCATAAAACCTGGAATGTTAAGATGTCTTCATTACTGGGTTTGGTAACCAATGATCAGTCTGATCAGACTCTGCAGCATCTAGTTTCCTCTGTTTTTTTATGCCTTTCTGCTGGTCAATACCCCACCACCGGAGGATCCTCGCTGTCATTTGCTCGCCTGACATCCTGGCCGCTTGTAGGTAGTAATTGCCATTAGTTCACTACATGGATGTAAAGATTAATAACAGTAAAATGGATATTTGGAGACACTAACTGTCTGCACCTGTCATTGTTATGTAGTCCAAAATGTCCATTGTTAGTAACCCCTTGGGTTCCAAGGACTAACCATTTTCAGAACACACATCAAAAATGATGAAAACAGGTGCCACTCATCTTCAGTGATCAAGTGTTCTAGGTACTCACCTAGACGGCAGTTGTAACTAGTACCAGTGGCTCAGACTCTATTGTGCTGTGCTGCTGGGAGAGAGGAGGGGTCTGGAACAGAGGAGGCTGCACACAGGCTTCTTACCCTTTCTTCAAATCCTGGCATGTCTAGTGAGACCTACGGTGTCTGCAAATGTGTTTATAACAAATTATATTTAATTGATTCCAGTCCCGGGGCCCCTTTATGTCTGGGCCCAGGACCTAAGTCCTGGAAGTCCCCCATGATGGCAGCCTTGACTTTCAGACCTGTTATGAGAGTGTTGCTGGCATATCAGTGAAAGTGGTTGCGTAAATAGGAACTCAACCACTCACATAGCAGCCATACAAAGAAACTCCACCTGCCATAGATGCACCAATCAGTGGATGCAGAAAAGTTAGTGCCTCACATCTTGCACATTCATATGCATGGATGTACACAAAGGAAAGACCTTAATGGCATATGCATACATTCATAGATGGAATACAACCAACAGATGTAGCTGCCGACGCTTCTGCACCCATCTTTGTATCAGATCCACAGTGTAACTTAACAGGCAGAGAATCATTTTTCATCATATTACTTCATGACAAGATTCTTCTGGTTATTGGTACAGGAGAAAACTTGCAGCTTGGGGATAGGATTCCTCATATTTCAGAGCACATGTACCTGCCATAGAAATTTGCATTTTTTACAAGACCCAAGTTCAAGAGAATAGGATGGAAGTTTTCAGCACAGAAGGCTTCAAGGCAGAAGTGTCCTTGCAATTGGGCACATTTTGCTATCAATGTGTCATAAAATGGTACTTAGTGCCAATGAACCTGGTCTCGCAAGGACTCTGGGGCAGCTGCTTTCCCGCTCAGCAGGCTGCATAGCGTCCCTGCCCAGTTGGTATGTAAGGCTAAACTTTTAAACCCCCCTATCCACTACTGCGGCTTCTCTGAGGGGAGAATGTGCAGCCAATCCCCCTAGAGTCGTGGCGGCAGGATCACATGCAGTATATCGCATGCTGTCCTTGTACATGTGATATATTGCATACAATCCCATTCGCCGATGTGGGATTCGATGAATCCTTGGTGAAACAGTGACGATCTCCAGCTCCGATCTGTTGGCAAGGGATTTGGGTTATTTTCATCTGATTCCTCTGTCGAACTAAATCGCACTACTGGATGGTTTGGCATTGGATATAGGTCATCCTGTTCTTCACTGCTTACTTTGTTTTTTTGTGTGTTTTCTTTGCATTTAGGTAGGATGAACCCACATACTGACGGAGTATTTCAAAGATAACAAGGCATAACGAGAAGCCACACCACTGTTATTTGTGGCAACCCCCCCCCAGAACTCAAGTCCATGCCCCTTTCATCATGCACTAGTGACACCTGCAAGTTCCAATGAAGGGATAAGTATTTTGACTAGGTGCAGGGCATATTTTGAATAGGTGCAGGATGTGCACACCTTGCACCTATTATATATATATATATATATATATATATATATATTTATTGTGTTATATATACAATATATATACATCACAGCTCTCGATGTCATGGGGTGATAATTTTACCTAAGAAGGGCTTCTCAATGAAGCAGCCCTATACAAAGTTTGGGAGATAATTGTGTGCGGTGGGCTAATGTATGTTGTTAATGTTTACTGGCTGTACATATTATGAAATGGCTGGATATCGCTTTGCACAATATACAGATAGTTCAGAAAATCCGTCCGCAGTAACTGTATGCTAAGTATCCCTACAAGTAACGTGTGCTAAATAGTCTGCATTGACAGCAAAACACCTAATAAAGTGTAATATTATGAGAAAGGTATAATCAGATTTTCAGATTATTTTTGTTTTAACAAAATTGGAAAAACACGCTCGTGCACTCAAATCATGGCAACGATTTTCAGTAAAAAAAAAAAAAGAATGTTAAAAACGTTTTCACTGCTTGAATTGAATCCAAATTCCCATAGCAACATACAGAACTGATGCACAATGGCAACATAAAGCCAATGGTTGATAAGTTACCACCCAAAAAAAATACATACAGTCACCAGCAATTATGAACATGTATATGTGTATATGTATAGACTTCTAACAGCCTAAAAGCAATTCTGCTATTCATATTCCTTTAATTACTGGAAATGATTTGCATACTCATTAATATTACACCCACATCTGTCACCCAAATTCTATGACAGAAAGAACATGCATGAAGCCACTACAACGGTTATTGCAGAAACAGATCTGAGAACTCTGCTTTGACAGTGAACAATGCACAACAGTGTTGACTGAATCAAGTACAGCTAAAGCTAGACAAAAAAACATAATAAAAGGTGTAACTAAAAGAAGATTAGAAACAGCAAAGAAGGAAGGTGTATGTACAGAGGGGCAAGAGAGGAGTAGAGAGAAAGGGCAAGAGCAGGAATGGGGCAAGCCAGACTATAAGGAGGATACCCAGTTCAACTGGACATTTAAAATGATGGATGGTCTGCACAGAGGGTTAAGCCACTAGGAACCACCATTATGTCTAGGCTTAATCACCAGAGTCAAGTACCTTATATGCCTTATATGCCAGCCCAGGGCACCTTATATGCCAGCTCAGAGTCCTGGGATCAGTGATCACAAGTAATTGCATACCCGCTAAGTGCTTTTGTTCAAGGTATTCATAGATTTTTATACCATAATTCAGAGTGGTACCAGAGTTCATGTTAGCTATACAGTATCTACACCAGGCATTGAGGGAATGAAAAGTGATTGATATTTTCTTCTTCTTGCCCACAGCCTAATGCATCTGCGCTTCCTTCAGCTGCTGTTAGTGAATATTCTGTATTGCAAATTATTTTTTGTCAGATAATATTGCTATTATTATTATTGGTATCTTCATATCATTCCTGTGTCACTGTCATTTTACTTTTCCTGACCTCCACTTGCATCTCGCTAACCAACCTCCCTTTCTCACTGAAGTGCCTGCACCATCCCAATGCTCTCTTCATTTCCCTGCTCAAAATCAATCTCACTTCAACATTACAGCAACCCTGTCTCCCTCTCCTAAATAAACCCTGTGTAATGCCAGATCTGCCTGCAACAAACTGATCCCTACCCATGGCCTTTTCATCTGCAACTCCCTGACTCTCCTAGATTTCACCAATCATGGCTTTTCTCTTAGACACTGTTTCACTTGTTGCACTTTCCTCTGATAGCCTTGCATTCTCTCTTTAGTACATATGCAATTAGTATCAGCACAATTGGCCTTATTCTAGTTCACTCTTTCTGACAAAATCCTTCTTAGATGGACAAAACCATGTGCACTGCAGGGGGGGGCAGATGTAAAATGTGCAGAGAGAATTAGATTTGGGTGACTTATTTTGTTTCTGTGCAGGGTAAATACTGGCTGCTTTATTTTTACACTGCAATATAGGTCTCACTTTGAAGAAAAACCCCACCCAAATCTAATTCTCTCTGCACATGTTACATCTGCCCCCCTGCAGTGCACATGGTTTTGTCCATCTGAGAAGGAATTTGCCTCTAAGAGTGAACTAGAATAAGGCCGAATGGGTGGTGGGATATACTGCAAGTGGTTGTCCTAAGAAAGGCAGTCTGACCCCCCTCACCGCTGTCATTTTGTTCTATTTACCTGTCAAACAGATATTACTACATGAATTATATTAAATAAGTTAATAAAAGGATATACTGAACATTTAAAATAACACTGAAGAGATTAATATAATAGCATATTTATTATGTAAGAACCTATAATTTCATGACACGAGAAATTGCTAAAAGGCTGTTCAAATAGAGATAGTCCCAGAACGTCGAGAATTAGAAAATGGCAAAGATTCAGAGAGTAATGTTATGTCATATTACCCTTTCAAACACTTGTTCTTTACTGTAAAAAAAAAAAGGTGCCCATACATGGTACAATATTTCCATGCGTTTTGAAGTAGATCACATCACATCGCATGCGATTTGCGTGCAATGTGATCCGAAGTTTGTTCAAAAAGCACGGGATGCACAGACTTTATGTGCTGTGCGATGGGATGCCTGCGGGAGCGCGCACCGCACCGCACAGCACCCTCCCACCGTGTTTGGGCACCTTTACAAATATGAGGCGTCTGCAGAAGAACTCTTGTGCAAGTTAGTAACTAACCCTTTCATACTGTCATCTGGTAACAGGGAGATCTAGGGCCCGTTTCAGACCTGCTCGCTAGGCTGCGTATATCCACTTCCTAGCGAGTAGGTAAACGCTGTCCACTCTGCTGCCCGAATCCCCACACTATACTGTAAGCGGATGGGTTCCCTTACACATCCGCTAACATGCGCCCCGCACAGAGGGAAAATCATTTGATGGTTACTTAGCCAGGACTTACTGTGTAGTTGAAAGCTTTCCAATGAATTGGGGATGGGTGCTGACGTCATCTGCCCGACCCGAGCAGGCAGGGGCATGCCTGCATTTGGTGGGGTCTACCCACCATTTCTATGGGTGCGCCCATGAAACACGGGTGCCCACCCCAAAATGCCCACTGCCTATCAATCAGGCAGCGCACACCCCAGTGAATTAAAAATTGCAGAAGTCGGTCGCTGTGGAGGTTTGCGCATGCTCATTATCGCACATGCACAGACCCCCGCCATCGGGGACGGGCAGGGCTGCCATCAGAAATTGTGGGGCCCAGGACTGACAAAATAGGAAGACCCTCCCTCACCCCCCCCACCCCCCTTGATGTATAGTAATGATGATTGCTATTTTTATGACCATCTCAATCAGATTCACCACACACCAGCAGTCTGTGGGGCAGTGCAAGGGTGGACCGGGATGGCAGGGATTCACGTCACTGTGCAAGCTCTTGACTGTGTGAGACAGGCCAGCGTACAGCACAAGCTCCTTGTCTGTCTCCCGCGGTGTGATATCATTACATTACGCCGTGCTGTGGGGGTCTTCCTGTGTGGAGGGCTCCCGGCTTCGAGGGCTCTCGGCTGTGTGGAGGCCTCCGGACACCCCATGGGACTTTGTATACAGTATGTGCAGGCTGTATATAATAACAGCAGCTCTCCGCCACTGTTGAATGAGGGGGTGGGATTGTGGCGGGCCGTGGCTCACGGGCACTGCAGTGTAGAGAATTGAAGGGACAGAGATGCTGGGGATAGAGCTGCCCTCTGTCAGAGCGGTGGGGCCTTGGACAGTTGTCCCCATAGCACCCCCCTGTCGGCAGCCCTGGGGACGGGGACGAATTCAGACCTATGTGAATAGGTCATAATTGACCCCCTAGACAGCTGAAATGTAGAAGAGTATGTTACTGCGATCACATATGGTTACCCCTAAAGCAAGACTTTGGAAAAGAAGAACAACTTAATATACATGCAGTCAGTTACTTCTCTAACATGTACACAGTGTGTGCAAATAAGTATACTTTACACATCATTCATAAATACAAAGGTAGATTTTGCTCTCTGCCTCAATAATGGAGATCTGATAGATTCAGGGTAAATAAGATTAAATAGTCCTGTTGTGCAGGTACATTTACAAACTGATCCAGGTATGGTTCTCACAGAAATAAATAAGTTCTCTTCAGCTGCAAGTCATTTTTCCCCTTCCCAAAGTCTTTTTTGGGTCTCAATGTCTCACTGTCCTCCCCACTTTCACCCTTAGCTTTTAGGATTAAATTTACTTTTGGGTGCACTATTGGGGTGAAGACGTGATCACATAACCACGTCATTGTGTTCCCGCTCCTGGTACACTTTGCTGAGATTATCGCACCAAACACCCATGCTGTGGTTAATATGCATGCTGCTCCTGGGAGATGCCCGGTGACTTGCCAACTTTTCCAGGTGGCCGGGTGGCAATCTTCAAGAGCCTATTAGCCAGTAGGCAAGCATAGTTTTTACTAATTTGAATGTAAATATAAAGGTTTGAACATTTTTCACATATGTCCATAATTTTCTAAGTGAATCTGAACACTAAATTGAGCTTTGTAAGGACTGTGCCAGTGGGAAAAATGCACGCGTCTAAGCCGCATGCCTGAAAATAAGGGTGTGTGGCCTATTATCACGGCACTTAGACTAGGCCACACCCCATTTTTGCAACTGTGTGGGCATGGTCGGCTCACTATAAGCTGCTGGCCATGCCCCCTGTCCCTCTCTATTAGTGAGTAGATGCTATGTGCATGTGAACAGTGTCTATTCACCACTGCTAAGCAGAGAGGGACATTTGGTCTCCCAAGGACCCCTCCCCACTCACACTGAAGAGTGCTGCTGCTTGCGACTGGGACGTGGGCGATTCACAAAAATCAGGACAGTTTGGAGGTATGCTTTTCATGTTATGGAAATGACCCTAGTAGCATAGGAAATGATATGTAGCCCTGATTATGATGATAAAGATAAATTTGCTTTAGGAAACTACCAGTCTCAGGAGATATGGGCATGCAGGACTAGTGGAACTGAAGGCCGATATATGGGCTTTAAATTCCACTTAAAAAAAATATTCAAAAAATAAATCAAGGTTTCAGTTACTTTTGCCTATGCCAGTATTGCTGATACTTGTACAGGACCAAGGGCAAGGGGTGCAGCTGCTATGGGGACCAGAGATGAAGGGGGCTCATCTTTACTGTCTAAGTAATATGATTAACATACATTTATCACCACCAGTTGCTACATAGGGGGCCCTTACAAAATTTTGCTATGGGGCCTACGAATACCTAGTTACGCCCCTGTACAGGACTGCAGCTTGTTAAATAGGCATTACCACATAATGTTATTGTTGTATAGGAAAATGATAAAAAGTGCTGTTGCCGGTGAAAACACTAGTTTAGACCTGCAATAGAACTATTTGCAATTTCATAAATAATCCAATAGTTATTTTCATATTCAGCAGTCATAGGTGGCCCTACTTTTCCTGACACCTGGTGTAGCGATTTATCCCCTGGGAGTGCATCGTTTAAAAGAGGACATGGTCTCACAAGAAGGGGACCTGACCACTGTTTTTGTCTCTTCAGGGGTCCAATAGATACTGCAGTGCCCCAGGACACTGCTGTGCTGTACTGCCAGCATGTACACTGTGAACTAGCTTGGTACTGCACAAAACATTACATTACAGCACCCGGCTCCTGCCACTGAGCAGAAACCAGCATTTTGGTATCACCCCTCAGTTGGTGTCACCAGGGTAAGGCTGGTACCTCATGCACCCCCCGTTTGACGCCACTGACTATAGTTCTAAGGTTTGATATAGGCTTCTAGTTATTAATTACCCGTTGCTTTGAATTACAAGTTTAGCTAAAGTTAGATTTACCATTACCATGTAAAGCAGGTTCAAGGCTTCTAGTTACATATATAAGATAAGATTTATTATTTTTAAATTAAATCAAACATGGGGTCTCTTGATTTCCTAGGATACTTGAAGGCTGCCATACAGGACTGGATTAAAGGCAGGGTGGAGAAGGTTGTCGACCAGGGGCCCCCAACATTGGGGGCCCCCACGATGGTGCTCATTTTGCCCTGATCTGGCCTTCTCTGCACCTTTCCTGGTCAGGTACCATTAACATCACAAAGATGTGTTCAGTGATTGATTCACATTCCTGGTTTCCCATTCTGCCAGGCTGTTGCCACTGCTCGGAGAGTGTCCAATGACAACAAATACAGCAGAAAGGTGGATTCTGTGGGCATATTATCCTTACCAATCATCAAACAAATATATTTCAGGGTACTGATAGGTAATGCACTTGTGCCTGGTCTTTGGCTCACTACTGTGTTTTTGTGTGGTTGCACACTTTGCCCTTCCCCTGCCCAGTGCAATGAAAGCAGCTGCTATGGGAAGCTCCAGTTGGCAACCTGCCATTGCAAGATGGCTGCTCATGGACTAACTTCCTTTGCATCACTGCCCCCAATGTACCCTATAAATGCCACCTGCCATGTGTTTCATCTGTATTATTATTTTTAGTTATTTTTTATATTACAATTATGCAGGTTTATACTAAAGACAGCAAGAGGGGTGGTGTTCATGTGACAATTTTATTGGGGGAGGAGTTCCAGAAGGCTGCTGCCCTAACAGCCCTGTTTTTGGTTTCTTTTATTCAGTTACCTTTACAAAGTCCCAATATAAAATCAAGGAGTGAAGAAGGCATGTTGGCAGTAATGGCAACAAAACTCACCACCCCTTCCCTTTCCTTATGGCAATATAGTCACACTTTCTCTGGGTCAGAACATCGCCCCTAATTGAACTGACCCTTAAGTGTGTTACCATTATAAAAACAACGTATAATTAACATAGTAACAGCAAATTCAAATTATGCACCAAAGCAAAAATAAAAACCTTGTTTCTGGTTCCATGTTTTACTCATTATTTTCTAGGACTGTGAGTTCACCAATAGATTGAGCAGTGAGAGCGTACTTTATCAGATGTCAACAATGTAAGTTTTGCTCATAGAGATGGTTCAGAATAAAGACCAAACACCAACGGATTTCATTGCCACTAATGATTCAACCCAAGCAATAAGAATGTTGAGATGATCTTCCAAATAACTGAATAAAATAAACAGTAGGTTTACTGCAGATGCTATTAAACGTTTTTAATAATTCCCTTTATGAGATGCAGGAAGAAATACGAAGTCTCATGGAGGGTGCATGCATGTTACATGTTATATATGGGCTCCAGTGAAAGTCTAGGAAAGCAGGGACAGTGGCTCAATGGATTTTATAACTATGACACAATCAAAATGAAAGTTACATTATACTAGGCTTTCATTGGACCACATTTGCCAGTGGCAAACCCAGGGTTTTTAGAGGGGGGTTTCCAAATTTATTCCAAAATCTCCCACTCTGCAGCACATTGGATTAAAGGCCCATACACATTAGGCGACTTTGAGCTGAAAATCGCGCAAAACAGCAAGATTGAGCGGCTTTCAGCTCAAAGCCGCCCAGTGTGTATGCCCCAGCGATGAGCGCTGCTGTGCGCTCCCGCATCATCGCCGGGAAAACCTTTCATCTGCTGGTAATACCAGCAGATGAGCGGCTTTGAGGAAAGTTTTGCATAGCACTGCGCTATGCAAAGCCATCTGCCCCTGCTGTCAGCGCTGGGCAGGGGGAAAGAGGCTCAGTGTGTATGCAACGAGCGGCTTTACCCCAGCGATGAAAATGATCATCGCTGTCCATACACGCTGGGCATAGTCGCCCAGTGTGTATGGATCTTAAGTCTGTCGGAGCGGTAACAGCCCTGAAAATTAGTATTTTTATACACTGGATACTGTATGGAATAAAGCATTAATATTTATCAGTACAGACGGTCTATAGTATAGGCCAGGCATGTCCAAACAATGTCCCTCCAGCTGTTGTGAAACTACAAGTCCCATCATGCTTTGCCACAGTTTTGCTATTAGTGAATGCAAAAATTTATGGCAAGGCATGTTGTCATTTCACAACAGTTAGATGGCCACAGTTTGGACATGCCTGGTATAGGATGTTTTAAACAATTAAATAAGAAAAGTGGTCAGGAAAAGGTTAAACATCAGGGTTGCCGACTTTTTCTGTCTCCTCTCCGGGAGAAGCCCGAAGAGGAGACATCCAGCTGCAGTTCGGGAGGCGGGGCTTGAACGTTACATCATTAAGCCCCGCCCCCATGATTGTAAAACCCCCAATTCCTGGATCTCCGTGGAGGGGGCGGGGCTAAAATGACGCGATTGTGACCATTTTAGCTCCGCCCCCTCCTTTGAGAACACCCGACCCGCGGATTGCACAGTATCCAAACTGGTATGGGGGAAGACGCCGCAATCGGGGGGGGGGGGGGGGGGGGGGTGGTGGCGTGGGGGTCCCCCGGAATCCGGGAGGGTTGCCCACCTTTCCGGGGGGCCGGGAGGAGGACCCAATTTTCGGGATCCTCCCGGCCATTCCAGGAGGGTCGGCAACTCTGCAACATACAGTATAATAAATAAATACACAAACATAATAGAACCAGTACTGCACTTTGTAATCTCACAATCTCCCACTTCATGGTAAGGCTCCTGTCTCTTCCTCCTGGCAGCTACTCTCTGGTCCATTGCGATGTTTGGTGGCTCAGATCCACACATACAGTAAATATGGTATAAGCAGCTGCTACCATTGGTCATGTGCAGCAGCTCTGCTCTGTCCCTTACACTGCACGATGTCGTGGCAGCTCTATTGATCATATTATATACCAGTGCTATAGCTGTCATAATTGAAGGCATTTGCCAAGAGGAGGGGGGTTTCCAGGAAACCAGAACACCCCCCCCCCTGCACATTCTGTTCCTTTCTGTCTACATGCAGTTACACCAAAGAGCAGTTATTTACGGTCAAAGATTTGTGTAAGTCCCTCCCCGTACGCACTAGGCTGCCAATAGCGTGCCTCCCTTCAGGTGTCCTCACACCTGTATGGAATAGTGGTGAAAATAATCTTCTTTTCAGCAGTTATTTACTATTTAAATTTTAGTTGTGAGGTTTCAGAACACTAGATTCATGAAGGTTGCCAGGGCCACCACTAGAAGTCTGAACGGTACCACCGCACAGAGGGCAGGGCTTTGTTGGGGGCATTGTTGATGCCACACAGCCATTGCTTTTGGCTAGCAGGGTGCCTTAAAAGGAATATCATTGTGGCAGTGCCTCCTAGGGCATCATTCTGACACACCCGGTAGACATCCTTCCATCTGCAGATGCTCTGAGTAGTACTGTAGCCCCACTTCTTCTGTGCAACATCATGATGTCATGTGCTAAGAATGTGGGACTGGTACAGGGCAGCTCAGAGCCCTGTTACATCACTAAAGCTTGCCATGTATAAATGCAGAGTAATTATGTACTTCATCTTGTGATGGACTTAACAAAGTGACATCAATGACAAACTCGCATCTACTATGGCATAATAATATAATATTGGGGCTTATTTAGAGTCGACATGTGTGCCTCAAACTTATAAACAGTATGAAAAGAGGCATACAGGAAAAGGTGTTGTTTTGTGTATATGCTTATTTGGATTCTCAAGTTGTGTCCAACTCAAACATAGAACTGTTACTACACTGTTCAGCTGGTCCCGGCGGCTCCGTTCTTCTGCTGAGGACCACCACAATATGGCCTCCCCCATACAGCAGACAGTTTCTGTCTGCTGTATGGGGGCGGCCATTTTGTGATGGTCCTCAGCAGAAGAACGGAGCCGCCGGGACCAGCAAAATAGGTAAGCCTGCGGGGGATTGGGGGGAGGTGTAACTATAGCACCGCAGCCCCTGGCGCCCCCATATGCACTGCGCCCCCCGCGGTGGTGGGGGCTGCGGTGCTATAGTTACGCCACTGACACTGTTGTAGTAAATGATTAAAGTCTCCTTACCCTATTTATCCACAAAAAAATAATGTAATGAAGTATAATATTTGCAAATGAGAATATTTTCATGACAAGGTTAAAAACAGGTAAAGTCAATATCATATGAAGTGAAATACCAACAGAAATACAAAATCTAACCTCCTGTAATGGAAAGTGCACACATACCGATGGAGCCCTCCCCAGCCAACCTTCTCTGGATAGCCATGGCAAGCCAAGGCCTATTGTTCTCAGCTGCAATTAAATATCTAGAACAATACAGTAGGGGATTAGCATAGGATTAAGTCCGACAGCTCTGGCTCACTTAATCCTATTAAAGGGCTAGATGAGGATGGCTCCAACTGTATCTTGCTTTCTGAAATTCAAGCAGTCTGAAAGCCAATGTGTTGTGAATAAATAACTGCTGGTTGGCTGGTACTTTATCTCCATTCACTTTATCTGTCTCCAAGGCTTAGTACATAGACCCACGGTACCTAAAAGTAATAACTGCGTCCAGGACTAATTGGGTGAACAAGCCCATGCTGTACTTAGCTTAAACTTTCCTAACTCCATATACCCTAATTACATCTTTACATAGACATGTTCTCAATTGTAAAGGGCAAATATGCTGGGACTGTACAGATAAATGTTAAATATTAAGTCAACGCAAAAATGTACATATGGATGTTTGTGAACACATTTATGGTAAGGATGTGCAGTGTGGAAATGCATAAATGGCCTAAACCAGTGGTTCTCAAACTCAGTCCTCAGGACACAGTTCACGTTTTCTAGGTCACCCGACAAGTGCACTCATTACTGACTGACACATTTTAAAAGATCCAAAGGTGAACTAATTATTACTTAATTGATTCTTTGAGGAGACCTGCAAAAAATGCACTGTGTGTGGTCCTGAGGACCGACTTTGAGAACCTGTGGCCTAAACAGTTGTATGCCCAAACTGTTGCAGGGCCCTCCTACCTCTATATCGGTCTGTTACTACCCAGTTTCTTTAATCACTGTTGTTTCCAATTGTAAAGCGCAACAGAACATGCTGCGCTATATTAGAAACAATAAATAAATAAATAATAATAATGTGAAATGTGCTCCTACTACTAGAATTTACAGGTAACCTCTCTCTGCACTCTGCACTTCTACAGAATACTTGTAAGTGTGTTATGTTCCCCCCTTGGATTACTTTTTGGTACATCTTCATTCTTTTTTCAGCCTACATTTTTATTACTTTGTTCTTAAATTGCACTGTAAATTATTTTGCCCGTACAATTGTGAAGTGTCTGATTGTATTCTGAAATACAGTTACTGCTGCAAGGTTCTAGCACCCTGGGCCCCAGCTCTGGGGCTCAGAGTTCCTCTGGGTTATTTCTTAAAATTGGTTTTCGTTATTATTTTGAGCAGGTTTCTAGCAATATTATTTGATGTACTTAAACTTGTTGTGTTGCTCTAACCTCAGTACATCTATAACATATGATTCCTTTATTATTAGTTCTACTTGTAATTTTACAGTTTGCAGAATACCTGAAATTTTTTTTTTATGAATACGATCAACCTGTTTTTTTTTATGGAGGCTTCCTGACCTTTTCTGAGGACTAGCAATGACCCTTGATGAAAGGTGAAATGAGATATTATATAATAATGTGACTATTTCTGCATCTGGCAGTTTCACACTTAGGGCCAGATGCACTAAGGTTAAAAAGTGATAAAATGGGGAGTGATAAACATCCAGCCAATCAGCTCCTACCCAGGGCTGGCACCACCACTAGGCAGCCTTAGGCATTTGCCTAGGGCGCCGGCCACTGGAGGGCGGTACTGAGCTGCAGCCAGTGCCGCCCGTCACTCAAGGAGCAGCAGCAGCAGGAGGAAAACTCCTGCCGAGGAGATTAGGAGAAAGCTGCAGCAGCTGCCAAGCGTATCCCAGCTATTCATCCCAGCACTGCAGGGAGTAGGTGAGTGACCCCCCCCCCCCCCCCCACTTGCTGGTAGTCATCTTCAGTGGGGGTAGTATCCCCCCAACCCCCCACCCATCCCCTGGAGCGCGGTAATCCGCTGCCAAACCACCCCTTCTCTTTTTTTGGTCAATGCCATTTTTTATATATTCATTTTTAAATGTGTTCCTTTGTAAATATTCATTCATTATATATTCATTTTAAATATGTATGTAACTTCATAAAATGACAAGCTATAATGTATTCAGCACAATGCAACCAATGCCAATCAGCACCATACAAAAAAAGCCCATACAAATAAATGGGCAGCCACTGATTGGCTGAGACCTCTCCCAGAGAGTGGTCTCAGCCAAGCAATTGCTTCCTATTCATTTGTGTGGGCTTTTTTTTAAGGGGGGGGGGGGGGAGGGGGGGGGGGTTGACAGTGAAACAGGGGCGTTATCCTGTAGGTTTGCCTAAGGCCTAGATGCCTAGCACCGGCCCTGCTCCTACCTGCCATGGCACAGGCTGTGTTTGAAAAATGTCAGGCAGGAGCTGATTGGCTGCCTGTTTATCATTCTCCATTTTATCACTTTTGAAGCTTAGTGCATCTGGCCCTTAGTATTTCAAAATTAAATTATCCATCTTAATTTTTTTTAACATAATTTTGGTTTAGTACTCTGACAAGCAATTTCAGCAGGAGAAATGTTTTCTTTCCTTTTAATGTTTCTTAAAGCTTACATTTGTCATTTAATAGCTTTATGTATTTTAAGGACATGTAAATGACGAGACCAAAATTGACACAAAATTGTTTGCATTTCTTCCCATATTCTAGTGAATCTAGTTGAACAACAAATTACTATGACAGTATCTAGGAGATGTAAATGCAAAGTTAAGTATTTTCTTCCATGGATAAGGCAAACATACCTCTGATTGCAATGGACTTGTTCAGGCTGAACAAGTGAGTCACTAATTATTAACCCTTTGGGCAGTATTCAATGTAGAAAATTCTCTGTGCATGGCGAGAGATTTTTTCTCTCGCCATGCACTCGCCGTGTTCCGGAGCCTCCTGCTCCCACTATTCAACGTATTTAAGACTCGCCGCCACTCGCGACGAGTCTTAACCCCTGCAGCAGACGAGCGTCCGCGGCAGGGAGCTGACAGGGAGCCGTGGGACGGTGGCATCCAGGGAGATTAAAGTCTCCCTGGATGCCCCAGAACATATGTGGAGGGTAGGGGGCCCCCCCGGGACCCAGGCAGCACAGTCTGCCCCCCCCTATAGCCAGCGGGGGACCCAGTATTCACTGCACCCGAACGTGCATATTAACTATCGGGTGCAGTGAATATATGAATATCTAATGAGCGGCTCGAGCGCTCCGGCCCCCTGCTGGCTGCACTGTGTAAAAAAAAAAAAAAAAAAATATATATATATATTTTTTTTAATTAAATATATATTCATGTGCTATAAGCACATGAATAAAAATAACATGCCCCTTCACAGAAAAAAAAACCTGATTTTTTGACACCAAAATGAAAAAAAAAAACCTTTTAGATTAAAAGTTCACATTCCAGCTCTCCATCAAAAGATGGAGAATTTCTACACGGAGAGAGACGGCGAAAATCACTTAGAAAGACGGCGAATATTTCACATTGAATAGGGTGGTTCACTTTTGGAGAGCAAAATGCTCCGTCCAGGGCGAAAAAAGCAAAAATTCTCCATAAAACACAGAGAATTTTTCTCATTGAATACTGCCCTTTGAGTGTCAAGTGAATTTGTCAAAATAGGTGTGAAAATTGCCAAGCAAATATTTTTATTCATCCTAATGACCTGTATTGCTTACCTTGTATAGGAAATATAATCTTTTTTACACAACATTTTTTATTTGAATTTGTATAACAAATGTGAGCAACACTGGCATTTTAAGCGGATATTTTGAACATCTCTCACAGAGATGTTGGCACTCAGGATTAAAACATGCTGCCTTCATTACTACCATTTACTCATTACTCAACCTATTTCTGCTATATTTAAACAATATATCATTATTGCAGGTATTTATCCAATGACAATGCAACTTAATTCTCTCAAAAATACTATTTAACAAAAGAATCTGTTCAATTGGCATTGGCTTTATGATTAAATATAAGTAAATTACCCATAAGCTTCAATTAAAAACAGGCGATACATGTACTATAAACTTGATATTTGGTCTATTGTTTTATGTCAGTTATACACCAAGCTACCTCTCCCAAACTATGTTATACTGGGTTCATTGGCATTGTGAACTAATACAATCCACAAATAAATAAATACATATATATTATGAATGAATGAAAGAATGCAAAGAAGTAAAAGTAAGTGAATTTAGTTTTGTAGATAAGAAATGGAAAATCTAGTTGGTACTGACACATACATGGAAAAAGTGACAGTATGTTTGATTCATAATCTGTGTTACATATCTAGTTTTAGTTAAGTCTTATAATATGACCCTGGATAAAAGACATTGGGGACATACATAATGGCATGCTATAAGCTTATGTTTAAGATGAGCAAAACTTTTAAACTATTCTGAAAAACAATCACCTCATTCCACATTTGGGAACAAATTGTTGTACTTTTCAACAGCGGAATTTGGCATTAAGTGTTCCTGGTCCTATCCCAACTATACATCACAGCAGTATAAATTCACTCTCCTTCCCCAGAGCATAAATTAAATATGAGGAATGGTGAAGAAAAGTCAAACTCAATGATTAAATCCTTGTCAGGCCTGTTGGACCTCGAAACTCAATTTACATGACATTTTCTTATATCATTTCTCTCATCTCATGCCACAAGTTTACCAAACACACCTGTTTTTCTTTCTTTCATTTTTCTATACGACACTAACACACTGTACAATTTTTTTGACCAATTTGGTTGAAAGACATTTCCATTGAACCCAGTGTCCTGGACTAAAGATGTTGACTAAAGATATTGACGACAGACGAAAGAAGAAAGATCTAGCTACAGTTTATAGGTTCTTTTTGAAAGATATTCAAATTGAGCTGCATGCACAGTTGACGAACAATCTTGATAAACAACTGGCGGGTATGCGCATCATCGTTCATCGTTTGTTTGTTGACAATATCTTTTGTCAACATCTTTTGTCCAGGACACTGGGTTCTATGGAAATGTCTTTCAACCAAATTGGTCAAAAAAATTGTACAGTGTGTATGCACCTTTACACTGTATTTACCATAGCACTGCCAAAATGTAGCCAGAATCAATTCAGATCATATGCATTATAAAGAAAATGAATGAAAGAGTAGGTTTAGAGTTTTAGTGTCAATACCAAAATAGCATTCAAGTAAAACAATCAGCATGTGATTGCCATGGTAACATGGATTGAAACATTAAACTAAAGCATGCAACATTGACTTAATGGTTGTAATATTAGTACTAAGGAGGTCATAGGTTGTCTACACAGATTGTGGACGTGTTCATGCAATATTGTGGATAATACATTCAGCATGAATAATATACATGAATGCCTATTTTTTGACGGCATAAAACAAGCATTTTAAGTACAATCATAAATGATCTGTAAATAATGTGTGTACCCAAAGCTATAGTAAATGGCACAAGATCAGTTGGCAATAAAAATAATATCTTCATTTTTAATTACAAAATGAATACTCTAATAACACATAAAGTGCCTCTTGTACTGGCCTTTTCTCTATCCATATGATTTATGTGTCAACTGCAAATTATATTCGAGGAAGGGTCATAAATGATAGCAGTAAATAATGCGCTTCATTTTGAACCATCTGAATACTGTACTCTTATGCAAAGAGCTTTATATTTGGCAGGCATATGTACAAAGAATATACCTTTAAATGTGCTTTTCAAGGTGCAACATTTGCGAATTAAAAAAACAAATACATACCTTTCTCTCTAATCTATCAGTATTTGTATTCCAAAGGTACAGTATGAGAATACCTATAGTCCCTTTCCTCCTGTTTATCAGTCTCATGAGACAAAGGGCATTTCAACACAAAAATGGTCCAGTATTGAATTTAAACAGTGCAAGTGCATTGCTTTAAATAGAGATTTGCACTTTATTTGCTCTTTGAGGGTATTTCAGGCCTGTTCGCTGGCATGTGAATTTGTAGCGCCAGCAATTATCATTAGACTGCACAAGCGCATGAGCCCTCTGTGCAAACAAAGCCCGCAACAGCTTTAGAATGCGAGCTGCATGCTGGCTGATTGACAGGAAGCCGGCATTTGGAGGAGGGACCTGGACATTTAATAAGAGTGTCTGTAAAAATGCAGGCAGTAACCAGGTGTTTTATGGGAGGAATGCTGATGTCAGCTCTGGACCCG
The DNA here is from genome assembly GCF_055691185.1 of Crinia signifera. Lineage (NCBI taxonomy): Eukaryota > Metazoa > Chordata > Amphibia > Anura > Myobatrachidae > Crinia > Crinia signifera. The sequence continues at coordinate 252,652,373 of NC_139217.1, read as the reverse complement.
ATCAACCCATCCTTCATTGCAGCGCAGAGTAAATCACAGGCTACTGCACTCATGGGGGGATGGGGTAGGGAAACATTCCATGGTGGAGTGGTTGTGAATGGATTTGCATCTGTTTGCATGGCTGCGATGGCATTTGCAGCCATGCACAGGGGTGGGATAACACTCTGGCGGGATAACACTTAGTGCAAACTGCTGTTTCCCTAGCACATGGCTGTGCTTTATCGCTTAAGCTGGGTACATACTGAGTGATATGCTGTCTGGTTGGAAAGATCGGACCAGCATATCTCCTCAATTCACTCTATGTGATAAAATGGAGAGTGATAAACTACCAGCCAATCAGCTCCTAACTGTCATATGGTGTTAGACAGGCTGTGTTAGACAAAATTATAGTTAGGAGCTGATTGGTTGGTGGTTTATCACTTTCCACTTTATCACTGTTCAAGGCTTAGTACATCTTGCCCTATGTGTGTATTGAGCATGTGCTGCACATCAAACCTAGCAACATCATAGAGACACCCTGCATGTTAACCCCTTCACTGTAATCCCGAGACTTGTCCGGGCTATGCCTTAATGCCCAGGCTGGCAAGCCTGGAAAATTCTCGGGATTGCCAGTGATTAGCATCGGGCAGTGCTGCTGAGTTCATCGCAGAACTCAGGCAGCTTCAGCACTGCCCGGCTCCCTCTCCTCCGCCGCGCCCCCGGCTTACCCTGCCTCCCCGGCTGTTGCATTGCAGCCTGCGGCGCTGGCTTATAACAAGCAGGGTCGCCGCATGTAGGGATGGGACGCCGGGCAGTGGCTGATTGACGGTTCAGTGTCGCTGCCCAGAAAAAACTCACCCAGTGGGGAGCGCTCCCTGAAAAAAAAAACCCCACAAAAGGGGTTAATAAAGGACGGAACAGTGTTTTTTCATTCCTTCAATAACATCACTCCAGTGTGTATGAGCTGAAGGGGATTCATTCCGATGTTGGAATAAAATGCCATCGCTACAGTGTGGACCCAGCTTAAGCCTCATGGGGTTTGAAATGCAGTGTAATAAAGGGGTCTGTTTATGGATTACTGAAAACACTGGAGAAGTGACCCAGTGGAACAGTTGCCCATGGTAATCAATGAGCTTTGAAGTAACATTTCTAAAGTGCATTTTTTTTAATTAGATGTATCAGCTGATTGGTTACCATGGGCAACTTATCCACCGGCTCACTTCTCCATTCTTTTCAGTGCTTTGTGAATAGACCCCAAAGTACTCTTATGTGACAGGAACCATGCTTTCCATAGAGTAGTCACAACTTGAGCAGTATGACAGTGAACTGGTAAGGTACTAAGCAGCACATTCACAGCCACCACACCTTTGCTAGTTTTGACTGCTAGATTTAAAGGGTCAATAATATTCGGTATAAAATCAGGCATGTTTTATAGTTAGTTTCATTACTTTTTTTTTTCTCTAGCAGCCAAACACGTGGTGGCACAATAATTCATTAAACACCCCCTGCATATATCCTAAATGAAGTAGGAAGTGATCGCCCCAGCAAATTCTCCAATACCAGTGCTACAGATAATGCCGGCCTCTTCCATCCGGGGGCTGGCAGTCGGATCGCCAACCGCTAGCCGCCGGAAGGGGACGCGTGCACATGAGACACGTGGGCATCCCCTTCTAACGGAGCTCACCGCCGCCGGTCCCTGACGCGTTCCCCCACCTCCCTGCTCCCCCCCCCCAACCCTGCCCGTCTCCCCGAAGCGGAGACGGGCAGGGTTCGCGTCCCTTGCCGCACGGTAACTGGGACATGCGTGTGTGGGGGATGCCAGTCAGTTGGAGCGCCATCTCGCCAGCGGGGGCAATCTGGCGAGCCCCGGCGCTGGCTGAGAGGTGCTCCAGCTGTACATATAGTTTGGGGAAATTGAAGAAGAACGTTGTTATAAGTCATCTGTCTCTGACATGTGTGTGAAGGGTGAGGAAAACAACCTGTGAATCTCCAGCTGTTATGGAACTAGATCCCAGAATACCCTGCCAGTCTGACATGAACTGTTCAGAACAAGTAACTAGCTGAGGTGATGCTGGATTTCACTAAGGCACATACAGTAACTCCTAAACAGCTTGCTCAACCCATGCTTGTCTCCTTCCACCCCGTCTGTTTAATAAATAAAAAATAAGATTACAAGTTGATTTTCCAACCACCTCACAATCTTTCTAAAAAGTAATACAAAATGTTCTTCTGATGAGAATAGACATGATCACTGCTGTACTTCCAGTGGGGGACTCTCTTCCCCCACATACTGTACTGTAGCAATCTGCTCATGAAAGCAGGAACTAGACATGTCTGATCACTTGCTGTCTCACATACAGGAGCCTTGCTAGAAGATGTGAGACAGGTCCATTTATGCTAACAATTGACAATAATTTCAAAGGACCCTTTGCTGAACAGATCAGCATATCATCAGACTTGGTACTATTCAGATGTGCATAAATTTACTGCAATCCCCATTTAGATCATTTTACTGACCTTGGTTACTTATAATCAAATTATTTTACTGTATGAAATTAACTCATAGAGATCCAGCTACAGACATAGTTGTATTCAATGTATAGAAAGTAGTAAATGGATTCCTCTCTAAGTCAATACAGAAAAACAGGGACTTTTCCAGGGGTACGAATGTCCAGGGTAAAATCTGCAAAACCTGGGGTTGTTCCTGGGCATAAGAGACACTTGGCAACTACAGTATGTGAGAGATGACAGAAGACCAGGAGAGACTGGATCAGTGTGAAATCAGTGCTTGTAATCTGACCCTTCTTCGCCCAGTGACTCCTACAAGTGTCAAACTGTTTTCAAGCAAAGACTCATTCTGAGAAGCACAATCACTTCACAACAACACATCTGAATAGTTCAACCCACATAACATGTGATCAGCTGCCAAGCCAACAAAGACACAGACCTTTATTAACTCTGTCTGTGCTGCAAGGGCATTCAGCAGCTCTCTATGCAAAACCCATATTCCACACAGCCTCACCTTGATGGGCCACCTTTACTCTCAGCACCCCTGTACTCATTCCCAATCCTGCCCCTGGCTAGTGTGCTGCCAAGAAAGCTTTGTGCAATTTTGTTTTTCTTCTTTGCAATAAATCCAATTTTGGAGGCTCTCTGCTTTCTTATTAAACATTATTTGATGATTCATTAATAAGAAAAAATGGTAGGAGCAGTGACATGATCAGAAGCATTTACTGATAAAATCTTGAGATTTGGTAAAGATGAGTAATCTCATCAGACATGAAATAAAAGCCTATTTATACTGACATAATAATTTTGTAGCTAGACACTGTAACCATGGCAATAGTGACGAATAACAAAATTTAGATTTACACTGGTATGACAAAGTAAATGTGAAGAGGAGGAAATACTGATAGATCTATGGTCTTCACTACTGACTCCACATATATCAAATAAATTATTTCAATTGGAGTCAAGTGAAGACAGGTTCATCTCTTGGGACCACCAAGTACATACACTCGCACACATACAAACACCAGTCAACATGTTGTAGCTTTCACCCCTTACCATACACTGGCTATGAGCATTATCTGAACACAACCGTTTAGATACAGTGTGGTAGTCCTTGTGTAACGTGTCCCTGTCACATTTGCAGGCATCAATGATTGTCAGTGCAGATCATGGAGAAGTAAGGTCTATGCAGCAGTCAGGTGGATGTTATGTGGTGGTTGTGCTGCTGCTGCACATTTCAGTAGCAGGGTAAATCTCATCATAAGGAGGGGGCTGCTCATTAGGTAGAGGGTAACAATAGGGGTAAGATGGATTTAAATCTGGGTCCATAGGGGAGTAACCAGGGAGCTCCAGAGATGGGTGGCCCCCACAGTGCACCTCCACCCCCGCTTCATCAAACAGGTGAAACACCCCAACATTGATATAGGACACACTCTGGATAGTGAAATCCCCAGGGGAGTAGTCCTGCTCCTCATTAGAGAAAATCGAGCCCCTGTTTTGCCTCTGGAAGCGCCTTCCCCCACATCTTCTCCTCCTTCTGCGGCGCTGCTGGGAGGACTTGTAGTTTTTTACTAGCAACAAGTTGATGAGCCCAAGCAGGCACTCCAGGGAGTTAAAAATGGTGGAAATAACCAAACCCCGCTGGTAATCCTTCAGCTTCTGGCACTTGGTGGTGGTGCTGCTGCCTGCGCCAGGTGTGGGTTGCTGCAGGCAAAAGTGTGAGTACTTCCTCTCCACTAGTGACACGGTGTCCCCATCTATCACCGCCCCAGCAAAAGCGCTCAACACTCCCAACATAAAGACTAGCACGCCGAGGAGGAGGAAATTCTGGCTGCCGGGTTTACTCTCCCCTGCCGCGTCCTCTCGGCAGCAGAGTAGGGCAGAGCCCAAGAGCGAGAGGCCAGCTGATAGCAGCAATCCAGAGTAGAAGGCGCCGGCGGCTGTGCCCAGACGGAATGGTTCACCCTTCAGCTCAGAACCCAAAGAGAAGCACTTGAGGCCAACGGCGGCCGCACTTAAGGCGCAGGCAAGCAAGAAGCAGCTGGAGAGCGCTGTGCAAGCTCCCCGGACACCCCACTTCATCCTCCGCGCCGGCCTCACTTCTTCCAGCACCCCCTCCTCTCCTTCTCCTCCTCCTCCTATGCTCTGGCCGTCTCTCTCTCCTCATCCTCCCGTGTCCTCCTCCCCAGCTGCCCTTTCCAGGAAGGAGGTGGTGGGGTCCGGAGAGGACATGTTTTAGTGAGAGAGCTTGTAGAGCTGCATGCACCAGTGCTCAGCCCGAGTATCCTGGCTTGCCGAGTCCAGTCAGCAACAGCAGTTGTAGTAGCATGCAGCAGCACGGCTCTCTCTCACTGCACCTTCCCAGCCTCTGCACATTGCATTATCTCATTGCTCTTGAAGAGGATTAAATATTGATGTGAGAGAGGGGGGAATACAGGCAATGTGCAGAGGAATAGACAAGAAAGCCTGTCAGACTTTACACCAGCCAGCTCTGCTGCACACCAGTCCGTTTTAGGCTAGGAAAAAAAAAAACCCAATCACTTAGCAGTTGATGTCATGAAGCCCACACAGAGCTCCCTCCCCCAGAATCGCTATCTTTAACCTGCATATCTTCAAAGCAGGGAAGAGGTTAATGGTGCAAAGGGCTAGTTGCATAGAGAAGAACTGCTTCATTGAGGGAATGCTGCATTGTGCAAAAGCACAAAACTGGGGAATCTGAACATCACAACAGTGATCTTAAATCACTGCCCATCACTGCAAGAATTCATAAGTTAATTGGTATTTTCTTCCAGTGATTGCATTTTGGTTTTCAATTAAATAAAATGGAACAAACACACTGAAAAGACCTTCTGTTTATCCTTCTTAATTGCCAAGTAAACATTTTGCATAATACTATGAACAATGGTTGTAATGGATTTAAATGTATAGCACTGCAGCGTGTAATGTTTATTCGACTGCTGAAACTTTTGTATTCCTGAGTGACTGTATAATAATCTGTTTTACTCAGCAGAGCTAGCATGCCAAGTTTACAGGCCGTAGGCACATATTGTACCAGCATTTACTGAATACCTTGATTGTAATGAGGGTTGGTGCATGAATCAAATGCACTGCTGCTGTTGACTTAAATTTACCAGAAAACAACAGATAAAGGCAATTTTATATTTTATATTATCATACATGGATATATATATATATATATATATATATATATATATATATATATATATAGAGTGAGGATGCGGCCCGGCACTCTCCGTGGCAGTCAACTGTCCTGGTGCCCCTCCAAGAGAATGGTGTAGGATGGAAGAAAGGATGGCACTCCAGGGTCTTTGTAACAAACGTGCTGTATTTCAAAGCAAAGCAAAAGCCAACGTTTCGGGGGTGACGCCTTGACAAAGGGGGATCACCCCCGAAACGTTGGCTTTTGCTTTGCTTTGAAATACAGCACGTTTGTTACAAAGACCCTGGAGTGCCATCCTTTCTTCCATCATATATATATATATATATATATATATATATATATATATATATATATATATATAATTTAGAGGTAGAAGGCAGCACACTCGGGCATTCATTAAAGACAGAACTTCACAGGTATCAGGTAAATCAACATTTCGGTTTAATGATAACCTCCATCAGGATATCCTGATAAAGGGTATCATTAAACTGAAATGTTGATTCACCTGATACCTGTGAAGGTCTGTCTTTAATGTAAGCAAACAAAAGTTCACAAAGTATAGTGTCCAAGGACTGGATGGAATTCTATAATAGATATAAGAATAATTTATATATATATATATATATATATATATATATATATATATATATATATATATATATATATAAAATATATATAGTTCCCTGCTGTGTGCGATCAAGGGATTGGCCGTCCCTACCAGGTGGGTAAAAATAACAAAAAGGAAAAGAAAAAACTTAGATCACAGCATCTGGGAATAAAGATGTCTATATAAATTATAATAATTTAAAGTAAAAATATGTATAAAAGATAAGAAAATATAACAATTAAATGATGGATTGCTTGTTTATTTATTTATTTACAGTTTCTTATATAGCGCAGCAGATTCCGTTGCGCTTTACAATAGTAGACAGTGATAAGACTAACTGGGCAACAACAGACAGACTTGGAGGTAGGAGGGCCCTGCTGCAAGCTTACAATCTATAGGGATATAAGGGGGAAACACAAGTACAGGCACCAGTAATAGCATAGCAGTTACAAGTCCAGAAGGGAAGTTATATAATACATAAGTGCCTCGGAGGGTTATGCATGTAGAACTTAAATATGATAGGCTTGCCTGAAGAGGTGAGTTTTCAGGGAACGCTTGAAAGTTTGGAGAGTCTTAATGTGCATGGAAGGGCATTCCATAGGATGGGAGAAGCCAGATGAAAGTCCTGTAATAGTGAATGGGAGCTAGTGATCCGTGCAGAAGAGAGACGCAGATCTTGTGTAGAGCATAGTGGTCGAGATGGGAGATATTTTGTGATAAGTGCAGAGATATATGCTGGTGCAGTATGGTTAATAGCTTTATATGCAAGTAGAAGTGTTTTATATTGAATACGGTAATATACAGGCAACCAATGGAGGGACTGGCAGAGCGGATCAACAGACGATGAGCGTCTTGCAAGGAAGATCAGCCTAGCAGCAGCATTTAAAATTGATTGCAGTGGTGAGAGTCTGTTCTTGGGAAGACCAGTTAGGAGACTATTGCAATAATCAATGCGGGATATAACGAGTGCATGGATAAGAGATTTGGTAGTGTCTTGTGTGAGATAGGGTCGTATTTTGGATATGTTTTTTTAGATGCATGTAACATGATTTGGAGACAGATTGAATGTGGGGGAGAAAGGACAGTTCAGAGTCGAGGATGACCCCTAAGCAACGAGCTTGTGGGGTAGGGTAGATTGTCGAGTTGTCAACAGCGATGGAGATATCAGGATGGAAACTGTTCTTAGTTGGCGGGAATATAAGTAATTCCGTTTTGGAAATATTGAGTTTGAGTTGGCGACAAGACATCCAAGATGAGATGGCAGAGAGATAATCAGAGACTCGACCCAAAACCAATGGTGACAACTCTGGTGTTGATAGATAGATTTGAGTATCATCAGCATACAAGTGATACTGAAATCTGAAAGAGCTGATTAGTTTGCCAAGAGAGGAGGTATAGATTGAGAAAAGCAGAGGACCTAAGACTGAACCTTGCGGAACTCCGACTGACAGAGGTAATGAAGAGGAAGTAGAGTTAGAGAAGCGAACAATGAAAGAGCGATCAGATAGGTAAGATGTGAACCAGGAAAGGGCTGTATCATTAAGACCTAGGGAGTGTAGTGTTTGTAAGAGAAGAGAGTGATCGACGGTGTCAAATGCAGCAGAAAGATCAAGAAGAATAAGTAGTGAGTAATGGCCTTTAGACTTAGCCGTTACCAGATCATTCACCACTTTAGTCAGTGCAGCCTCAGTGGAGTGTTGAGAGCGAAAGCCTGAGTGAAGTGGGTCTAATAGGGTGTTAGAGTTAAGAAAGTTTGTGAGGCGAGAGTAGACAAGTCTCTCCAGTAGCTTGGAGAGGCATGGGAGCTGAGATATAGGACGATAGTTAGAGAGAGAGTTAGGTTTTTTTTTTAGAATAGGAGTTATCACTGCATGTTTGAGCAGAGAAGGAAAAGTATCAGTAGTAAGAGAGAGATTGCAGATTTTAGTTAAGGTTGGAATAATCACAGGAGATAGATTTTTAATGACTTGCGCAGGTATAGGATCGAGAGGAGAGGTAGTAGAGTAAGAGGATAAGAAGAGTGCGGATACTTCCTTTTCATTTGTGGGATCAAATGAAGAGAAAGTGCAAAAGGGTTCAGGTGGGGAAGAAAGAGGGTTAGAGGTTGTGGAAGAGCATACCATTTCATCTCGGATGGGTGCTTGTGTAGTTTCACGCTTCGGGCTCGGTGGCTCGCTATGCTCGCCACGCTATCTAAAATCAACTCCATGCCAACATGGATATGTTGGCATGGAGTTAAGTTAGTTTATTTTAGATAGTTGTGGTGAGGGTAGAACTCGGAAGTAGTGAAACTACACAAGTACCCTTGGATGTTATCAATTTTGTCCTTAAAGTAGGAGGCAAGTTCTTGTGCACTGATGGTAGCCGGTGGGGGAGGAGGGGGAGGGTACAGAAGAGACTTAAATGTGTTAAAAAGTCGCTTAGGGTTGGTGGCATGAAAAGAGATGAGAGATTGGTAGTATGTTTGTTTGGCAGCGTCCAAAGCTTTGCAGTAGGAGTGGTAGCTAGTTTTATATGTGAGGAAAGCAGTCATACTATGAGATTTGCGCCATTGGCGTTCCATTTTACGTGACTGATTTCGTAGTTGTCTTGTTGTTTTGGTGTGCCACGGTTGGCATTTAAGCCTATGTGGAGTGTAATGGGTAGCTGGAGCCACGTCATCAAGGGCTGTTTCAAGAGTCTGGTAGAGGTGGGAAACAGCAGAGTTAGGAGAGGTAAATGTAGAAATTAGTGAGAGCTGTTGTTGCAGGGAGGTGGTAAGTTGTGGAAAATTAATAGCATTAGTATTTCTGCGGGTTAGAGTAGGCATGCATGATTTCAGTGTCAGTGAGCTTGGGGTAATGGAGGAGAGCGAGAGGGTAATGAGATTGTGATCAGAGAGAGGGAAGGGAGTGTTAGTAAAATCAGAGACTGAGCACAGCCTGGTGAAAACAAGGTCAAGGCAGTGGCCTTCCTCATGAGTAGAGGAGTCAGACCACTGGGAGTGGCCGAGAGAGGAGGTTAGAGAGAGGAGTTTGGAAGCATGCAAAGATGGTGGACTGTCAATAGCAATATTGAAGTCACCCAGGATGACAGTGGAGATGTCAGAGGATAAGAAATGGGGGAGCCAGGCAGAGAAATCTTCTAGAAATTGAGTTTTGGGAAGCCCAGGTGGGCGATAGATAGCAGCAACACGCAGAGAGAAAGGAGAAAAAACCCTAATAGAGTGAACTTTAAATGATGTAAATGTGAGTGAAGGAACAGGTGATAGAACTGAGTATGTGAAGTCTTGTGACAGTAATATACCAACCCCACCTTCTTTACAGTTACCAGGCCTGGAGGTGTGAGTGAAGTAGAAACCACCATGTGACAGTGCTGCAGGCGAGGCCGTGTCTGATTGTGTGAGCCAGGTTTCTGTAATGGCCAGCAGGTTGAATTTGTGAGCGATAAAGAGGTCATGGATGGATGTTAATTTATTGCAAACAGAGCGTGCATTCAATAGGGCACATTTAAGTTGTTTGGAGTGTGGTGGGAGGCATGTGATATTTATGAGGTTAGCCGAATTTCTAGGCATACAACCAGTAAACTCTGAGTGGGACAGGTGGTTTGGGCCTGGGTTTGGTGATATGTCACCAGCTAATAAGATTAGAAAGGAGAGATAGATAAAGGTGGATGTTTGTGTTTTTTTGTATTGTTGGTGGGATGTGGATGTGAAAGTACAAGTAGAGAAGTAAGTAAAGAGCTCATGAGTGTTTAGAAGAGGGGAGTGAATAATAGAAGAGGCAATGTGCACAGAGTGGTGAGCACTGGCGGATTCAGGGGGGGGGGATCCGGGCACGTGTCCCCCTTGTAATTTCAGACGGATTTTTTATTTATTTCTGCTGCCCGCTCCCCCGCTGTGCCCGCTCCCCCGCTGTGCCCGGCCGGGAGAGAGATGTGCTACTGTATAAAATTCGCTTCTCCTGCTGGACCGCTAGCCAATGGGCACTTGCGGTCCAGCAGCCAATGAACTGGCGGCTGCTGGACCGCGAGCGCCTATTGGCTAGTGGTCCAGCGGGAGATATGAATTTTACATAGGATAGGAGCACATTTCTCTCCCGGCCGGGCACACTGTGGAGCGGGCGAGCGGGGAGTCGCGGGTGAGCGGAGCGGGGCGGGGGGGCGGGCTGTCAGCACATGCGGGGGGGGGGGGTGCACACACAACCATCCCACCCTACTGCACCCACCCTGCTGCAAGCACCCTCCCACCCTGCTGCACCCAAGCAGATTCAGTCGAGCATGAAGCCCCTTGGCATCGAGCATGTAGGTAAGTGGCACTTATGTGTCAAATGTATAATGGGCATTACGGTGTGATATATAGTATGTAATGGGCATTACGGTGTGTTATATAGTATGTCATGGGCATTACGGTGTGTTATATAGTATGTGACGGGCATTACGGTGTGTTATATAGTATGTATTGGGCATTACCATGTGTTATATAGTATGTAATGGGCATTACGGTGTGTTATATAGTATGTAATGGGCATTACGGTGTGTTATATAGTATGTAATGGGCATTACGGTGTGTTATATAGTATGTCATGGGCATTACGGTGTTATATAGTATGTAATGGGAATTACGGTGTGTTATATAGTATGTGATGGGCATTACGGTGTTATATAGTATGTAATGGGAATTACGGTGTGTTATATAGTATGTGATCGGCATTACGGTGTGTTATATAGTATGTGATGGGCATTACGGTGTTATATAGTATGTAATGGGCATTACGGTGTGTTATATAGTATGTCTTGGGCATTACGGTGTGTTATACAGTATGTCATGGGCATTACAGTGTGTTATATAGTATGTAATGGGCATTACGCTGTGTTATATAGTATGTCATGGGCATTACGGTGTGTTATATAGTATGTAATGAGCAGTACGGTGTGTTATATAGTATGTAATGGGCATTACGGTATGTTATATAGTATGTGATGGACATTACGGTGTGTTATATAGTATGTAATGGACATTACGGTGTGTTATTTAGTATGTCATGGGCATTGCGGTGTGTTATATAGTATGTGACATGCATTACGGTGTGTTATATAGTATGTAATGGGCAGTACTATGTGTTATATAGTATGTAATGGGAATTGCGGTGTGTTATATTGTATGTGATGGGCATTACGGTGTGTTATATAGTATTTAATGGGCATTACGGTGTGTTATATAGTATGTAATGGGCATTACAGTGTGTTATATAGTATGTAATGGGGTTTACAGTGTTATATAGTATGTCATGGGCATTGCGGTGTGTTATATAGTATGTAATGGGCATCATGTGTGGGCTTATGTGTAATTGGAATTACAAAGTTCACTAAAATGTGCAATGGGCATTACGGTGTGTGGTATAATGTTGGTCCATGCCCACTTTTAACTGAGCAGGAGCCTCACCTACTACAAATTGAGAGGGAGGGGGGGCGCAAAACATGCCCTTGCTCTGGGCACCGTGGCACCTAGCTACACCACTGCCGCCGCCTTATAGGAGACAGACACTAGAGGTACTACTATACTTCTAGTGTTTGTCAGAACAGAAGAGTGCGTCCAGCGCTATCCGGAAGTGTGGATTTGGGTAGCGCTGGCGCGCTATTTAAATGGAACCCTTCACAAGCATGCACCCTGGCTCCCCCCTGGCAAAAAAAAAATATCAATCCCATGACATGGCAACAAGAATAAAACCCCTGGCAAGAAGCATGTAACCTCTGGCAACATGTGATATTCCTCTAACAATAAGTATGTAGGTAAGCAGCAATTAAATGGTATAATATGTAATAGGCATTATTATGTTTAATGGGCATTTTGGTATTGGCATTATGTTTAATGGGCATCACAACGTATGGCATTGTGTTTTATGGGCATTACTTTGTTGGCATTATGTGAGATGGCCATTACAGTGTGTGACATTATATTTAATTTGTATTACGGTGTGTGACATTATGTGTAATGTAATACTGTGTACATTTTTGGCTCGCCGACGGCGCACAATGTCCCTATTTATACATCATTATCTATACTATGGCTTAATCCATGTGGCATTATCTGAATTTTGGCTTAATCCATGTGGCATTATGGAAATTTTGTCTCATTCTTTTTGGCATCATGTGTAAGCGGCAAGTATAATATTGTCCACTATTTTGTTGCATAATGTGTAAAAGTGGTATATGGTGTGGTACACTACACTCAAGGACACGCCCCCTTTGGAATGGCCACGCCCCCTTTAAAAAATAACCTGCGGCCTTCGGCTTGCACACAACTCCATCCTTCACTTTTCACTCCACAGTGGGCCTGTGGACTTAAAATGTCAGGGCCTATTTCTAATCCCATTCCTTCCCACTCTCTCTGCTCTCCTCCTCTCTATCTCGCTTCACTCTCTGAGAATGCACACTGGCACTACTAACACCGCTCACTCCCACCCCTCCTGTCATGGTGGCCCCCCTGTAATTTTCTCCTGGATCCGCCCCTGTTGGTGAGTGTCAGGGAGATTATAGGATGAGTGAAGTTTGGTGAAAATTCCATGTAATGAAATGAGAAGTAGCAGTTTGGTGAGCATGATGTAATAATGTGTATTGTATTTACCTTGCTTGATGTTGTTTTTTTAACTGTTCTTTAAAAGTAATATCACTTTGTAATTTATCACTTATACCCCTTTTAGACATACTACCCAGGATTTTGTCCAGGTTTACCCGGGATTTTCAACCCAGGTCACTCCCGGGATTTTAGTAACAGACCCCCTTTCACACTACACCTCAAATCCGGGAAAAACCCGGGTATACCCCTTTCACACATAAGCCAGGCTTTTCAAGCATTTCAATGTTTCATCATTAAAATGGGACACGCCCTGGCAGCAAAAAAAAGCAACATCACATGTGTAAAACTGAAAAGCCCGGGTATACCCAGACATAAGCCGGGTATTATACCTGGGAGTTAAATACCGGGAAAAACCCTGGTCAATTGCAGGTGCTCAGTATCCGGGAGTGAAATCCCGGGTATACCCTTTAGGACATACGCTAGTCCCAGGTTTGGGCGCGTTCATGTGAAAAAACCCGGGATTTTCGCGTATGTCTGAAAGGGGTATTAGTATATTTCTAACTTATGCTGTGTACACACGGGGGAGATATATTGCTCAGCCATATATGGCTGAGATATATGGCTGAGCAATATATTGCTCAGTTTCTACTTTACATCAGCGACCAGAGATGGTCGCTGATGAAAAAGAAACTGCCGGGGGGAGCCCGGCAGTGGTAATCAGCTGGTCGCAGGAGCATGTTCCTGCGACCAGCGATCACCACAGGGGCAAAAACGGGAGCGCGCACCCGGCTCAGCGACCATATTTCCCGCGATTTTGCCCAAAATTGCCCCTGTGTGTACGCACCTTTAGAGAACTGCCCAGGCAGAGGACTGCCTTATAAGTGAAGATATATACCAGGTCTGATTAGAAGAGGCTACAGCTGAGGTCACATGACCAGCTAATCAAAGGACATCAATTAGCTTGTTTTAAATAAACACTAGCCAAAAATATATACCCCAATAAATTAGGCCTCACTGACAACAGCTTCAAACAGGTTATACAAAGACTAGAAACATCCTTAACAATACAACACTGGTTCTGCAATTGCCATAATTCAGATTAGCAGTTAAAGCAGGGTTGCCGACCCTCCCGGAATTTGCGGGAGTCTCCCGAAAATCGGGTCCTTCCTCCCGGCCCCTGGAAGGGTGGGCAACCCTCCCGGAATCAGGGGGACCCCCACTGAGCCCCCCGATCGCGGCATTTATATGCCGCAATCCGCGGGTCTCAGGGGAGGGGGCGGAGCTAAAACGGCACAATCGTGACGTTTTAGCCCCGCCCCCTCAATGGATAACTGTTATTTCGGCTATTTGTTGTAATGGGGGCGGGGCTTAATGACGTCACAGTTAAGCCCCGCCCCCAAAACGAGTAACGCAAGATTCCTCTCCGGGCTTTTCCCGGAGAGGATTTTTTCAAAGTCGGCAACCCTGAGTTAAAGTGATTTCAAGAGACAAATGAAAAGTCACATACATGGAATAATTACTCACAAAATGGATAGAAACCGTGCGTGGTTCTCTAAATAACATAGATAGCATGTCATGAAAATACAGTACAATAATCAGTCAAAAGACATGTTTGGTTTGGAACGTTTCAGGATTTTTTCCCTGTCTTCAGACGGCACAAAAACATATTATCCCTTCAACTCCATGCCACAGATCCCAGGTACTCTGCTCCACCCTCAGCTTCAGGTGAATGACTTCAGGGAAACTTCGGGACAGCCCTCTGACCATCAGCTGAGTGTGACATCAAGATCCACGGCGTTTGCTGCGGGATACACTAATCCTAATCATGTGTAGAACAAGAGAACATTAAAATCTTATTAAAAAACTGTATCATTACCAATAACTGTCTTTAACAATGCATGTTACATTTTTCTATATGTATTGTACTAAGATATGCTATAATTCATCTTGGAAAGGATATGCCCACATATTTATATATATTTTAGATGTGAACAGTAATAACTAAGTATTTTATACCAACAAAAAATATTTTTTTATAAAAAAAAAACAGGTTCAATTGGTCATTTAGCCCCTGTGGTTTAACCGTATCCAGGGTATGGATCCATTTTGCTTCAATACTCAGCGGTTTTTTATGCCTATCATCTTCAACATGATTGATAATCATGTGATGGAAATTGGATATATTATGTTTGGCTTCCAAGAAATGCTTGGCTATGGGTTTGGTACTTGTGTATTTTTTCATTTCATGCCACTACTTAAGGCATGCGATGCAATGAGATGCGATGCGATTTTTCATTGTAAAGACCCGATTTTTAATTGTATAGTCACCCATGGGTGATTTCATACCCCCACTATCCAACTACGCATGGAGTTGACTTTATATAGTGTGGCGAGCGCAGCGAGCCACCAAGCCCGAAATATGGCTTGAGCAGCGAGCCCCGCGAGGGGACGTGGATTACTTTACATGTATTCTCGCTGCGCTCGCCATGCTTCGGGCTCGGTGGCTCGCTGCGCTCGCCACACTATATAGAATCAACTCCATGCGTAGTTGGATAGTGGGAGAATGAAATCACCCATGGGTGACTATACAATTAAAAATCAGGTCTTTACAATGAAAAATCGCATCGCATGAATTGTATGCCACTATATTGCATGAGATGCGATGCGATACAATGAAAAAAATTGGGCGGCCAGATATTACACAAGTACCAAATGTTTTGTTCTGTATCGAAGGCCAGATATTTAAACTATTAGCAGATACAGAATTTAGACGTTATCAACTTGGTGAAAGTATTGGATTGGACAGTACATACAGATGTTACTAAACAATTAGAAAGACTTAGGGGTAAGAGACGTAAGAGCAAGGGATGTTTCAAATCTACTGCATACCTCCCAACACTGGACTGCGACGAGGAGGGACACTTTGCGTGCCGAAGGCTCACATCCAAAATTTTGGGGGCGTGACCTAGTGACAAGGGGATGTGGTTTATAGCGCTATTGGCTGGCTTGCGGCCTAGCGGCTCCTGATTGGCCACTAGGCCGCAAGCACAGGTATCCCTATGGATTTCTTCGGACACGGACCCCTGGACATCAGACCCGGAACCCAGGACAACGGACCCGGGGACCTACATACGGGCTCAAGATAGGTAAGTATCAGTATGTGTGGGCTTTGGATGTAATCTTTATTTTTCTTGGGTGTCAGTGTGATTTTTTAACTATTTCTATTACTGTGGAACTACAAGTGCCAGCAGGCCCTTTAATGCCCTGCATGCTGGGACTTGTGGTTCTCATAGTTGCACAGTATTAGACAATGGTGTTTCATTCTATTTTTTACACAAAGGTCAGCCCAGTACCCAATGCCCAGTGGTACCAGGGACAGCACCAGGCTTCAGCCTGGCCAGGTAAGTACTGGAGGGGGATGACTCCTTTATTGGGGGGGTCCCCACTTCCCCAGGACCCCTGGCCAGGCTGACTGGTCGGTAGGGTTAATGCTTTGGCTCCCCCCGGCTGTGGCATTACCCTGCTGGCTGGTTGGCCTGTGGCTGTTTCTTAAAATACGGGGGACCCCTATTCATTTTGGGAACCAGACCCAGCCCTAGAGCCTGGGGTTGGTTTTAAAAAGTCAGCGGAGCCCTACGCATTTTTTCCCCTGATTTTTTAAAACCAGCCCCAGCTCTTTGAGCCTGGTGCTGGTTATGGCCGTGGGAGGGACCTGACTGATCCGTGCAGGCTAATGCCAAATACGACAGGAAATTGAAGTCTATTTTCCTGGTGAATTTGGCCGGCAATTATCGGCAGTTTGCCGATAATTAGTGGCCGTATTTTAATAATACGCTTAGTAAATTAGGAATCACCATTCTTTTGAATGGTGATTCCTATTCAAATTCCCCGATGGCGTATACATTCGTATTTGTAAATACAAATACGAATGTGCCATATATATGAATCCGAATATGTGTATTTTTGGCATAGTAAATGGCAAAAAAATTCGTATTTCACTATGCAAATATGATTTTTTAGGCGCATTTGCCTTAGTAAATTTCCCCCTATGTCATTTACTACATGGGGCGGTATTCAATGAGGTTGATTCGCCAGGTTTTTATGGCGATTTTGTGCTGTAAGGCGAATTTCTGACTAAAACGGTGAATCACCCTATTCAATGACCAGATGGCGAATACATTTCAAGGTTTTTTTCGCCATGATTCACCGAGTAGCAATCGCGATCTTTTTATGGTGAAGTGAAATGTGAACTTTTAAAATAAAGTGTTTTGTTTTTTACAATTGGTGTCAAAAAATCTGGAATTTTATTCTGAGGAGGGGCATGCTATTTTTATTCATGTGCTGTAAGCACATGAATATATATTTAATTTTAAAAAATGTATTATTTTTTTACACAGACCAGCCAGCAGGGGGCCGGAGCCGAGCCGCTCATTACATATTCATATATTCACTTCACCCGATCATTACATATGCATGATCGGGTGTAGTGAATATACCCGGTCCCCTGCTGGCACCCCCAGGGGGCAGCCTGTGCTGCCTGGCACCTGGGGGGCCCACCTCCCCCCCCACAAACGTTCTGGGGCAGGCAGGGAGACTACCATCTCCCTGCCTGCCACCGTCCTCAGGCTCCCTGCGGCGTCCGCCGCAGGAGCTCAAATTTGCCGGTCAGGGGCAGCGAGCCTCTGACTCGTTAAATACCGGAGCCGGCGAGGCTCCGGAACGCAGCGAGCAGTGGCGAATGTGCAGCGAATCCTAAACAGGATTCGCTGCACGTCGCCAGTATTCACATTGAATACTGCCCATGGAATGGCAAGGAACGGCTAATGCCCTGGCCTATGTTCTTGACTAGTGGTCCAGCTTCACACAACGATCACAGCCCTCCTCCTCATCCTCATCCTCCCCCCCCCTCCCTTAAATAAGGCACCGGGCGAGACAGTTGTTGTCCGTGGGATGCAAAAGGCCATCACCCTGCCTGGGCAGAAGACCAAAAAATCCATCTCTTTGGTCTGGAAATATTTTTATCCTGGTGCGGACAACAATTGTCTCACCATATGTAGCTTATGTAAAGCTGCAATAAGCAGGGGTAAGGCCATGGCCACCTAGGGATATCCTCCCATATGCGTCACCTGAAGTTAGTTCATAAGTCACTGTTTACTTCAGAAACTGTGACTAGGACCTTAAGCAGTCCAGGGACACCTAAATCCCTTGATCCGGTTATATCCATGCTCCTAAAAAACCACACCAGCAAGTCATTCCCCATCAATTTCCTCCTCCATCCAGATCGGAGGTAGTCCTGCAGGCCATGTCACCATCATGACTGACTCCTCTCCCATCGGGGATTCCTCTGAAGGATCCTGCAGCAGTATGCCTACTACTGCTGCCGCTGCTGCTGTTACTGCTGCTGGGAGTCAGTCATCATCCCAGGGGGGAAGCCCGGTCCACCATCAGTGGAGTGGGATTTAGATGGTTGATGGAGGTATTGTGCCCCCGGTACCAAATCCTGTCTAAATTCCACTTCACTAGGCAGGCGATACCCAGGATGTACAGAGACGTCAGAAAAAGTATCCTCAGTGCCCTGAAAAATGCGGCTGTACCCTCTCCTGGGAATTTGTGGTGTCGGACAACGCCAGTAACATTGTGCGGGCATTACATATGGGCAATTTCCAAGACGTGCCATGTTTTGCCCACACAATAAATTTGGTGGTGCAGCATTTCATAAAAACTGACAGGATCGTGCAGGAGATGCTTGCGGTGGCCCACAAAATTGCTGGACATTTTCATCTACCTACACTATCTATCTATCTCATATCTATCTAATCTATCTATCATCACTCTGATCTATCTATCTATCTATCTATCTATCTATCTATCTATCTATCTATCTATCTGTATCTATCATGCTTACAGGCCATGGAGTGTTTCATAGTAAAAGACACGCACAGACATATATATATATATATATATATATATATATATATATATATAATACAGAGGATCCCGGCACTCAAACGTTAACGGACATCGACTTGGGTTGCCTTTCCAATCCAAAGAAGAAGGAAAGTAGCAAACGGGCAGGATGGCACTCCCAAGATTGAGCAATAAGTTACAAATAAACAGTCAACATTTGACTGTTTATTTGTAACTTATTGCTCAATCTTGGGAGTGCCATCCTGCCCGTTTGCTATATATATTATATATATATATATATATATATATATACTGCTGCACTAGGTCCGGCACTCCCTGTCGTTCCACAAACACTTTGCCCAGGTGCCCATCAACGGGGGAACAATTGCTCGCCACCACACATACCATACACAAAAGAGATGTCACTCCGGGTCTTAGGTGAAAAGTGGAAAAGCTTTACTGTAGAATGTCTACGCCGTTTCGGGACTCGCCCGTCTTCAGGACATGCACAGTACAAGTAAAATAAAGTGACATATTTATACATTACCAGATCAGAGGCTGCCCGCTCTCTCATCCGCCCTCCGGTGTGTACGCCGTTCAGCTTCCGGGTTTCTCTGCCGGATGTGACGTCGCGCCTTCCCAGGGGGGCGTGATGATTGACCGGCAACTCTGCAAGAACGACAGGGAGTGCCGGACCTAGTGCAGCAGTATATGGAACACCAGTGGAGCGTTCGCATCCCGGACACCACTGGCAATTTTGTCAAGGCACCCTGGAGGGTACAAGAACCCCTCTTCTTTCAGTAACT
This sequence comes from Crinia signifera, assembly GCF_055691185.1. Lineage (NCBI taxonomy): Eukaryota > Metazoa > Chordata > Amphibia > Anura > Myobatrachidae > Crinia > Crinia signifera. The sequence continues at coordinate 252,632,826 of NC_139217.1, read as the reverse complement.
ACAGGACAGAGCAACAACACTGCAATAACAACTAAGCAGTGATCACAACAGCACTTTTGCAAGCACCAGCACTTTACCTGCACGGGACACTTTTCTACAGCACTTGTCACTTTGCAGCTTCTTGCATTGTTTTGCACAACTATTTGACAACAGGGCAGCTTCCAATACAAATGAATTGCAGCAAATGATTCAGTGTGACAACACTGACGTATTCAGTTACTCTGACAGCGACACAGGAGGGATATTATATACAGGGTCTGTATTTGACATCAATATCCAATCCTCAGGAGAAGATCTGATCCATGAACTCATCAGATTGAAAAAGAAGGAAGTGGACTTTTTATTACATGGGATGACACTCTCTGAGTATTTCAGAAACAAACAGATACCCAGAGGGTTCAGAGTACATAACTCCCCAACCATAGGTCGCTTCAACCCCGCTTTTTGTACCAAGTGGATCAGTATCCTGAACAAATGTTGAATGGATCTGATCCTCTTGGTAATAGAAGAATCCACCCGGGAATTAAATCAAGTTAAGGAGAAAATAGCGGTGTTTGAAACCGAACACACCAACACCCTAAATGACAGCAAACATGCTGACTTGATGAACAAAGTGCAAACCCAGGTGGATAATTATAAGCGGGATATCCTGAAATTTAAGAAAGATAAATTTCTCAAAGTCCAACAGGACTATGCCCAACATAGGGTTTACAGATGGCTCAGCTCAGAACCCCAAAATAAAGGCTATACTCAAACCAAATACAGAAGAGACCGCAGACCACCGAGACCGACAAGGGAAGAAACCAGTACTTCGGCCAGTGACACTGAGAGACCTAGTACCTCTGGTAGAAACTGGAGAAAACCAAGTATCCCTTTAGGGGTGGACACCCGGTCCAAGATCAGATACCGGGAAGAGAGACCAAACAAAGCGGCAAACGAACCGGACGGGGGGGGGGGGGGGGGGGAGGGGGGGCAGAGCCAAAGACAACAAAAAACAGACACAAAAATCCAAAGGCAAGAGGAATTGATCTTCAACCTCTCAACAACCCCTCTAACTGAAATAGAAATGAGGGTGTTGAGTAGAGGATTAACCTTTGTACCTACGAGACAACAAGATGATTTTCAATTACAGATTGATAACTACAAGGTACAGAGGAAATTACGCCTCAGAGACTGCTGGGAAAAAAAAGGAAACACTAATGACACTATGAGCACCGAAGACACTAGCATAAAGAAAAAATTAGGAAATACAAGCACTTTTGATCCCCAAACCTTTAATGCCTCCATTAAAACCTTTTCCAGATTGATGGACAAAAACAGCCAAGAAGCAAAGTCCATTGGTAGACCTAATCTGACAAAAGAGGAAAGGCAGGCATTGAAAACCCTCAGCCTCAGAGAGGATATAGTAATACGAGGGGCCGACAAGGGGGGATCCATTGTTGTACAGGGAATCGAAGCTTATAGGGCAGAATGCAACAGGCAATTGTTGGACACTACTATATACAAACCATTAAAAGAAAATCCAACAGAACAATATGCCAAAGAACTGCATGGTATCCTGACAATAGCAGAACAGGACGGCATCATATCTACCAGCCTAAAAAAACAGTTGCTAAAAGACAAGCCCAAAACAGCGATTTTTTACACGATCCCTAAGGTCCATAAGGATGCGCAGAGGCCCCCGGGTAGACCAATTATATCAGCCCGTGGGTCTCTGTGCGAACCTCTGGCTATTTTTGTGGACCACTATTTACAGCCATATGTACAATTGACAACTACCTATCTAAAGGACACTACAATGTTGCTTTCAAAATTGGCAGAAATAGATGAAGTCCCTGCCAATCTCATCCTGGCGAGTATAGATGTAACCAATCTGTACACATGCATTCCGCATGAACAAGGACTACAAGCAACACATGATCTGATTGTTGATATCCCTTTGTACACCGGCCCACAAATTGATTTTTTCTTACAATTACTAAAGTTCACGTTGACACACAACTGTTTCCTACACGATGGCCAGTTCTTCAACCAAAGCTCTGGGTGTGCCATGGGATCACCAGCAGCACCGGTCTACGCGAATACATATATGTATGCAGTAGAAAAACATCTGTTCATGAGTGATGTTAATATCAGCTCAAAAATACTGTTGTATCTCAAATATATACATGATATCATCATTCTATGGCTGGGGACAGAAAGAGAATTAACAGAAATAATTGAACGTCATAATGAATCAACAACTCCGGTAAAATTAACCTATTCCATGAGCACAGAACAAATCAACTTCCTGGATGTACAAATAGTGGTCAAGGATGGAAAGTTAATAACACAACTCTACACAAAGCCAACTGACCGCAATACGATGTTACACCACCAGAGCTTCCATCCCAAACATACGGTTCAGAGTTTACCATACTCACAATTCCTGAGAGTATGCCGTATCAATAGCAACATCGAAACCAGGGATAAACAACTGGCAGGGATGGTCGACAAATTCCTCGCAAGAGGATACAGAAAAGAGGAACTAAAGAGAAAGCATGCAAAAAGAACAGAAAAGAACTTCTAAAAAATTCTAACAAATTAAAGAACAACACGGAACGAACATTCACTTGGGTAACCCACTATACAGACAGAAGTCCTGACATGGTCAAGAGAATTAAAACAATATGGCCGATAGTGAACAGTGACCCTGAATTGAAAAGCCTGGAAGGAGTGAGACTGATGCCCAGCTACGTGAGAGGTCCAAACCTTAAAGATCTATTGGTGAAGACGGACATCACAGGCCGAGGAGTCCCTAAACCTCAACATTTCCTGTCCAGAAAAGCCGGGTGTTACAAGTGCCTGGGATGTGCCACCTGCAATTATTTAATTGCAGGTGATACATTTAGACATCCATACTCGGGCAAACCATATAAAATCAGACATGCTTTAACATGTTCCTCCAAGTACGTCGTATACTTGCTGTCTTGTCCATGTGGCTTACACTACGTGGGCAAGACGGCAAGGCAATTTCATGAAAGAATGGCCCAGCACAGGATGGCCATAAGAGCCGCCCTGATTAGTGGTACCAGCGAACAGTCGGTAGCCAGGCATTTCGCCACAGCAAAACATGGGATGGCTACACTGAGGTACCGCATGATAGACCACATCCCTGCTTCCCTGAGAGGGGGAGACAGGGACAAACAATTGCTGTGCTTGGAAAACAAGTGGATCAACAAACTTAACACTGTAAGCCCAAATGAGCTGAATGAAGCCTTATACTTCGGATGTTTCCTTTAGATTAAGCATGAACTGCAATGGCACATACATAGAATAAATAGTAAACAATATAGCAAGGAGACCCATGATATAGAAGCCAAAATGGCAAGATTTGTAGTCTATAAATATGTAAGTCTTTTTGCAGAACACAATTTAACCCCCTTTTTTATCTTTTATATATTGTTATATTTTTCACAGTTTTTCCACATTTTTTCAGTACACTTATACTAGTTCACTAAAGGTTAATTTCATTCCAATTTTTGTACACATATATAAAATCACCAGCAGAGTAACACACCTACAAATATAAAATAATTTCTCTGATAAAAATTTTTTTTCATTTATCTAGGTACTTATTTATCATATTAATATTTTTGTAACATCGATTCAGATGTTGCTTGACGCAACGATAACACATTTGAAGCACTAAGCTTGCAGATGCCACCTAGTGGTCACTGCCACACGTGATGCACGGCACATAGAGAATACAAATATAAACACATGAAAGTTCACTTAGTTAAATATAACACAATGTGCATCTGAGAATATGATTATATGATATAAATTGCACTTTTAAAAAAAATGTATTTGTTCTTGCAGAGTTGCCGGTCAATCATCACGCCCCCCTGGGAAGGCGCGACGTCACACCTGGCAGAGAAACCCGGAAGCTGAACGGCGTACACACCGGAGGGCGGATGAGAGAGGGCAGCCTCTGATCTGGTAATGTATAAATATGTCACTTTATTTTACTTGTACTGTGCATGTCCTGAAGACGGGCGAGTCCCGAAACGGCGTAGACATTCTACAGTAAAGCTTTTGCACTTTTCACCTAAGACCCGGAGTGACATCTCTTTTGTGTATGGTATATATATATATATATATATATATATATATATATATGTGTGTGTGAACAGGGGTTATTTTTTTGGGAGGGGGCCCTGAGATGTCCATGTACCGGGCCCCAATATTTCTGTTGCCAGCCCTGTCTCTGGGCAATATCACCTCTTTTCACTTTAAAAGCTTTAGTAAATGTATCCCCTAGTGTCCCAGTAAAATTTAGGACAGGTGCCTATAGCAGTATTCATAGGTGCCGATTATGTGGGTGCTCAAGGGCCTGAGCACCCATGGAAATTGAAGAGCATCCATGGGCCCAAGTCCCGCTGCTGGGCCGCCGTATTAACTTTCTAATTTGCATGTGGAGCAAATGTAATAGGTGTAGAGAGAGAGAAAGTTACATTTGGGTGGGGTGTATTCAAACTGAAATCTAAATTTCAGTGTAAGAACAAAGCAGCCAGGGGCATGGCTGGGCAATAAGTGTTGTCTTGTTGATTATTAACAAGCCCATGGAGCTATGGGAATGGTTGGGCAATTGCTTTAACATAGGGCCTTATTCTGGTTGGTGCGGTAATATCCGCGTGCGTTCGTGCCGCCTATGTTTTGTGTCTGCGCATGTGCAGAGGCGTCTCTGCGCATGTGTGAGCGGGGCGTACGGCCAAATCCCGCATTAAATGTGAACACTACGAACAGGGGGTGGAGAGGGGCGTGAAGGGCTATTTGGGCTCATTACCATATGCATACGCCCCGCGTTTCATGGGCGTTCCCATGCAATTAATTTAGACAGCTTCACGAATCACAACATTCACGTTAACCACACTAGAACCATAAGAAGCAAACAAAAAAACATTGAACCTCCATCATGGACAGGAAACATAAAATCAAGTGCTAGGATTATCTCTATAAAATTGATGCCATTTTAGTTTGTGGAAAAGTATGTAAAACATTTGTGATACAAGGATTACTTATTTTTCTCTGTCTTGGTTTGAGTGATATAAATGTATGTTTATCAAGAAAACAATAAAAAAAAATTAAAAGAAAAAGAAAAAGAAAAAAAAAAGAATAAAGCAGCCAGTATTTACCCTGCACAGAAACAAAATAATGTAGCTCACCAAAATCTAACCCTCGCTGCAGATGTTATGAAAGTGTTGGCTTGTTTATTTGGGTCAAAGCATGGGCGGAGGGGACCACCGGGGAGTCAGCCTCTCCCCTTTATATCTGCCTCACCTGCAGTGCACATGGGTTTGCTCATTTTGAAAACACAATTTTCCTGTGATAAAGTCTGAATTTGGTCTTTTGTACCGATTATCTTAATAGTTTAACAAGAGACTGTTCTGCTTCACCACTAATGTCATGCTGCACTGTTTTGTTGCAATTACGTGTCAAGTGTACACTATTTCCATTTTGCACCGAAGATTATGTTCGTAGTTGCAGATGATTTGATCACATTGGGCCTAATTCAGAGGTGGTCTTAATCAGTGGCGGACAAAGGGGGGAGTCACAGGGGCAAGTGCCCCCCCCTCCCCCTTCCTCCCGTCGATGCTGGCACTTTAAAAAAAAAATTAACACACAGTCGCTGCTATGACGAAGTAGCCGGTGCCCAGAGGTTACTGTCACTTAAAAATCTTGTTAAGCACAGTGCTCAAACCTTTTTAAACATATGCAACTGGAGCAAAAATTAATTATCGCATTTAATCACTTTTTTTACGGTCAGATTTTTTTCTCTACCAGACTGCACAGATATTGCTGCACTGGCATTAATAGCTGAATTCTTTTTCTAGTGTAGGATTTTTAAGACTTTTTCTCATTATTTAAGTCAACACCAACACTTGCTCACTCTGTTCAGTAATTACAAGCTGTAGTCAACAAATCTGTTTTTCATGCAAAATGGATTATATGTAGTTTAGCCGAATCCGCCGTGATGCACTGTACATCTAAATAAGAAATGTGTCTGATTGCCAATTTATCTGTGAGTTGCAGTACTGTAGAGAGAAAACTGCCTTGCACAGGCTCTTGCAAAGGCCTGATTTTTCCATGATGAGAAGGTATTGTGTAAAGTGGAAGTATACGAAATATGAAATCACAAACAATATGCAAGTCATCTATTAATACAAGGTTTAACGTGGGGGAAACTGGTTGGAACTAAGGGGGTTATTCTGGTTGGTGTGAGCGGACCGTGTTCGCACGGTCTGGAGGTTTATTTCTACTTCGCATGCGTATCATTCGGTTTGCGCATGTGCGGCATCAGCATACCGGTGACGAACGGACTGTCCGGAGCGAAAAATCATATCCGTAATCACACATTGACAGTGGGCATGATATGGGCGTTTTTAGGGGAGAGGCCAGAAAACTGGGCAAAACTGGGCGTATACCTGGGCGTACACGGGGATGTGCACTAAAACTGCACGGAGGGACAATCGCCTCGCTCGGCGAGCACAACGTGCATTTTGGTCCAAAAACAGTCGGACGCCAAAGAGTGCTCAATACCATTCTTAGAGTTTCTGCCTGAGTGCGGATGTCCTGGTCTGCTAATTAACGCCAATTACAAGTAATTTGCATACACGTGACTGCAATATTAAGGAATGCTGCAGCCTATTAAGTGAAATGCCTCATGTCAGTACCTGCAAGCCAGACACAGCCCTGAAATACTTTGGAAGGTTCTCTTTCTACACTTCTCACCATATAAAAGTTGGTTTATTTTTTTGTAGTATTAATCCAATTAAACATGTTTCAATATGTACATGTATTTATTTTGTATACATCTACACCCTTACTGCAAGTGTGTTTCCCATATTTTGAAAACAGGACCCACAAATCATAGGAGTCGACATGTGTCAACTTTTTCACTGCAACACAAACATACAAGTCACATTACTTATTTTCACACATCTATCACGTCTAACACAAACATTGGGCGGTATTCAATGAGCCTGATTCGCCATGTTTTTATGGCGAATTTGTGCTGTTTGGCGAATTTCTGACTAAAACGGTGAATCACCCTATTCAATGACCACATGGCGAATACATTTCAAGGTTTTTTTCACCATGATTCACCGAGTAGCAATCGCTATCTTTTTATGGTGAAGTGGAATGTGAACTTTTAAAATAAAGTGTTTTGTTTTTTACATTTGGTGTCAAAAAATCAGGAATTTTATTTTGAGGAGGGGCATGCTATTTTTATTCATGTGCTGTAAGCACATGAATATATATTTAATTTAAAAAAAAATATTATTTTTATTTTTTTATTTTTTACACAGCATCCAGCAGGGGGCGCCGGAGCCGAGCCGCTCATTACATATTCATATATTCACTGCACCCGATCGTTACGATCGTGTGTAGTGAATATACGCTCCCCTGCTGGCACCCCCGGGGGGCAGCCTGTGCTGCCTGGCACCCGGGGAGCCCACCTACCCCCCACAAAGTTCTGGGGCAGGCAGAGAGACTACCATCTCTCTGCCTGGCACCGTCCATGAGCTCCCTGCGGCAATCGCCGCAGGAGCTCATATTCGCCGGTCAGGGGCAGCGAGCCCCTGACACGTTGAATGTGCAGCGAATCCTAAAAAGGATTCGCTGCACCTCGCAGGTATTCTCATTGAATACCGCCCATTGTGTTTTTGGGTCACCTTTTGAACTTGCAGTGTTTGTTAAATGTCTTATGTTCATGGACACGCTGAGTCTCCGAGCGAAAAAGGCTGAGATCCGGCCGTGCCCGTTAGCGTACCCTCATATGTACGCCACTCCCCTTTGTCGGTGTCTGTGACTGTCCATGTGCGGCTGTTCTGTGGGCGGACTCACGCTCACCGTGAGAGTGCGGAAAATGCTTGGTGTGCATGTCCTTACGCGCGTTTCACCGATCCGATCAGAAGAAGGCCCTAAGTTCCACCACCTCTAATGGTAGGGGGAACTACTTCCGCCTCCACCACAGCCCTGCAATTCCAACAGAAAACCCTGTTCCAGCTGATTCCTTTTCTGTGGGATTTTACTGTAGGAATAATGTTTAAGGCGCACTACTACTGTGGGTATTGTGTACAAGTGACACTACTTTGTGGCATTTACAAGATGTACTACTTTGTATCCTAACATGAATAAAGGGCACTAATAAGTGATGTATTGTGAATAAGGGTCTAAGGGGCATTGCTGAGTGTTATAAAGTGAAAAAGGAGCACTACTATGTGGCGGAATAGAAATCAGGGGCACTACATGCTGGGGGTGTCATATATCCTGCCACTGAGCCCGACTAAGGGGGTGGGGGGGGGGTTAGTTCAACCTCCTTTACAAGACCACTTTATGTCCTGATTAATACTGTACAAATAGTTTGCAATAGGTTTCATTTTCAGGCTACAAGCTAATATGAAGATATTTTTCAAAGCATCTCTTCCAATATCTATCTATCTATCTATCTATCTATCTATCTATCTATCTATCTATCTATCTATCATTTGTCTGTCTGTCTGTCTATCTAAGAAGCTTGCACTCTTCTTGTAAACAAAAAAACAAAACAATTCAGTGTGCTTATCACAATGCATTTATCGAGCCAGTATCCAATAGAAGCATACTTAAAGAGTTATTTCAAAAGAGAGCCCTCACTAATGTACAGTAGATAAAGGAAAAAGGGCATATTTATCACTATATCGTTTATAAGGATATAAATACATTTGCACACTGTTCAATTATTAAGTTATCCTTCTGTTGTTTTCTGGTGTCGCTATGCGGTTAACATCCCGGTAGATAGGTAGTTATGTATTTTCTTCACATAATTTTATGTTTTAACTTTTGAAACATTAACTTAAAAATTAATAGTTGCTTTCACATACCTTACACATTATGACAACTTACAATCTGTATCACTTCTATGCTGTATTTGCTTATGTGATGCCATGAGGGGGGGTGGTGGTTTTTGGAAGGGGGGTGGTTGGCCCCCAGTCATGAACCCCCAGAGTGTTAGGAAACTGCTCAACAGAAGTAAACTTTGGTGGGTAGGTTCAGATTTTTGGCCACATTTATGCTAACAACCCCTTAATTAAATATAAAAAGGTAATATATATTATATGGTAGTTGTAATAAATGTACAATGCACCTGTATCCCCAAAACTGTTTTGCATGTGACTATGAATCTTGAAAAGGTAGCACTTCTCATAACAAGCAGTTGGGGTAGACTAGAGTCCCGTTTCCCATATAATTATACTGCATCAGCAAGTCTCTACCAGGTAAAGATTTCAAAGCAGACTGGGGTTTCAAGATGCTGTTAAAGCCCTTTTGAAGAAGTACAAATAAATTGGGGGTACTTGTTTCCTAGCACGGCGCCCGTCGGGGTTGATCGCATGCCTTAAGTTAAGGTACTTAAGGCATGCGATCGACGCGATGGACCCGATTTTCTGTCAATTACCAGCTTAATTTGCCGGTAAAGACAAAATCGCGTTGATCGCGTCCATCGCGGCCCATTATAAAGGGCCACGATGGGACCGACGCGATCAACGCGATATTCCCAAAGAGAACAATGTTAAGTTAAAATCGCGTTGATCGCGTCAGCCGCATGCCATCATAATGGCATCCGATGCGATGGACGCGATCAACCCGATTTTACATAGGGAACAATGGAAAATGGGCCAATATGGCCAATTTCTCATTGTATATGCCCCCTCATGGGTATAAGTATGGTTAATGTCCCCCATTGTTAACGCCACCCCACTATTGACACCAACCCGAAGCGTGGCGAGCGCAGCGAGCCCACGAGGGGCGGCGGTATGCGTTCCTCCAACCTTTTCATACCCCCACTATCTACGTCGGCGTGGAGTTGATTTTATATAGTGTGGCGAGCACAGCGAGCCACCGAACCCGAAGAGTGGCGAGCGCAGCGCGCCCCGGGAGGGGACGCGTATACCTGTAAAGTAATGTGCGTCCCCTCGCGAGGCTCACTGCACTCGCCATGCTTCGGGGCTTTTTACATTGAAATCAATGTAAAATTGGGGTCTCAGGGAACATTTTACATTGATTCCAATGTAAAAATTGGGTCGATCGCATCGCGACACGATTTTTGCGGCCCCGATCAATACAATTAAAATCGGTAACTTGCATTTCTGTGTGAAAAGGGTATGAGTATGTTTTGAGGCATACCAAGTTAGGTGCATATATATTTGGACACTAATACAGTTTTCCTAATTTTGTCTCTGTATGCGTTCAGAGTTGATTTACAATTAAACAATGGAGATGTAATTGAAGTGCTGATTTTCAGCTTTAATTCAAAAGGTTAAACAAAAATAATTTTATGAAACATTTAGGAATTGCAAACCATTTATATAGAGAAACAAAAAGAATTGCCATTCACACAGGACCCTCATCAAATTTGAGGGAAATGGACCCCCTAATGTACCGTGTCCCCGATAATAAGACACTGTCTTATTTTTTTTTTCTTGAACAAAAAACACCATAGGGCTTATTTTCGGGATAGGGCTTATTTTAATGAACATTGACAGCAAATGTCAAAAAACATGCCCCCAGTTCTCCTTAATAAACATGCCCCCAGTCCTCCTTGATACAGGTAAACATACCCCAGTACTCCTTAATAAACATGCCCCCAGTCCTCCATTATACCGGTAAATATGCCGCCAGTCCTCCTTACGGTAATAAACATGTCCCCAGTCCTCCGTGATAAAGGTAAACATACCCCAGTACTCCCTTAAGTCACAATGATGTCCGGCTCTTCTTTGCTGTGCCACAGCTCTGTGCTACAGCCGCGTGATGTGCGCGATGATGTCACGCGCCGCACCACAATGCATCCCTGGGACCGGGAATAGATCCGGCTTCAGAAGAAGCCTGTGCTTTACCTACTCAGCGGAGGTGAGGGGGGTTAGAGGTGGTGAGTGGGGAATCGGGGGTTTTAGCAGGGGTAGAATCTATTGTTTGAGCGCCATGTAATGACATTTTTACTAGGGCTTATTTTCAGGGTAGGGCTTATTTTGGACCAGTGTCCAAAATCAAGGGTAGGGCTTATTTTCAGGGAAGGTCTTATTATCGGGGAAACACGGTACTACAAAGTATGTCGTTGAGATTGAGAAGTAGCAGGTTGGGGGTGTGTATTAAAGTGGCATGCCTGTATAATACACAAAACGGTGCGCTACCAGCCAGTGAGCCACCTCATTTTAATACACTTTATTTCTATTATTTTTGTCACTTTATCTCCATGTCTGTTTTATATTTCGCAAGTTTTTAAATAAATCCAATAAAGGTTATATTTTATTTCTGAGATCCCAGATGTACCACGTAAATGACAGCCTTCCTCTTCCTATTTTTGCAACCATTTATATACACAGGGGATGAATTTAATTTGATTAATTAACATTATCATAAATAAGATATAACATTTTTAATACTTTGTCAAGAATCCTTTGTAGGCAATGACTGCCTGAAGTCTGAAATCCATGGGTATTGCCATACGAAGGTTCTCATATGTTATGCTTTGCTAGGCCTTTATTGCAGATATCTTTCCATGGTTGTTTGCTCATGGGTGTTTCTGACTTTACTATTGTCATCACAAAGTGAAATGTATGCTAAATACATGTACAAAAATAATAGAGTAGGAAAAAGCGCCCTACTCTATTATTTTTGTACATGCTAATTTCACTTCAGGAAGGTAACTCCTGGATAGGAAAGTGCTGCCCTTTTCAGCGCCATTGATTGTCTTCCATATTATTCTATGCTAAATACAGTTTAGATCAGGTGACTGATTCGGCCATTACAGTCTATTCCACTCATAGCATTAAAAAAGCTTCTGGATTGCTTTTGCAGTACGTATGCTTCGGGTCATGGTCCCTCTGTACTGTATTGTGAAGCGCAGTCCACTCAACTGTATGTCAATATACTTGAATGCTTCTGTCTTCTGTAAACACTAGTAACCATAGGCGTGCGCAGCACATTTTATTAGGGGGTGCACTGTAAAGGGGTGTGCCTAGCACCACCTATTGGGCATGTCTATCACTGCCATTGGGTCTGTCTAACACCGCCAATCAGGCGTGCACTCACTACAATATAAAACGTCTCTTAGCCACACCATTATATCCTGCCTATTTCAGTTTTAATCCTCTAATTACTCTGTGTAACAGTACATGCAAATAAAGTCAAAATCATATCTGGATGACACATACATGTAGTGATATGACAATGGTGTAATACAATGAATAATGCAAAACACACATATTTGATTGATGGGCACTTATTTTAATGGAATACAGGTCTAAAAAGCAAAAGGGTACTTGTGTACTTTCGATGCGATGTCATTTTTCACAGAAATTATGTACATGAGTTGACATCATGTAAAATGCTCCCCAAATGTCATTTTTCACACTGTACCACCCCCACTATCAACGCGAACCCGAAGCGTGGCGAGCGCAGCGAGCCCGCGAGGGGCGGCGGTACGCGTCCTACGACCTTTTCATACCCCCACTATCCACGCCGGCGTAGAGTTGAGAATAGAAAGTGTGGCGAGCGCAGCGAGCCAACGAGCCCGAAGCGTGGCGAACGCAGCGAGCCCCGCGAGGGGACGCGGATACCTTCACAGGTATCCGTGTCCCCTCGTGGGCTTCACAGGTATCCGTGTCCCCTCGCGGGGCTCGCTGCGCTCGCCACACTTACTATTCTCAACTCCACGCCGACGTGGATAGTGGGGGTATGAAAAGGTCGTAGGACGCGTACCGCTGCGCTCGCCACACTTCAGGTTGGCGTTGATAGTGGGGGTGGTACAGTGTGAAAAATGACATTTGGGGTGCATTTTACATGATGTCAACTCATGTCCATAATTTCTGTGAAAAATTACATTGCATCGCATCAGATCGCATGCGATCGCATGCGATGCGATGTGATGCAATTTTTCCCTGTACGATGCACATCGTGGGAGCCGTGAAAGTACACAAGTACCAGCAAAAGTAAAAGGTATTGCTGGTATTACCCCCAAGTGTGGGGGCACAGCATTAGGGGTTGCCTGTGCACCCTTAACACTCAATGTGCGCACGCCTATGCTAGTAACCCAGTCACACTGGAAGTCATGCAGGAACATGCCATTCCACCATGTTTTTTTATACCTGTTTCACACTAAATTCCCAGTTCAGAATCAGAATCAGAATCACTTTATTGCCAAGTATATCAATGTACAGCATACATAATAAACAGGGAATTTGTTTCCGATAACCACTGCTCCCACACAGTGTACATACATAACAGACCAATACAAACAGGATCATTTCAGGGGGAGGGCATCAGGGTTGTATTTAGAGTAATGTGTCGAGTGCCGAGATTAGCGCAATGGGGTGGAATCGCTGACCTTTGAGTTTATTATGGAAGTAGCTTGGGGAAAAAAAACTGTTTCTGTGTCTGGCTGTCTTCGCCAGTTGAGAGCTGTATCGCCTCCCAGATGGCAGCCTTCTGAACAAGTCATGAGCAGGGTGGAGGTGGTCACTGATAATTCTTTTAGCACGTTTTGTAATCATTGACCTATACACATCCTCAATCGCCGGGAGACCCGATCCTATGATTTTTTTCCGCTGCTCTTACAAGTCGCAGTAATCTATTTCTGTCATAAGCCGAGGCCGACCCATACCAGACTATGATTGAGGTACAGATCACGGATTGTATAATTGCAGAGTAGAAGAGCACCAGGAGTTCCTGCGGCAGTTTGAACTTCCTGAGTTGATGTAGGAAGAACAGTCTCTGTTGGGCTTTTCCCACAATGCCATCGATGTTGGACCTCCACTTCAGGTCCCTGGCAATGTTGGAGCCTAAGAATCTGAAGGATTCCACTACCGCCACTGCCCTACCTTCAACCGTTCGCGGGGGGGAGTGTAGGGGGATTCTTCCTGAAGTCTATGATCATCTCAACAGTTTTTGATGCATTCAGCTGTAGGTTGTTAGCACTACACCAGGTGACTAGCTTTTCCACCTCTTGCCTGTAGGCCTGCTCATTACCTTCTGTGATCAATCCAATTAGCGTGGTTCACTGTTCCAGCCTGGTTCACTGAACATGGTTTTCAAGCTATGTCACAGTAGTTTAAAACCCATTCAGAGTGTACATTCAGAGTGTAGGCTGAACATGGGGTTTATCCTCTGCCAGCGCTTGGAGATGACATCATCTCCAAGCGCCAGTGAACCATAGGGTTTGAATAAGATGCAGGTTACCTGTACACACTGCTTCGAAACCTGGGGAGTAATTCTGCATGGAATGCCTGAATACTACTATCTGCAACATTTATTTAGCTGATATATATATATATATATATATATATATATATAGATATATATATTATATTACATTTCTTGGATGTTCAGGTTACTCGCGGGGATGCAGTTAGAATCCCGAGGCCCACAAGGGGGAGCGATCCACGTCCCGATCAACCGCTGGCCCATCACTTCTATGAGGCAAAGCACAGTTTAGCGACCCTTAGAAGTGTAATCATTGACCATGCCCCAGCTTCTCTCAGTAGGGGCGATCCCTCCTTAAAATTATTACGATGTGAGGCTAATTGTATACAGCGTCTTGGTACACTGTCCCCTGGGGGACTGAATGAATCACATGGCCTTCATTGTTTCCTGTAAATTGTAATATAATACAAAACGGCTGCAATCTTTTCTTTTACTCTATGTGTACCATGACAATGTTTTTCTTTTCTTTACTTCATTGTTGTACGGATACGATTATGATGTCATTTAAAATTTCGAATGTTGCTTAAATATACTGCCTTACATTAGTCTATTGCAAAGCTAATTTTGGATATGAAGTATTATAAGTAGTAATGTGAGTAATACTCCAGTCCGTTTTTAATTGTATTGTATTTTATTGGTGATTGTTGATGGAGGTTGCCGTGGTGATACAGTTGCGGAGACACAGACGGAGATGCGTCCTGCGCACATTGTGTACGGTGGGTTGCCGGGACCATGGGGCATTGATGATGACGTCAATACGCTGTGCCATCCTGGGCAACATAGAGCCGGCATCCTCATCACATACTGGGGTTCTGGTATGTATAAATTGATGTTATATTTCACTTGTATTGTTGTATCCTGATGACAAGGTAATATATAAAATAGAACAGACCTTTGTTTGTGCTAGAAATAGAAGCTGCACTCTATAATTTCTCC
The DNA here is from genome assembly GCF_055691185.1 of Crinia signifera. Taxonomy (NCBI): domain Eukaryota; kingdom Metazoa; phylum Chordata; class Amphibia; order Anura; family Myobatrachidae; genus Crinia; species Crinia signifera. The sequence continues at coordinate 252,617,607 of NC_139217.1, read as the reverse complement.
ATGTTAGTGGAGGAAGAGGGAAATTATTCGGTGCAGATATAGAGCATGCTAGATGACCGCCACCACCTTCACGTGCAATTACACAGTTGGTATTTAATATAAAATTTGATATAATATTTATTGAAACATTAAATATGCAGATCAGACATGGGTTCCATTGTTGATTTTTTTTCAGGATGGCAAAATACTGACGCGTTTAGTCACAAATGACTTCATCAGGGGTGCTGATGCTGAATAATAATAAAAATATAGATATAACCTTTCTTAAGGTAATTTATACCAATAAACATATAAAATCATAGAGCTAAGACATAGATACATACCCAAAATGTCAACCGCAGGGTAGAAACTTATTATATATGTTTTTTAGTGTCGTCCTTTTTTTAGTTAAATTCCTTAAAAGCTGGGAGTCAGAAAATCATCTGGGAAAACCACATAAATTCATGGTATAAGGAGGAGAGCATGTTCAAAAGCCGAATTCTAAGGGGTATATCTAATGGTAAATACATACACAGCAGTAACCAGAAAAAATCATAGATGCCAGGTAAAATAAGAATAAACCTAAAGGGTATATAAGGGCAATAATTACCAAATTAATACCTAACTTGAAAGGCAAAATATCACATTATGACATTGTATTTTTAAATTAATTATGATAGATATATATATATATTCACATTATGTAAATTTTGCCACAAGGGTTCTGCAGCTCCTAAAAGAATACATAAATAAGCAAAAGCAGGGAGAAAAAGGCAACTTAGGTATATGGTAAATAAAGATAGTTGCATCAAGGGTCCTAGGGTTAGGATAATTTATATATATATATATATATATATATAGATATATATAGAGAGAGAGAGAGAGAGAGAGAGAGAGAGAGAGAGAGAGAGCGAGAGAGCGAGAGAGAACGAGAGATAGATATATCTATATATATATATATATATATATCTATATATAATATACATACACAAATTTTAAGAGTGGAGAAAGCACATGAGGAGAGAGGGTCCCGCTTGTAAGAGCTTACATTCCTGTGGCAAAGTACAACCATTATATACCATTTCGATGTACTGTAGTAAGCCACTTAGTTACAGGATTGCTACTATCATTATCTGAGACATGCTTTACAAGCAATACATTTTTAAGGCCACCTTAAGAAACTTTACAGTAATTGTCTGATCATGCTGCCTGGAGAGGCATACAGATGGGTTACATAAACCTATCCTTATATTGCGCCAGATAGTAACATGGAATACTACAAACTTTTCAACATAGCCACGCAATGTGTCCACCATAGTCTTGTGGTAGTCTCTGTGGGAGTAATCTGGACTTTTGCACCCAAAATACTAATCCAGTATATCTAAGACACTATAAGCCAATGTGTACACTGTATGGCTATGGTATGAATAAGTACCAAAATACAGGGAAAAGTATGACATTACAGGAAGTGGTTAAAATGTTCGCCATGCATCTCACCTTGGGGATTATTCTGGCTCACTCCTTCTAGCAAATTCCTTCTCAAATGGACAAAACCATGTGAGCTGCAGGTGGGGCAGATGTTACATGTGCAGAGAGAGTTAGATTTGGGTGGGGGTCTACTTCAAAGTGAGATCTATATTGCAGTGTAAAAATAAAGCAGTTAGTATTTTCCCTGCACAGAAACAAATAACTCACCCAAATCTAATTCTCTCTGCACATGTTACATCTGCCCCACCTGCAGTGCACATGGTTTTGTCCATTTAAGAAGGAATTTGCCCAAATGAGTGAACCAGAATAACCCCCATTATATGGTGAAAAGCACTAGGTGTATGACGACACAGGTTTATCAACGTTTGCAGAAACATTTGGGAAACAGCAGAAACCAGTCAGCTCCAACTGCTACCTCTCTTATATACATACCTCATGCTTAACCCCTTCCCGACATTTGACGTACATTTACGTCATGGTCGGGAAGTACTTCCCGACACATGGCATAAATGTACGTCATGGATTTAAACTGTCACCGCGTCTATAGACGCGGTGACAGTTTGGAGATGTCTGCTGTCCCTGACAGCAGACATCCCCCCTCGCCGCCCGGGGGGGGCAGGGATGCACCCCCCGGTCGGCGATCGCTGTGATTGGCTGTTCAAATGTGAACAGCCAATCACAGCTATTTCTGTGTTACCGGCGGCTATGCCGCTCGGTAACACAGAAAACGTTGGTGATCGGTGCTGTTAAGTACAGCACCGATCACCACCGATCCGCGGACACCCCCTCCCTCCCACCCGGCAGCACTGTGTGCTTACCCGGCACCCGGCAGCCGCTCTCCTCCCTCTGCTATGCGCCGCAGCGCTGCCTCCCCCCTCCCTCCCCCCGCCAGCAGCAGCAGCACTAGGGACAGTGTAAAAATGAAAAAAATAAAATGAAATGATTATATATATATGTGTGTGTATGTGTGTATATACACACACACACATATATATATATATATATATATATATATATATATATGTGTGTGTGTATGTGTGTATATACACACACACATATATATATATATATATATATATATATATATATATATATATATATATATGTGTGTATATACACATATATATATATATATATATGTGTGTATATACACACATATATATATATATATATATGTGTGTATATACATACATATATATATATGTGTGTATATACATATATATATATATATATATATATATATATATATATATATATATACAGATAGATATTCCCGACCGAAGACGTATATATACGTCATGGTCGGGAGGTACTTCCATAGACGCGGTACGTCCATAGACGCGGTGACAGTTTGGAGATGTCTGCTGTCCCTGAGCCCCGGTCGGCGATCGCTGCGATTGGCTGTTCAAATGTGAACAGCCAATTGCAGCGTTTTCTGTGTTACCGGCGGCTAAGCCGCTCGGTAACACAGTGATCGGTGGTGATCGGTGCTGTTAAGTACAGCACTGATCACCACCGATCGCCAGCCCCCCCCCCCTCCCACCCGGCAGTCCCCCCTCCCACCCACCCGGCTGCCGCAGCGCCAGCACCCCTCCCACCCCCCCACCAGCCGCAGCGCCAGACCCCCTCCAAAATCTGGTGAGCAAAATGGGGTCACATGTGGGGGGGTTCCACTGTATTGGTGCTTCCGGGGTCTTGCTAATGCGACATAGCACCCACCATTCATTCCACCACCAAATATCACTCCTTCCCTTCTGAGTCCTGCCATGCACCCAACTGGTATTTTTTGGTCACATGTGAGGCATTGCCATACTCGGGAGAAATTGGGGCACAGATTTTGGCGTGCTTTGTCTCCTTCATTCCTTGTGAAAATGAAAAACTTTGAGCCAGAACTGCATTTTTGTGTAAAAAAGTACATTTTTTTACACAAAAATGCAGATCTGGCTCAAAATTTTTCATTTTCACAAGGAATGAAGGAGACAAAGCACCCCAAAATCTGTGCCCCAATTTCTCCCGAGTATGGCAATGCCTCACATGTGACCAAAAAATACCAGTTGGGTGCATGGCAGGACTCAGAAGGGAAGGAGTGATATTTGGATTTTGCAGCACAGATTCTGGTTGAATGACCCCTGAAGCACCCATACAGTGGAACCCCCCCACAAGTGACCCCATTTTGCAAACTACACCCTTCAGGGAATTCATCTAGGGGTATAGTGTACATTTAAAACCCCCAGGGGTTTCACCAATTTTGATACAACTGAGCTGTGAAAATGAAAAATTAAATTTTTTCATTTGCACAGCCCAGTTGTATCAAAATTGGTGAAACCCCTGGGGGTTTGAAATGTACACTATACCCCTAGATGAATTCCCTGAAGGGTGTAGTTTGCAAAATGGGGTCACTTGTGGGGGAGGTTCCTAACTTTTAGCATCTTATGGTGCCTAGAAACCTACATGGTGCCTAAAAAATAATCTCATAAAAAGGAGGCTCCAAAATCAAGTAGGTGCTCCTTCTATTATGAAGCCTGTGGTTTGGTCACCGTGCACACTAGGGCCACATATAGGACATTTATGAAAACCAAAGAATTGGGGGAATCAATTTTTAGTCACATTTCTCTAGTAAAATCTACTGTGTTCCTTAGAAAAATGTATTAAAATTGAAAATCTGCAAAAAAAATGAAATTTTGAAATTTCACCTACACTTTGTTTTAATTCCTGTGAAACACCTAAAGGGTTAACAAACTTCCAAAATGCTGTTTTGAATACTGTGAGGGGTGCAGTTTTTGAAATGGCATCATTTATGGGGGTGTCTCACATACAAGTCCCTCAAAGTCACATCAGAACTGAACTGGTCCCTAAAAAAATCAGTGTTTGAAATTTTCTTGAAAATTTGAGAATTTGCTATTCATATTTTACGCCTCCTAGTGTCCAAAAAAATGAAAAGGAAGTTGAAATAATGATGGCAACATAAAGTAGACATATGGTCTATGTTAGTTATTAACTATTTTGAGTGGTAAGATTATTTGTCTCACAAGCAGAAAATTTAACATTTTGCAAATTGCTAAATTTTCCATTTTTTTCCGACATTTTGGTATTTTTCACAAAAAAACACAGACTGTATCGACCCAAATTTACCACTAATTTGAAGTACAATGTGTCACGAAAAAACAATCTCAAAATCACTGGGATAAGTAAAAGCAAAAAAAAGTTATCCCCACTTAAGTGATACATGTCAGATTTGAAAAAAAGGGCTCTGTCAGGAACGCAAAAACTGGCTCTGTCAGGAAGGGGTTAATGAGCACTTTCTTGCTGTACCACTGAAAGATGAACGTTAAAAGACATAAGAATTTTACTTTAACCACATTAATGAATAACATCAGACAAGCTTGTAAATAAGAACACTTTCATTAATGTCATGTTTATTAAGCAATCCTAAAATTAATTTGTGCAAGTGGCACTTGAAAATGTTGTAGAGCTTGTGATATACAGCTGCAACTAAGGAACTTTCTAACTGTTTGGGTTGTATATTATGGTATGGTCTGGCTTGGATCCAGCCTGGATAACTGAAACGTGTTCATCGGTTTTCAATACTATGTAATATTTAAAGACATTAAAATCACTGCCTCTGGGAAAATACATGAACAGCAGAGCTTTTCCTAGATGGAGCTGCCTCTTGTGACACATCATGACAAGCCTGTATTACAGTTTGGGTTCATGATTACATTTCAATATGGTACAGCTACTGCTGTCATTCTGTCTAAATCCATCTAACTAGAATAAAAAGGGACTATACCATCCACTATTTTCTTTCTATTCATTGGCTTGAAATACTGAAATAGAGGTGATGTTTCAACAAGGGATAAAACAACTCTTATATGTAAAAATGCAGAAACATGCAAAATATAATGGCCGCTGTTAAGTCTGTAACTTATATTATATCAAACCTTCATGAAGGAGGACACAGGAAGTTCAGCATGCTTCTTTACTCATAAACTGCAGGGCAGGAACTACATACATTACAGGTATTCATACGCCAACTTACACACAAGAAAATAAGATCTGTTATATCCTTCCACGGGATACTTACACAGCAATAGGAACTATATACACCACACTCCTCCCAACTTAGATAAAAGCAGACAAATTGTAAATGTAGCACTACACAAGGTATATGTTACCCCAGAAGGCTACAAATCAAGCCTTTGGGGTGCCTTACGAACTCTGCCTGGGTAACGATGTTTAAATTCCCTAGAGACAGGCTGCTCCACTGAAGTCACACCAGAAGGTTCAGGGTCAGTTGTTGTCACTAGGGGAACCTCTTGTTCAGGTGACTCCATTCTAGGCATAGGAACAGTCTCTGTAGTCAACCCAGAGGGGTATACATTTTCCTCAGTGTCAGGAACAGTCTCTGTACCAGGCCCATGGGGGTAAACATAAACCCCTACATCACTAGCTTGGCTGTGTCCAGATTCCGACTCACAAGTCATCTGCCTCCTGGCCTCAATTATTTGATCAATGTGTCGACGCCACAATTCCCCTCAACTTCAATCACATACATCAGTGGGCCAGATTTTGAAGAAACTATGCCCGATTGCCATTTGTCTCCTCTGTAGTCACGACCAAGCACCTCTTGACCAATGTCGATGGATCGTGTAGGTTTCTGGTAAACAGTTTGAAACTGTTTGTTTTGTACCTTTCTTCTAACATCTGGTTTTATCAAGTCCCATTGAGACCGCAAGTTTCGCTGCATAAACAGCACAGCAGGCGGTTGACCAGTAGTAGAGTGCTCAGTTCTACGATATATGAAAAGGAAGTTGTCAATCTTATGTTGTAAAGGCAGATGTTCCTGGTGTGCAGACTTGATAGCCTTTTTGAATGTTTGTACAAATCTTTCAGCCAAACCATTAGTGGCTGGATGGTGTGGAGCTGATGTGAAATATCTAATGCCATTATCTTGCATGAACTTTTTGAATTCATTCGACACGAATTGTGGTCCATTGTCGCTGCATACTTGCTCTGGTAGACCATTTCTGGCAAAGATGGTTCGCAGAACAGCAATTATTGCAATTATAAGAAACATACAATTCATGAATGGACCAGCAAAGTCGATATGTACCCGCTGCCATGGAGATGATGGCCATTCCCAGGGGTGCAGCGGTGCTGTGGATGGTGAATTTTGAACTCCTTGACACCCTTCACATCCTTTTGTCAATGTTTCGATTTGCCCATCGATTCCTGGCCACCACACATAGCTTCTAGCAAGACTCTTCATTTTTACTGTGCCCAGGTGCCCCTCATGTAAATTTTCCAACACTCTTTTTCTCAGTTTGGGCGGTATTACCACTCTGGAACCACACAGCAGAGTTCCTTGACAGACAGAAAGTTGATCCCTCCTGACTGAAAAACCGTAATATTGAGCATTGCCATGTTTAGGCCAACCTTTGAGAGTTAATTCAATTACTTTAGATAAGACTGGGTCTTTCCTTGTTTCCCGATTGATCATGTCATTGGTAATAGGTAGCTGTTCTATTAACATATTCTGATAAATGTCCAGGTCATCTTGGTCACTGGCTTCATTGCCTTGGGGCAAGGGAGAACGTGATAGACCATCAGCGTTGCCATGTAGTTTTGTTCCTTTAAACTCAATGTCATATGAGTGTGCACCCAGGAATAATGACCAACGTTGAAGACGAGCAGCAGTCATGACTGGAACTCCCTTTTGGGGGTTAAAAATTGACACCAATGGTTGATGATCAGTTACTAATGTGAACCTTTGTCCGTACAAAAATTTATGAAATTTCTTCACTCCCCATACTAGACTTAAGGCCTCTCGATCAATTTGAGCATAATTCTTTTCTGCTGCAGTCAAGGACCGTGAGGCGAATGCAATTGGTTTCTTACTTCCATCTCTTAGTTGATGTGACAACACTGCTCCAATGGTATCCGGACTATTGTTAGACAGCACTTACATCGACAGCCATTACATCGACACCATTAGTTCGACAGCTCAATAGGTCGACATGGTTTTAGGTCGACATACCATTAGGTCGACATGTCATTAGGTCGACAGCTCATTAGGTCGACATGTTTTTAGATCGACACTACCATTAGGTCGACAGTGTCTATGTCGACAGTCAAAAGGTCGACATTGTTTTTTTCACTGTTTTTTGAGCCGACATGTGCCGACAGGCGGTATTTCATGCCCTACTATCCACTAGGGCGTGGTGGGAGAATAAAATAGTGTGCCGAGCGCAGCGAGGCACCGTGCCCGAAGCATTGCGAGCGAAGCGAGGGGCTGCGGTACACTTCAAGCTGTGTCCATGTCGACTGTGTCGACATTTCGGCCAAAAAACAGTGAAAAAACCCATGTCGACCTTTTGACTGTCGACATAGACACTGTCGACCTAATGGTAGTGTCGACCTAAAAACATGTCGACCAAATGAGCTGTCGACCTAATGAGCTGTCGACCTAATGACATGTCGACCTAATGGTATGTCGACCTAAAACCATGTCAACCTATTGAGCTGTCGAACTAATGGTGTCGATGTAATGGCTGTCGATGTAAGTGCTGTCTAATATCCGTCCCAGACCCGCTCCAATGCCATATGGTGAGGCATCACATGCCAGTCTGATCGGCAGTGTTGGATCAAAATGAGTGAGGACTTTGGAGGTTATTCTGGTTGGTGCGTACTTTCCCGAATTCCTACGGTGCTGTCCGCACGCAACGCTGTGCGGTGGCGTGCGGACATCGTCCGTAGAAACGCCCACGGGTCCTCCGCATTCGGACGGACTCACTCTTTAAGAACAGGGCGTGTGTACGGACGACATACAAACCTTGCGTGTGCGGTGGACACGCACAGATTCTGCACGGTCTTACCGCGTAAGCACGGTCTTACCGCGTTAGAACGGACGGGAAGCTGGCCGTACGCTAAATACAACACTTTTTTACTGAGTACACACAGCGATCACATGACCATACTGTATGCCATGTTTAACTCATGATCAGGCTGGTGACCTTATTGTCTTAAATAATGTCATGTAAGCAATCAGGTACAAATGGACATTTAATGTATAAACACTCACATCTAGCAAGACTGCCCCTGATTTGCTGGAGCAAATCCGGCTGCCGACGCCTCAGGTCAGACCACCGCCGCTCCAGCTGAGCGATGGTCCGCCGAATATGCGCCGGCGGGCCACCGCATACGCATTCCGCTTCTGGCGGTTTGTGATGAATGGGCCCGCCCGCCCCAGCCTGGTCTCCATAACGGAGACCAGTGTCCTCAGCTCCGCAGCTGAAAAGGGTGCTGCTCTGCCATAGGCCGCCATCTTAGCAATGGCACAAATCAAGCAATCATGTGCTGTCATTGGTTGATCAGAGTGATATTTGGTATTAACTTTATTGTTCATTTTTACACTAACAGCGTGTATGCGCCCGAACAGACGGCTAACCCATTGCATCGCAAACCCACACTTGCTGTACCTTTGCATAGTTTAGCAGACCATCCTAAACAGACAGTGTAAAATAAGATGGGAACCCATTATATATAATCTATAACATTCACCAAACATGGGTATAAGCAACAGGTGAAATAGTCTGCATCACTAGCCACTTACACCTAACTCAACACGGTACTAAACAGCTATTTTATAAAGAAAGCTATGCAGCAGAAACATAGCAAATAGTGCCAGACCTTTTACCAATATTAGGCCATGCTGCCATGTGTACACTTACCTTCTACAGGCCCATACTAGAGAGGTGGAATGAAAAGAAGCTAGCATCAAGGCTGAATTTGGAGAGCTTTCACATGTGATTTGGATGCTAGCACTGATTACTTGTGCTTAAGTGGTGGACTGGATTTACATATGGAATGGGTATTGTCAATTGTACTACATACCAAACAAGTGCACAGTACAGATGTACATTCACATATACATTTCATGTCTGACCTCAGTTTTATTTGGTGATTGGTGTACAAATCTGCATTTACCTACTAAATCAGACTTACTCAGTTTGCCATGTTTTTTTTAAATATTTTTCTGCAGCAAGGGGCGTAGCCTATGCGCCGCACGGTTGACGCGGCCATACGGAACGCGGCCGTACGGAATGCAGGGTGTCGCTGATGTACGCCAATTACAGAAATACTATATAAAGGTATGTTTGCCAAATGCAATGTTGTTGCACACATGTCTGCATCTCTATCTGAGGAAGAGCAGGAGTTGCAGGACCTATTTGCTCAGATGGACTCCAGCACCACCTATGTCCCCATCAACCCAGAACAGCCATTGGTGGAAGAGCAGACAGATGGCCCATCGACATCAGGCCAATCGCCAGCTGGCCCATCTTCAGCATCAGCAGAATCATTGGGAACACAGCAGGTGGCTTCCCAACAGGTGGCCAGCAGTTCAAGTACAGCGACCGGTGGCCGTGGCCGTGCCAGTGGCAGTGGCGGTGCCAGTGGTCGTGGCCGTGGCCGAAATCGGGCAACAGAGGAACCAACCACCAGAAACATGGCATTCAAAGCGCAGGAGCTTGCCATCCTGGTGCCCCGGGCACGGTATTGGATCGAGTGTCCACAGGACAAGTTGACACACACAAGGAGATGGAAGATCTGGGAGGACATAACGGCGGAGATTAATACGGTGGCTCTACAAGTTCGTGAGGCGGAGCACATTAAGAAGAGGCAAGTTCATGTGTGTTACATTTAATCAGTACAAGTCCAGTAATGTTTACATTAGATATTAGATGGAGTTGGTCAATGGGCGGTGACGTTGCTTGGAGCCACAGACATGTTTGCCATGTCATTGAATTGATAGTTATTGTAGGGTGAGTGTGAGTGTATCTTCTAAGGGTTGTTTTTCAAAATTAATATAATATAAGTTTGGTGTCATGAGGCACATGTTGTATTATGTTTCAGATTGCAATGGGTGCTACAGCAAACATGAGGAGTGACATGTATTAATATGTACACTTTGATTGCAGGTGGCCCGACTTCAAAACGAACCTCAAAAAGAAATTGACCCAGCGGTGGGAACACAGCCACACCTCTGGGGCTGGCCCCATGCCTGGAAAGCTGAAGCTCACCCCCCTGGAAGAGATGGCCGAGTGCTGCATTGCAGTGGAGGAGGTCCGGGGGGTGAGCACCATGGACAGCGAGTCCCCAGCGGAAGTCATGGCTTCTTTGTTTGAAGGTAATTATTTGCCATGCCATAAGTAGCTGCTTCTAATTTTTCATGGAATGTGTGGTAATTGGAATGTTCTCTTTCACCAGCATCCCCACCGCTTGGTCAAGAATCTCTTGAGGAGGTTGAGGAGTCTGTGCCACCTGGCCCCAGTAGCAGGCCCGTGCAGCAGCAGCAGCCAATGTCCGCGGCTGAATTGGCCACATGGGGGCATGTGCTTGGCAATATTCAGCAGCAGGGAGAATCGGCATCAGAGCGGGTGCGTAGGACCGAGGAGGTGTTGCAGGGTTTGATCAGCAGCCAGCAGGCTATCGCTGGGAGCCTGCAGGCTATTGCTGAGGCCCAGCAGGCCATGGCTGGCACCCAGCAGTCAATTGCTGCTAGCCTGCAGGTGCTGTGTGATCAAGCCCTGCGGCAAAATGAACTCCTCCTCCACCATAATGATCTTATGGTGGAGCTAGTTGCCAGCAATAGGGTCCTAATGTCACCCGTTTCTGGTGCATTACCACCATCAGCACTCCCTGCTGCCAGAGGGGGAAGACCATCCACCCCCTCCCCAGCATGTGCTCCACCTGGGCCACCATCTGACCATGGCCGTGGCAGAAGAGCTGCTGCACGTGGCAAGGAGCCTGCCAGGGGCAAATGTGCCCGCAAATGATCTTGTGTCCGCATTAATCTCCATTGTTATGTCTTCCCAAATCTTTCATTGAGCTGTGTGTGTCAGCTTCCTGTGTCCAATTCCGTGCCGAGGGTACCCACATTTGCCCTTGCTTCGAATGTCATGTTTGGTTCCCCTGTTGCCCTGTTTTGGCTACCATTACTGTGTGCTGTACTTGAAGTGTTGGTGCTATACTTTTGTTGTGAAGCCACCTGATGTGTTCCTAATGATTCTGCTGTGGCTATGTATGTCTATAATACATGTATTTTTTATTTATTATTTACTTTTATTGCTGGTATGCTACCTTTTATTTTGTGACGGTTTCTAATTTAGTTTATAAGTTCATTTAATAAATGTTTTTTTGTTTCCCCCAAATGTGTGGTTTAATTGATACATGTAGAAGTGACATGTGTATTTGTATTATTAATATTAAGTTGTGTTCATTAGTTGCAGTGTAAAAGTGTGTGAAAAATGCAGCATATATGTGTGTGTTTAGTAATGTTCCATTTAAGCTGCAATGGTTCCAATTGAAGCAGTGACAAGCGTGTAATTAACAAGTAATGAGTAAAGTAGGTAATTGTATTGTGTTCAGCTGACATTGGTTGAGGTGCGTCCGTCCTGATTAGGCGTTCCGATTGCCTAGCGCATGACCGAGTGGTGTCCGCAAAGCAATACTTGCTTATGGACACCGCATATTTCTTGCCTTTTTGTTCGTGTGCATTCGGTGTGCTGTCCGAATGCACGCCCACCAAAATAAGTGCACTCCCCCGTGTCCGCCCATGTTTCCGCCCAGTTTAGCCCACTTTGAAAGTACGCCCCTGTGTCATTCCGAATGACACCCATAATACGCCCATATTTCCCGAGTGTTTGCGGTGCACATTTCTGTACGGGATGATTGAGTACAAGTACGGAGACCATGCGTGGCACATGCGCATAGCGTTCCCCACGCATGCGCAGACGGCTAAAAAACGCCATCCGAAAGTATACGGGAAAGTACGCACCAACCAGAATAAGGCCCTTTATCAGATGTAATCATTCTTTTTGTTTCTGCAAAAGCTTCCTCACAGTCTTTTGTCCACTTCCAACGAGCACTTTTCTGTAATAAGGCATTTAGTGGGTGTAGGACTGTGGAGATGTCTGGTAAGAACTTGTGATAATAATTAACTAGAACCAAGTAAGATCTTAGCTGCGACACAGACTGGGGCCGGGGTGCTTGCAGTACTGCTTCAATTTTGTCAGCCGACTTGTGTAGACCCTCTCTATCGATTACATGTCCACAGTAGGAAATGCTTTCTTGGAAAAAGGCACATTTGTTTTTATTTACTCTGAGTCCATACTCCTGTAGTCGATTTAATACTTTCTCCAAATTATTTAGATGGTCCACGTCATCTTTGCCTGTTACAATTATGTCATCCAGGTAACATTGTGTTCCTGGTATTCCTTGTAGGACTATATCCATTGATCTCTGCCATAGTGCTGGGGCTGAAGATAGTCCAAACACAAGACGGTTATATTGTAATAAGCCTTTGTGTGTGTGGATGGTAAGATATTTCTTGGACGCTTCCTCAATTTCCATCTGTAAGTACGCTTGAGCTAGATCAATTTTGGAAAAGCGGTCACCCCCTGAAAGAGATGCAAAGATGTCCTGAAAGAGATGCAAAGATGTCTTGTGATAATAATTAACTAGACCCAAGTAAGATCTTAGCTGCGACACAGACTGGGGCCGGGGTGCTTGCAGTACTGCTTCAATTTTGTCAGCCGACTTGTGTAGATCCTCTCTATCGATTACATGTCCACAGTAGGAAATGCTTTCTTGGAAAAAGGCACATTTGTTTTTATTTACTCTGAGTCCATACTCCTGTAGTCGATTTAATACTTTCTCCAAATTATTTAGATGGTCCACGTCATCTTTGCCTGTTACAATTATGTCATCCAGGTAACATTGTGTTCCTGGTATTCCTTGTAGGACTATATCCATTGATCTCTGCCATAGTGCTGGGGCTGAATATAGTCCAAACACAAGACGGTTATATTGTAATAAGCCTTTGTGTGTGTTGATGGTAAGATATTTCTTGGACGCTTCCTCAATTTCCATCTGTAAGTACGCTTGAGCTAGATCAATTTTGGAAAAGCGGTCACCCCCTGAAAGAGATGCAAAGATGTCCTCTATTTTGGGCAAAGGATACTGTACGGTTCGTAGCACTGGATTTATTGTCATCTTGAAATCGCCAGAAATTCGGATACTTCCCATTTTATCCTTCTTTACTACTGGAACTATAGGTGTAGCCCATTCACTCCATTCCACGGGGGAGAGTATACCAGTGTCTTCTAATTTCTGTAATTCCTTCTCAACCCTTGGTCGAATAGCATATGGTACTGTACGAGCTTCATGAAACTTTGGAAATGCCTGTGGATCCACCTCTATATTCGCCTTGATGCCCTTTAATGTGCCTATTCCTTCTTGGAAAATGGATTGTACCGCATCCAACAGTTTTGAGAGCCCATTAGTAGCTGCATCACTGCTAGATACATTGGAGGTGGTAGACTGTAACGTGTAAATGGAATGCCAGTCAAGTTGAATTTTCCTTATCCAATCACGACCCAGTAGTGCCGGCCCACCCTGTGGAAGTACGTATAAATACAGTTCATGATTATTGCCTTTGTATTTCACAGAAACCTTTATCTTTCCCAGTGGAGACACCAGTTCGCCCGTGTATGTGCGAAGATTCACTGATGTTTTCTTTAAAGGAATTTTAGCAAATAAGCGTTTGTAATCCTTTGCATTTATCACTGACAGAGCAGCGCCTGTGTCTAATTCCATTTTTAAGTCAATACCTGCTACTTTTAAGGTGACCCACATCACTTGGCACTCTTTTGACGTTACAGAGTGCACATCTAGGCTGCCTAAGCCTTTTTCTGTCCCAGTACTATCAGTAGAGTCGGATTCATTGTCGGTTACCTTATGCACCTGGGGTGTTGTATATTTTCTCCCAGAGGCTTTATATGCTTTTGAGCGGTTGGGTGTTTTCCCCGACTGACATGTCCTTTCAATATGGCCTCTTTTCTTACAATTTCGACATACTTTGTCTTTAAACCAGCACTGACTGGCTTCATGTGAGGACTTCCCACAGCAGGCACAGGGCTGTCTCTGATTCCAATGAATTGGAGTGGTAGAACATTCTGGAGCCTTCTGTTGCAATTCTGATGCATCTCTGGTTGCAGTCTCCATTGAAATAGCTATGGATAGTGCACTCTCTAAGGTCAGTTTAGGCTCAGCCAGCAATTTCTTTTGTGTATTTGTACTTATCATCCCACAAACCAATCGGTCTCTTAAGGCATCTGATAACCCTGCTCCAAACTCACAGTGTTCAGATAACTTTCTTAATGCAGCAATGTACTCAGACACACTTTCACTTTCACTTTGATTTCTTCTGTGAAACCTGAATCTTTCAGCAATCACTAATGGTTTAGGATTTAGATGCTTTTGTAAAATGTCCACAATGTCAGTGAATGACTTGGTGGCTGGCTTCTCAGGTGTTACTAAACTCCTCAGTAAACTGTATGTTTTGGCTCCCATCACACTTAGTAAGACTGCTACTTTCATGTCAGCCTGCACACAGTTAACATCACATTACAATTCCACTCTCTCAATATATGTAGCCCAGTCCTCTATAGCACTATCAAAAGCAGCTATTGTGCCAATATATCTTGACATCTTGCCTTAATGTCCTCTTTCCTCTCTTCTGTATAGAAAGAATGATAGAACTCACAGGCTCCTGTATTCAGTGATGGCTGACTGCATGTGCTGCCCTTTTTCACCCCACAATTGTGTAGAGTCAGTCCTTTGGCATTCCACTGATCACTGGAGCAATACTGAAGAATAGGTTTTATCCTCGTCGCCAGTGTTAAGTCTGTAACTTATATTATATCAAACCTTCATGAAGGAGGACACAGGAAGTTCAGCATGCTTCTTTACTCATAAACTGCAGGGCAGGAACTACATACATTACAGGTATTCATACGCCAACTTACACACAAGAAAATAAGATCTGTTATATCCTTCCACGGGATACTTACACAGCAATAGGAACTATATACACCACAGCCGCCAGTGCACACCCCTCGGCCATCTTAACCTACAGTATAGACATAATTCTAGGGGCTTTCTGCTTCAGTGGTGGTCACAAAACTGGTGGCCAGGCAGCATTCTCTACCAGCCTACAGATAGACATTTAATAGCTGTCAGCATGCTGATTGGTGGATGGCTGAGCTATCCACTAATCACAGTGCTGACAGCCAGCCTGCATGGAAGCATGTAGAAAAAACGTTATGGACCATAAGAGGGGTAAGTTGCATTTGGATGGATTTAGGACCTTAATATGGTCCACATGTAACGCTGTAAAATTTGTAGCATTGCGTGTGGATGTACCGCTGCTGCCCCCCTCGCTCCCTGAGTTCCCCGCATGGCTGCTAAAAGATGTTTAGCATGGGGTCGCCGACCATCGAATGATTTATCTTGCGCTAACAGATGTAAGACACCTCTCTCGTGTCTTACATTTGCCAGCACCCTGTGCAGGAAGTGGCCGGGCAGCTGACATCCGCTGACATCAGTTGCCCACCCCAGCACCCGCATCATGGGCAAATTACCATGGGAATGCCCAACATTTTCATTGGAACGCCCATGAAACGCTGGGTGTTCCCATGGGTGTCAACCCTCGCCGCCCCCCGCCTGTACTGCTGGGTGCAAACGTTCCCCCGCTCACACCCAGCATCTGCACATGGACATAAATGCGCATGCGCAGATGCTCAGCATCACTCCTCTGCACGTACACGTAGGGGAGCGTGTGAATTAGAATAACCCCCTTAGCCAAAATGACAGCAGCAGCTGTACCAGTGCACTGATTTGCCTAGCCCTATAAATCCAGGGCCGTTTTTTCGTATGGGCTTAATGGGCACTTGCCCAGGGGCCCCAGGTGTATAAGGGCCCCATACTGATAGCTGATGATCCCCTTTTTCCAGGGATACCAGAATTTTGAAAATCGGCCCTGGGGAACTGGAGATATCCAACTTCAAAGCAGCAGTCCACATCTGACCTGTTAATTGCAATTCCCAGTCATATTTCTCAGGTTCTCTCTGACGTAGAGTGTTTCTGAGAGTAGATTCCAAAAGTTTCTGTCGACAATAGCGGCTTGTCTCTATCATGCCCACAACCAGAGATATCATCCTTCCAGCAGCCGGTCCCTGCTCCAGCTCCAAACGTCTGGTGTACAGTTTTATATTTTTGTCAATGGATTGCTCTGGCTCAGTCCTGATCTCTGATCCCCAAGTTCCCAGCACCTCCTGAAAGTTGGGACTCTAGGTTTTTATACTATTGAAGGCTAAGAAATGTATTTCCAGATAATGGCGATATCTGCAGTCAAATAAGCTGCACTTCCACCGGAAAATGACGAATATTTAGCCCACTCCATTATCCAACCCTCCACTGCGTATAAAACACCCCCTACCTCCCTGGAAGTCATTTACAAGGGACCCTTCATTCAGCTCAGTGCCCCCTTCCACACGTTAGTGTTCTCCCTCCCACCACCTGTGCAGTAAAGGAGTAATTAGCAGAAGTTACTGCTCCAGGTCCTACATGTTGAGTGGAAGATAGAGCACCTCCTGCCACCCATGGGACATCAAAGCTGCTGCTGATAGCACCCCCCATGGGTAAGGGCCCCAGGGCATTGCTTTGCCCAGGGGCCCACACTGCTGTTAAGATGGCCCTGTATAAATCTAGGAGAGTTTACAGGTGGTATTGCAAAAGGCACTTCTAAAGGTTAATACCATTTTATTCCTGAGACTTCAGGTACCACGTGTCCTTTATATATCATGTGCTTCACATACACCTTATATTCCCTTATATAAGATCATTTTTCTGTAGCCTTCAGGTACACAGTGAATGCACCTCTGTGCTGTATTGTGTTAACTATTTATAGTTAACATAGTCCATTATTGTAATAAGGGTTTATTAATATTAAGTTATTTATATAGCAAAAAAGTATTTATTAATGCATATAAAGGCAATCAAGCATGGGATGAAAATATGCAATTTCCCTTACATTTGTAAGCCTTATCATCATCCTTCCGAGTGATCTGCGTCCCTTCCGCAAAGTTGTTTTGGTAGACAGAAATAGATTTATAGGAAACTTACAGCAGCAGCCTGCTAGTGGGGACTCGAGAACTCTGATGATGACAAATCAATGTTCATGGTATGCTGCAATACAGTTTAAAGGTTCCTTTGCAGTGTTATAAGCCAATTCAGCTTATTTCGGGCTTTTTGAAAAGACTTTTGATAAAACAAAGAGTCTATTTCCAGAGATACTTGAGTCAGCTAAATTTTCCTGCTTGATAAATCCAATACTTTGTGGGAATTTTGAAAGAAATGCTAGCACTTACTGAGTTTATTGAATTTATTTTGATGCAGTCATCATTTGATAATTATCAGATACTAGGCAGACGTCATAAAATCCAACCTTTCCAATGTCAGCTGGGAGCGAAGTGCTTAGCACTCTACTTATCCTCTAATGCATCTTTCCTCTTAACTACTTAATGACTGCAGTGTTTTTTTTTACCATTTGCAGATTTGATTTGTCCAGTATGTTGATTCCAATGTTATTTTTATTTTAGATGAGAAAGGGTGTGCCTCTGTTCTGTTAGACTGCATCTATTTTATATAATGCAATAGGCTAAAATAGAAAAAATATTAAACCCTTTTCAGACCAGATTTTGCCAGGTGCAGTCTGACCCCCTTTCACACTGAGCAGCAAATTACTCGGTTAAAAATGTCAACCCAGTAATTTGCTTAATTACATGTGTATTTCTTCAGTGTGAAAGGGACAACCCAGGTTGCAGGATTTATGACCCAGGTTGAGCCTTTCACACTGAACAAATTACAGAGTAAAACTGCTTCACCTGGTAATTTGATGTTCGATGTGAAAGGGGTATTAATTAAAAAATGTATCCTCACAATCACTTTCACTTTGGGGCTTCTACAGAGTGTGAAGTACATCAGTTTGCGTATAATAAAAATGCAAGTTGGTTCTGTGCATGCACACAAAACAAGCCTTAACCCCTTCCCGACATTTGACGTATATATACGTCATGGTCGGGAAGGACTTCCCGACACATGACGTATATATACGTCATGGCTTTAAACTGTCACCGCGTCTATAGACGCGGTGACAGTTTGGAGATGTCTGCTGTCCCTGACAGCAGACATCCCCCCTCGCCGCCCAGGGGGGGCAGGGGTGCCCCCCCCGGTCGGCGATCGCTGCGATTGGCTGTTCAAAAGTGAACAGCCAATTGCAGCGTTTTCTGTGTTACCGGCGGCTAAGCCGCTCGGTAACACAGAGATCGGTGGTGATCGGTGCTGTTAAGTACAGCACCGATCACCACCGAGCGGTTTTCCGCCCTCCCACCCGCCCCTTCCACCCGCCCGGCAGCCCGCCCTCCCTCCCGGCAGCCTCCCTCCAGGACTCCCTCCCACCCAGCCAGCAGCCGCAGCGCCAGCCCCCCTCCCACCCCCCCGCCAGCAGCAGCACAGTTAAATATTTGATTTGGGGTAGAAATTCATTTATATGACCTATATATATATATATAAATATATATATATATATATGTGTATATATGTATATATATATATATATACACATATATATATATATATATATGTGTGTGTATATATATATATATATATATATATATACACATATATATATACACACACATATATATATATATATACAGTGATCGGTGCTGTTAAGTACAGCACCGATCACCACCGATCGCCAGCCCCCCCCCCCCTCCCACCCGGCAGCCCCCCCTCCCACCCACCCGGCTGCCGCAGCGCCAGCACCCCTCCCACCCCCCCACCAGCCGCAGCGCCAGCCCCCCTCCCAAAGCTGGTGAGCAAAATGGGGTCACATGTGGGGGGGTTCCACTGTATTGGTGCTTCGGGGGTCTTGCTAATGCGACATAGCACCCACCTTTCATCCCACCTCCAAAAATCACTCCTTCCCTTCTGAGTCCTGCCATGCACCCAAATGGTATTTTTGGGTCACATATGAGGCATTGCCGTACTCGGGAGAAATTGGGGCACAGATTTTGGGGTGCTTTGTCTCCTTCATTCCTTGCGAAAATGAAAAATTTTGAGCCAGAACTGCATTTTTGTGTAAAATTTTTTATTTTTTTACACAAAAATGCAGATCTGGCTCAAAATTTTTCATTTTCACAAGGAATGAAGGAGACAAAGCACCCCAAAATCTGTGCCCCAATTTCTCCTGAGTATGGCAATGCCTCACATGTGACCAAAAAATACCAGTTGGGTGCATGGCAGGACTCAGAAGGGAAGGAGTGATTTTTGGATTTTGCAGCACAGATTCTGGTTGAATGACCCCTGAAGCACCCATACAGTGGAACCCCCCCACAAGTGACCCCATTTTGCAAACTACACCCTTCAGGGAATTCATCAGGGGGTATAGTGTACATTTCAAACCCCCAGGGGTTTCACCAATTTTGATACAATTGAGCTGTGAAAATGAAAAATTTAATTTTTTCATTTTCACAGCCCAGTTGTATCAAAATTGGTGAAACCCCTGGGGGTTTGAAATGTACACTATACCCCTAAATGAATTCCCTGAAGGGTGTAGTTTGCAAAATGGGGTGACTTGTGGGGGAGGTTCCTAACTTTTAGCACTTATGGTGCCTAGAAACCTACATGGTGCCTAAAAAAAAATCTCATAAAAAGGAGGCTCCAAAATCAAGTAGGTGCTCCTTCTATTATGAAGCCTGTGGTTTGGTCAACGTGCACACTAGGGCCACATATAGGATATTTATGAAAACAAAAGAATTGGGGGAATCAATTTTTAGTCACATTTCTCTAGTAAAATCTACTGTATTCGTTAGAAAAATGTATTAAAATTGAAACTCTGCAAAAAAAAAGAAATTTTGAAATTTCACCTACACTTTGTTTTAATTCCTGTGAAACACCTAAAGGGTTAACAAACTTCCAAAATGCTGTTTTGAATACTGTGAGGGGTGCAGTTTTTGAAATGGCATCATTTATGGGGGTGTCTCACATACAAGTCCCTCAAAGTCACATCAGAACTGAACTGGTCCCTAAAAAAATCAGTGTTTGAAATTTTCTTGAAAATTTGAGAATTTGCTATTCATATTTGAAGCCTCCTAGTGTCCAAAAAATGAAAAGGAGGTTGAAATAATGATGGCAACATAAAGTAGACATATGGTCTTTGTTAGTTATTAACTATTTTGAGTGGTATGTTTATTTGTCTCTCAAGCAGAAAATGTGACATTTTGCAAATTGCAAAATTTTCCATTTTTTCACGACATTTTGGTATTTTTCACAAAAAAACACAGACTGTATCGACCCAAATTTACCACTAACTTGAAGTACAATGTGTCACGAGAAAACAATCTCAAAATCACTGGGATAAGTAAAAGCAAAAAAAAGTTATCCCCACTTAAGTGAAACATGTCAGATTTGAAAAAAATGGCTCTGTCAGGAAGGCAAAAACTGGCTGTGTCAGGAAGGGGTTAAACATATACAGACTTATATGTACTATTCAGACATACCAAGATTCCTGTGTTATTGTCGAGACTCAGGCAAACTTACCCAGGTGTTTTTTCTCTGGACTTTCAGAGAATATGAATGATAACTCACAAACTTTTCTTTCCCTCATGGTTAGTGCTTGGGTGAAGCCATTTATTGTCAAACAACTGTGTTTACTCTTTTTAAATTATAATGACAACAGAACAACCCAAATGACCCAAAAGTTTACATACCCTGGAGATTTTGGCCTGATAACATGCACACAAGTTGACACAAACGGGTTTCAATGGCTACTAAAGGTAACCATCCTCACCTTTGATCTGTTTGCTTGTAATCAGTATGTGTGTGTGTATAAAAGGTCAGTGAGTTTCTGGACTCCTGAAAGACCCTTGCATCTTTCATGGGGAAAGCAAAAGAATTGTCAAAGGATCTATGGGAAAAGGTAATTGAACTGTATAAAACAGGAAAGGGATATAAGAAAGATATCCAAGCAATTGGGAATGTCAATCAGCAGTGTTCAAACTGCTGTAAGGCACAGGTGGAGACAGGTGTTGGCGTGGGGTGAAAATGCTCATTATCATGCCTGGGCAGAAGACCTCTTCAGTCTGGAAATATTTCTATCCAAATCCGGACAACAACTGTCTTGCCACATGTAGCGTGTGTAATAAGTAGGGGTAAGGACGCTAGCCACCTAGGAACATCTTCCCTTATATGTCACCTTCAGCGCATTCATAATAAGTCATTGTCAAGTTCAGAAACTTTCGGTAAGAGAGTAAGCAGTCCAGTGATGCAATCCACACCACCAACTCCCACCTCGACAATTTCCTCCTCAATCATGATCGGGAGTAGTCCTGCAAGCCATGTCATAGGCATGACTGACTCCTCTCCCATTCTGGATTCCTCCAGAGGATCCTTGAACACTACAATATGCCTATTGCTTCTGTTGTTTCTGCTGCTGGGAGCCCACTGTATATAGCCCACAGCTATATGCAGCGGGCTTGCTGCATTAGCCATGATCCTCACCATTCAAAGAATGGCGAGGATTCCCCTGGAACATAGAATAGGGCGAGTGGCCGGTGAAGGGGTTAAACAGCGATCCTCGATGAGAACAAGCCATCCTCGCCATAAAAACCCCCTCACCGGTCGCATCGAATACTCCCCATTAACTAATCAATTGAATGTCCGACAGTCCTTTGTTAGAAAGATGAAGTATGACAGCAGTCACCCTGTTGCAAAGCAGATTACCAAGGCCATAACAGCTATGCTGGTGTTCGATGTGAGGCCGATAAATGGCATTAGTGCAGTGGGATTTAGACATATGATGGAGGTATTGTGTCCCCAGTACCAAATCCCGTCTAGATTCCACTTCACTAAGCAAGCTTTTCCCAGACTGTACAGGGACATTATGAAAAGTGTCCATAGTGTCCAAATAACCATGGACATGTGGACAAGTGAAACGGGGCAAACAAAAGACTACATGACTGTGACAGCCCACTAGGTCAATGTATTGCCTTCTGCAGCAAAAACAGCAGTGACACCAGCAGCAGCGGGGTCTCACATACACCAACTCGTTCCTAGGCAAGCTACACTGTGTATCACCGGTTTCAGTAAGAGGCACACTGCTGAGAACCTCTAAGCAGAGGCGTAGGGAGGGCGGAGCCACCGGAGCACATGCTCCGGGCGCAGTTGGGGCGCAGGGCGCCGCCCCCCCTCCGCAAATGAGAGTCCTGCTGCCCTACACACGCAGGGCAGCCTGCGCCAGTGGCTGCCCTGCCCAGCGCCTGCCCCGTCTGCCCAGCTCACCTGGTCCCGGCCGCGACGTGATGGGGTCATGTCACGTGTCTCACTCCAGTCCCTAACCAAGCTGCTGCTGCTGCTCGGGCCGGCTCCCGGGCAGCGCTGAGCAGCAGGAATAAGGAAGTCCCCTCTCTGTGCTCCTCAAGGTAGATTTTTTCGTTTTTTTTTTTTTTTGTGGGCTAGGGCTCCGGCACAGGCAGCAGAGGCTGCCCCCCGGGAATGCTGGCACAGGGATGGGGTAGGGAGCCGGGGCAGGGGTTAGGGAGCCACTCCTCTGGTCCCGCACGTAACAAGCTGGGACCAGAGTGAAGTGAATATATGAATATCTAATGAATGGCTCCCGGCCCCCTGCTGGTGAAAGTGTAAATAAATAAATGTTTAAAAAAAAAAAAAAAAAAATGAAATATATATTATTGTGCTTCAAGCAGATGAATAAAAATTGCATTCCCCTTCACAGAAAAAAAAAATCAGATTTTTTGACACCAAAAAAAAACAAACCTTTATTTTAAAAGATCACTTTCCAGTTCACCTTAAAAATATGTCAAATGCAAAATGGTGAATCATGGCAAAAATAAGGGAGAAAGCAATTCGCCATCCTAGCATCGAATACACTCTCGGCAAATCCCAGTGAAAACCCCATTGAAATACACCAGCGAATTGCAGCGAGCATGAAATGGAGAACTGGCTGGCATTCACGTTTCGCTTTTAGCGAACAGTGAACATTGAATAGGGTGAATCATATTTTCAGTGAAAACAGCCCAATTCAACGAAAAAATGGGGAATCGGGAGCATTGAATACTGGCCTCTGTCTTCTTCCTCTTGCTGCTTCTCAGAATGTGAAAAGTCGTCAAAAAATGGAGGTTGTATGATTCAACAGGAATCATCCTTTTTCAGGAATCATCTTTTTAAAGAATCATCCTTTTTTTAAAATAATCCTTTTTCAAGGGCATCATTTTTAAGAATCATGCTTTTATAAAATCATCTTTCTCTTGGTCCAAAGAGGTGGAAATGTAATTCTAATACATCACTGAGCTATAGGGATGGTAGTATTGAAGAAGATGTCTCAAACACACTGGGGAAACAGGATGAGAGATTTAGAAAGTGAGAGATTTGGTAAGAAATCTCCAGGTTTTTTTAAAGCGCCAATCATTTACACTGCTAAACCAGTTTAATTTGGCAGTGTAAATGATTGCCGCTTTAAAAAAAAAATAAAAAAAAAATTTCGATTTTTGACCAAATCTCTCACTTTCTGAATCTTTCATTTTATTACATTTCACCCACTATTTTTAATATCACATTCTAGTTTTTAACTTCACTGTATTTTTTGATAATGTTTGTTTACATTACATTCTCTACTGAAAAGGAGTAAAAATAAATCTATTGAAGAATACTTGTGTGAATGGTGCACAGTGTGCACCAAAACTGCAGAGCAAACACAGCTATTTTTAAACTTGTTATTCACTTGACATCTGTTCAGTTTATATAAAATATACAAAAACTTAACACAAGAAATAGCAGTCTGGAAACAGATACTAAATGGCACTCATTGCTTGTAGTCCCTTTGATGAATCAGACTTGCCAGGTGCTAAGAGACAATCAAGCCGACAGATATGCTTATTTCCGGAAGTAGATATTGACGTCCTCAAAAGCCTTTATTTTTGCCTTTATTTAATCGCATTGTGTGTGTAAACTTTACTGGTGCAAACGGTCGACGCCGTTTCGGTATTGCTACCTTCGTCAGGACCTACACACCTACACAATGATTCTATTGGCCGCCTAGCGAATCATTCTAAGGAGAGGCGCGGAAGATGAAACATCTCTGCATCTCTCCTCAGTACGTCTCGGGTACCGGCCGGACTAGCCGTTGTTTGTTATTTTCAGAAGACTTGGACTACTTCGGAACAAAGAGGACAGATCTTCGCCGGAGGAGCTTGGTAAGTTGAATTTCCATCCACAGGTACCCCTCTGGATTTCTTTGGATCCTGGACCTCGGACTCTACAGCCCTGGAGCCCCGGATCCAGGACCAAGGCCCCGGACTCTACGGCCCTAGAGCCCCGGACCCAGGAGCACCGGACCCTGGACCCAGGGACCTACCAACGGGATCAAGATAGATAAGTATCAGTATGTGTGGGCTTTGGATGTATTAAAGTTTTATTTTTCTTGTGTCTGTGTGTGTTTATTTGACTATTTTCATACTGTGGAACTACAAGTGCCAGCAGGCCCTTTAATGCCCCGCATGCTGGGACTTGTGGTTCTCCAAGTCCCAGCTTGCGGGGGAGGCTTGCTGGGACTCATAGTTCCACAGTGTTAAACAATAGTTTAATCTATTTTTTTACACTTAATCAGCCCGGTGACCACTGCTCCAGGGTCACCAGGGACAACACCAGGCTTCAGCCTGGTCAGGTAAGTCCTGAAAGGGGGGGACCCCTTTATTGGGGGGGGTCCCCACTCCCCCAGGGCCCCTGGCCAGGCTGACTGGTTGGTAGGGATGAATGCGTTGGTAGGGGGGGACTTGCATAAAAAGTCTCCATCCGGGTGTGGCATTACCCTGCTGGTTGGTTGGGCCTGGGGCTGGTTCCTAAAATATGGGGGACCCCTACTCATTTTGTCCCCCGTATTTTGGGAACCAGCCCCGGCCCTGGAGCCTGGGGCTGGTTTTAAAAAATCAGGGAACCCCTATTTGCGGGGTTTCCTGATTTTTTATTACCAGCCTCGGCTCTTTCAGCCTGGTGCTAGCTATGGCTGTGCGGGGGGGTGGGGGGGGGGGTGGGGGGGGGGGGGTTGGGACGACCCCCACGCCGTTTTTTTTATTTATTTATATATTTTTCTAATTTTTTTTACACATTGCAGCCTGCACGGATCTGACTGATCCATGCAGACTGCCTGTACGAATTCATATTAGCGGCCATATATACGGCAGCTAATACGAATGTTTACGCCATCGGAGGGTTACAAAGCAGTCGTATTTGACTGCTTTGTAAATTCCCCTCCGGAACACAACTTTGCATATGGCTGAAACAGCCGTATGCAGTTGTATTCATTCGTGTTAAGAATACGAATAAGATTTTGGTACTTGTGGATTATCACGGCTCCCATCGCATGCCATCGCATGCCATCGCATGCCATATATAGTGGCATGCCATGCGATGCGATTTTTGCAGTTTTTGATCGCATGCGATTTTTCACTGAAAAGCATCCAAATGCTTTGGAATTAGTATGAAACATGTTCAATGGCCCCCAAATGGCATTTTTGAGGCTGTACCACCCCCACTATCAACGTGAACCCGAAGCGTGGCGAGCGCAGCGAGCCCGCGAGGGGCGGCGGTAGGCGTCCTACGACCTTTTCATACCCCCACTATCCACGCCGGTGTGGAGTTGAGAATAGAAAGTGTGGCGAGCGCAGCGAGCCACCGAGCCGGAAGCGTGCCGAGCGCAGCGAGCCCTGCGAGGGGACGCGGATACCTTCACAGGTATCCGCGTCCCCTCACGGGCTTCACAGGTGTCCGCGTCCCCTCGCGGGGCTCGCTGCGCTCGCCATGCTTCGGGCTCGGTGGCTCGCTGCGCTCGCCACACTTTCTGTTCTCAACTCCACGCCGACGTGGATAGTGGGGGTATGAAAAGGTCGTAGGACGCGTACCGCCGCCCCTCGCGGGCTCGCTGCGCTCGCCACGCTTCGGGTTCGCGTTGATAGTGGGGGTGGTACAGCCTCAAAAATGCCATTTGGGGGCCATTGAACATGTTTCATACTAATTCCAATGCATTTGGATGCTTTTCAGCGAAAAAGCGCATGCGATCGCATGCGATTTTTGTGGACTGTCACTGATCGGAAGGGGACATTTATGCGCATGTGCAAACCGCGGGAGCAAATGGCTTCGGCAAGTTTCACACCCAGAGGGGACGGGCAGGGGAAGAAACCGGGCATCCCCATAAAAAGATATACATAACTTATGACCAGGCGCTGATGTGTTCAATATATGTGGTGCTTCTCCGCAGGGCCGGCGCTACCCACTCAGCAGCTCCTGCAAAGCAGGGAGGCGCCATGCTGAAAAGGCACGGTCTCCCTCCCTGCTCTTCTAAAGCTGCCTCAGCCCTCACAGTCACTGCCTCCTGCACGCCGCCCGCAGTGCCTGTCTGACAGCGGACGGCAGTATGGAGAGGCTGAGCAGCTCCCTGCACTGCGCACACACTGTCCTCCTCCTGCGACCTGCCCCCTCTTCCTCACAGACACTTGCGCTGAGGCATGTAGCACTGTCTGTGAATGCCTGGATGACATGTCTTGTCCGGATCCTCCCCCTACCCATTGCTCCCTGTGCCTGTCAGCTTTCAATCAAATGACGGACAGGCAGCAGCGCTACCTCACCTTCCTTCCTCTTCTCAGTGTGCTGTGCCAGAGCCACTGCCAGTCCTCAACACTCCGCCCCCTCTATCTCCTCCCCTCTTCTCCCATCTCCTCCTTCTCTCCCCTCCTTTCCCTCTCAGTCACGAGAGGGGTGTAATGTGCTGCACATACTTTTTGTTCTGCTTTAGGATCGCATCGCACACACATTGCATGCATGCCGTGCGATGCGATCTAGCCCATAACATGATTCTCGCAGTGTGTATGGGAACCTTTAGTGCCTGCAACATTTTGCGGACGCAGCACTGAGATGGTGTATGCATACATGTACATGCACCCGAGATCCTCAATAGGATTGGATGTTGCATACACTCCCACAATCGGGCTGCAGCTTGTTGCAATGGCAATGTGAAAGGGCGCAAAATGTATGGTTTGCAGGAGGGCGCCGGACACCTTAGCCCCGGCCCTGCTTCTCCGCCGTTTTATATACCGATGGTACCATGCGGGGGAAAAGTATTGATATAGTGAAGTATGTTTTAGATACAACAATATTTTAATAGATACAAGGCAATTTCTGGTAGGTCACAATCAGATCCTCCAGATATGCAAATAAACAGTTAAAAATAACAATGATGCTTGAAAAATCCATAGAGGGAGCCTCTTGCTGGCTCAAAGGTAGGGAAATTACCTTCTGGAGTCTTTTTCAAGGTCTCAAGACACCACTTCAGACCTTGAAAAAGACTCCAGAAGGAGTCGAAACGCATCGGTCGGGGAGTACCATCTTTGTTGCCTCAGGAGAGAAGTGCTGGTACGTGCGGGGTCTGATTTGCCCCGGGACAATCTCACACGCGCTTTTAGAACTGGCGATCAGTTCCAACTCATCCGGTAATTTCCCTACCTTTGAGCCAGCAAGAGGCTCCCTCTATGGATCTTTAAAGCATCATTGTTATTTTTAACTGTTTATTTGCATATCTGGAGGATCTGAATGTGACCGACCAGAAATTGCCTTGTATCTATTAAAATATTGTTGTATCTAAAACGTACTTCACTATATCAATACTTTTCCCCCGCATGGTACCATCGGTACATAAAACGGCGGAGAAGCACCACATATATTGAACACATCAGCGCCTGGTCATAAGTTATGTATATCTTTTGTTTGCACCATATTCTGTGAAGGGTGAAAGGGAAAGCCCTTTATACACGACTAGATAGGCTGCTGTGCGCACTGTTGGAGAGCACCAAATTGTGTTGTATAGTCCCCATAAAAACAATGGGCATTCTCCTGTGAGCTTGGAGCGGGCGGCTGATGTCACATGACATCAGCTCCCGCCCTTTATTTAGCTATCTTCGGGTGAAATAAAAGACAGTTTCCACTGACTTCTGTTTCTGAAGTGGAGAGAAATCATTCAACGGTCGGTGACAACAAACGATTTCTGTCCCCTTCGGCAGCGTGCAAGGGGATGTATTCTTGGACACATCCCCTCGCATGTTACCAAAGGAATGCGGTCAGCGCTGGTAGCGGGGGTGTTCATCAGGTTGGCAGCCGGCGTTTTCCCGCTCTCTAGGCATTGATTATACACCCCCTGCGTCACTGGAGGTCAGCAGTGTGCCGTGGTGGGAGGGGGTTGGGAGGCCCCCTGTCCCTCACTGCGAGCAGAGGTGAATAGAAGCTGTGTGCACAGCATCTACTCATGGGAGTCATAGGGGCTGGGGGCATGCCCAGCACGTCACAGAGCGCTTTCCATGCCCCCATTGTGAGGACGACGGGAAGCGTGGCTGGTGGGAGAATCATTCCTGTAAAGTCATACCCCTCTCAATAAGGCCAGGCCCCCTTCTGCAATGGCACAGCTTTGTCGTGCAAAAGTGGAAAATCCAGTGTCCTCTTTGTTGGGAAGTATGCATACATACACACATAACATACATACAACCAGCATACTTACAAACAAACAACTTTCCCTATAAGGATGGCAAATATATAACTTTTAATGACTGGGCACGAACATCAGTCCAAAAGCATTGTGTGAGATATTATTGTGATATATATATATATATATATATATAATAATTATTATTATTATTTATATACATTTGGTCTATCTATAATACTTTAACTGACCCGGAATATACTGGGTCCATCTCCGTGCTTTGCTCCGGCCCTCTGGAAACCCCCTTCTGAAAATCCTGCGTTTGCCCCTGCCACCAGCCCAGGGCACCCCTCCTATTGTCCGAGGCACCCCAGGATGCCACGGCACACAGTTTGTGATTCACTGGCCTAGAGAAAGTGGCTTGTGTAATACCCAGTGACCAAGAACTCACAGACTGAATGGGCCAGTGGAAAAAAAGTGCAGGGCACACATTCATTTTTGCAGTCCAATCACTTCATAATTACTACCAGCCAAAGGCTCCAAATCATTTCTCACCTGCTCATATAAGTTCAAGCGGTTTGTGCAGTTCAGCCTTAAAAGCCTCTCCACCTTTGCACGGTATCTACGTAAGCCTAATAGGGACATCTCCAAACCACACTGCAGCCTCTCCATTGCAAACACCCTCACAGGTGTCATTGATGAAGGTGGGGTATATATAGGGGTGGCCTTGATGATTTTAGGGTTCACATGTGTTCATTTTAAACATTTGAGTCGTTTGTGAGATTGGTGTGATAAAAATCGCCTGACTGAACCTGGTCTGTTTTCTGTGTCTTCTTTTTTTTTATATATATCATGCTTGTAATTCAGCCCTATTACATTTGCGATTTGTATACTTTATAATGGCAAAACAGCGGACTGCGATTTTACAAGTGCCATTTTGCGGGAGAATAGTAAAAAGTTAAATTTTTACCGCAAATCGCACACTATTACATGTGCGATTTGCAGAAAACGGTCGATTTTGGCCATTTTAGACCCAAAATTTGCACAGGTCTAAAAATTGCCCCCTATTGCATATCACTCTGGGTTAGAAAGTTGGGATAGCAAATTACCACTTTTGGGTGATTTTTATTGATGTACAAAGGTACATTAACCTTTAGAAAATGTATGATGACTGATGTTTTCTTTTCACTTGATTAGGGAAACAATGCAGCAGCTCCAATTAATGCAGTATATCAAAATAAATGATGCAGGGAAATAAGGGTCTGAGTGATTTATCAAATTGTTCTGCAGAACATTCATGTAAAAACAAAAACTACTCTAGAAGTATGAATGTTTTCATAAATGTTTAGTAAAATATATGCACAAAGATTATTTGGATACATAACTGCATTTAAAATGAAAAATGCTTGCTTTAATATAATCTAATTACAACAATAAAACAGCTAGCCCATGTGACCCGCCTACAGATGAAGTACAGTTTGGTTGGTGCATTGTCTCTGGCTCATTTTTCTAACATAACACAGTAAGTAAGCAATGAGCATCGCTCACAGTGTTAAGGTGTTAAATGCTGCTTCATCTGTATAATTAATGGTATTTGACGGGTACATACAGCCACACATGCCAATATATCAGCAAGATATAGAGGCATCGGCTCTGTTGCAGGGCAGAAACAATATCATACGCCCCAACTTTGGAATTAGTTGATGCAGGATTTGCACCTTAAAAACGGGGCGGGTCACACATGCAAGGCATGCGCCTCAGGTGTAGGGGTGGGGCCGAGCACTACAACCCCCGCTGCCATCATTCTGGCGGTATGCCCAGCCCTCCCCACAACGAATAGGTTTATTCACTGATCACTGGCTGGGACCGCAGCGATGATCACTTGCTTCTCGCAGCTGTTCCTCCTCCTGCGGGACACTCCAAACCACAGGTGGGACAGCGGGATGGTCTCCAATTAGTGGGACTGTCCCACTATAATCGTGATCGTTGATTTCACAGACATATCGGGTGCAGTGTACATTCCCCATTATTTGTCCAGGGGTGTATCGAGGGTGGAGTAAGTAGAGCTTGAGCTCCAGGCACTGTATTCAGAACTTAGTTTAGGAGACAAGGACTTGAAGAGAGGGAAGGGATTGTTCTATGTCAATGACTGTAGTGTTGAGAGTCCAGTACAATGTGGTGTTGGGGGCGAGGGGAGGTTTGGAGGCTCTGCCCCTCCAGACTAGAAAGAGGAGTTGCTGCCTTCTTCTTGGTGAGAATTGATGAGTGTATTGTGTAACTGTGTGTATTTATGTGTATGTGTGTACATAGGTGTGTGTTGTTTATACTGTATGTGTATGTTTGTCCATTTGTATATGTGTGTGTGTGTTTATATGTATATAGATGGAGCCTTCTTCAACTAGCTTTCTCTGGTGAGCCATAGTGAGCCATGGCTCCTATATATACCCCACCGTGACCTTGTTCTCAGCTGCAATACAATATATAGAACAATACAGTAGGGGATTGGCATAGGATTAAGTACGACAGCTCTGGCTCACTTAATCCTATTATAGGGCTAGATGAGGATGGCTTTATCTGCATGTATGTGTTTGCATATGTCTGTGTGAGTATGTGGGTGTTTGTGTTTATATGTTTGTGTATATTATACCTCCTAACCAAGTGTCGGCGCTACCCGCTCAGCAAGTCCTGCAAAGCAGGGAGGCACAGAGCTGGATAGGCGCTCTCCTGGCTCTGCTATATTGCTAATGTGGACTTCTGCTGCCAGCCTCCGCAGCCTGCACCTGTCTGACTGTGACACAGGCAGTGGCGCTGGCAGCATAAAGAGCGAGCAGCGCCTGGTACCTCCACTGCAGCCCCGAGCACAGACTCCATCTCTGTCCTCTCTCTACAGATCCAGTCTGTGGCAGCCTTTACAATCAATCTAAAATCCTCACAGAAAAACACTGTTTACATTGCTGCGAGGCTTTTAGATTGATTATAAAGTCTGCCACAGACTGAATTAGCTGAGTGCTGAGCAAAGCACCGAGAACTTCTGCCAGGGCTCCCTAGCTAGTTGCTATCCGTCTGTAGGGGCAATAGGGTGGCACTGTCAGTATCAGGAGGCCCGGACACTCCATCTTCTTCTTCCTGTGTCAGTTCAGATACTCCCAAAACCACGCCCCTTCCCCACAAAGCCACGCCTTACATTTTTGCAGTGTGCCTTCGGCTCGTACTGTCCTTGTCTTTACTGTATGTCTGAGAGCAGGGCCGGTGCTAGGGTGTCCGTCGCCCTCCTGCAAACCATACATTTTGTGCCCTTTCACATTGCCATTGCAACAAGCTGCAGCCCGATTGTGGGAGTGTATGCAACATGGATCCTATGGAGGATCTCGGGTACATGTACATGTGTGCATACACCATCTCAGTGCTGTGTCCGCAAAATGTTGCAGGCACTAAAGGTGCCCATACACACTGCAAGAACCGCATACGTTATGTGCTAGATCGCATCGCACAGCATGCATGCAATGTGTGTGCAATGCGATCCGAAAGCAGTACAAAAAGTATGTGCAGCACTCGTGACTGAGGGGAAAAGGAGGGGAGAGAAGGAGGAGATGGAAGAAGAGGAGAGGAGAAAGAGGGGGCGGAGTGTTGAGGACTGGCAGCAGCACTGGCACAGCACACTGAGAAGAGGGCAGGCGGCGCTGCTGCCTGTTCGTCTTTTGATTGACAGCTGACAGGTGCAGGGAGCAATGGGTAGGGGCAGATCCGGACATGACATGTCATCCAGGCATTTACAGACAGCGCTACATGCCTCAGCGCAAGTATCCATGAGGAAGAGGGGACAGGTCGCAGGAGGAGCACAGTGTGTGCGTGGTGCAGGGAGCTGCTCAGCCTCTCCATACTGCCACCCCCTGTCAGACAGGCGCTGCGGGCAGTGTGCAGGAGGCAGTGACAGTGAGGGCTGAGGCAGCTTTAGCAGAGCAGGGAGGGAGACAGCGCCTTTTCAGCATGGAGCCTCCCTGCTTTGCAGGAGCTGCTGAGTGGGTAGCGCCGGCCCTGTCTGAGAGGGGGGGGGGGGTGTAAAGCACCAACTAAAATGTCTAGTTACAACACTGCTGCGACTGGAAACATGTGTATAGGAGGCACTACTTCTACTGGCATTATACACCCTTTGTTTTCAGTGTGCGCAAAGTATGGGAGGGCGCCGAACACCTTTGCACCGGCCCTGCCCCCAACAGCAGAGACGCGTGCCCAAAAACAGAGGTGGCATGTCCTATGATTGCAGTACACCTGTGAGGCTACACCCTGTTTTCCCTGCTGTTTGGGCATGGCCAGCGCTCTCTTAGCTGCTGGCCATGCCCCGAGCCTCTCTGTCTCACTATACATTTATCCCCTGGAGTCCAGCCCTAAAGGCTGCAGCAATGTAGAAATCATGGAGAAAAAGGCACAGCTGTCATATACTTGGTGCTTTACACATGAACAGCAGTAAAAGTACTAGAAATGGCAGCCACTCCATTTTCCCAGAGATCTACGCATGTGCATTATAGTTTGAGCCCTCTAGAGCTCAGATTCTACAGCACTGCCAGCAGAGAGGATGGACCAGGACAGAGAAGGCTGCATAAATGCCCCTGCCTGGTGTATTGATTGGTGCATAACTGAACTCTCTAATTAAAAAGTGTTTCTTTTTGTTGTGGAGGGATTCACCTTATTTTGTTGTCAAGTATAATAATACTAGGTGATTCATCGCACCCTCCAGGCGCTTTTCACACCGTCGTAAGGGGCTACACCTCATTAAAAGGAGAAATATATTTGAGTGTGATGTATGTTTGTTATTTGGTGAAGGATGTGTTTAAAGTCTATGGGCGGGATGCATTAAAATACATGCTGGCAGACCCGCTGCTCCGGAGGGGGGGGGGTGCGGGTGGACCTACTGCTCCGGCGGGAAGGGGGGTGCGGGCAGACCTGCTGCTTCACCGGGGGGGAATGCACCAGGAGTAGGGGGGCGCGGGCAAACACGCTGCACCGGGAGTGGGGGGGTACGGGCAGACTCGCTGCTCCAGGAGGGGGGTGCGGGCAGGTCTGGCGGGGGGGTGTTGCTTTTTGGGGGTGCCGGTAGACCCGCTGATCCAGCGAGGGGGGGGTTGTGGGCAGACACGCTGGGGGGGGGCGCTTTTGCTAGTGGTGGCGCCGGCCCTGGCTGTCTGTGGTGTATAATGGTGGGCGGGGGATGGTGTATTCCAAGGGGGTAGTGGTGTGTATAACGCTGGTCTTTTCACTAGGGGGGAAGGTTGTGTATAACGCTGGGCAGGGGGCGGTATCCTAAGGCAGAATCTGGCTAGACTTTGTGTGTATAACGCTGTCAATCACTCTTGTAACTCCGCCCAGCGTTATACACACAGGTGATAAGTGACAGATCTGGCTAAATATATAAGAGATAAATAAAAACCATCAAAAGAGACATAGGGCCAGACGCACTAAGCCTCAAAAGTGATAAACAACCAGCCAATCAGCTCCTACCTGACATGTCAGACAGGAACAGATTAGTTGGTTGTTTATCACTTTCCATTTTATCACTTTTGAAGCTTGATACATCTGGCCCTAAACCAGTAAAAATCTGTTAGTAAGGTAAAGTTGGTCCTTGGCTACTGCAGCTGCATCCTACTTTATATAGCTGTTAATACTCATTAATGTTTCATGTCGGGAAATATCTGCTAAAAGACAAACTAATTAATGAAGATGATTTAATCATGTTGTTGTTTACCAAGGGAAACTGGATAGATAGAATTTCTTAATAAATGGACCTGCTGGTTATCAAGCAGGGTAATTCCTTCTCAGAGGAGATTATAGGTTTCCGTTATGTGCTATTTTATCATGCAGTGTAGCTATCTACTTGTTAATAGCACCACAGTAAGAAATCTGATCACAATGAAAGGGAAATTGTCACCTAATTTAATGTTAATTTAATGCTAATTGACAGTGCTTCAGTAAAACATTTCCTGGGGACTTATAAAGGTAATTTTCATGTAATGTACGTTTGTTTGTTATGTATTTAATTATCTAGTGGTATTGTTTAAATACAGGAACAATTAATTGCAAATCCAAAGGTGGGGGGGGGGGGGTTATCACAAGTATCAATCAGTTTCAAAATGTCATATTTTAGGCTGTTAGAATAATCAGAGATAGGAGCTGGTTGGCCTGTACTTTAGCTGCATCCAATTTATCGGTCTCCAAGGTTTGATAAACTTCCCCTATGGTTTCATATACATTTAGAAGTTGTGAAATATTTTCTGTGGCTGGAAAAAGCCTTCCATTCTAATAATAATCAGATATAGGAGCCGATTCAGACTCCGATTTCGGTCCCTTCCCTGATGGTGGGGGGTTTGCGCATGTGCACATGCAAATATTGATAGCCCCATAAAAACGCTGTGTGTTCTCCTGGGAACGCAGCTGGATCCATGCCTACTGGGGGCGGGTGGCTGATGTCACATGAAGTTAGCACCCGCCCCCTTCTCAGCATTCTGTGAGGAAATAAAAGTCAATACAGACTGACAGCTTGGCAGCATGCGAGGGCGGCGAGGGGAGGTTTGTTAGGAATTTTTAATATTTGACAAAAACTGGAAAGTAACACTTGCAATGTCATTTGAAATAACAAATAATGATTGATTTAATTACACTTATGGTAGTGTACACCACACATCAATGTTTCTGGTAGTTTGACGAGGTACAAGCGAGACATTTAATTTGTTGCTTCAGACAGCAAAATGCTTTGACCATCGGGTTTGCCAATTAAGGCACATTAATCTTTTCTGTAAATTAATTAGAGCAATATTACGCAGTTTTGCCAGATGCTCCCATAGCTGCTAGAGGAAATAGTTTACCTAACATCAGCATTTATACTTCTTATCATCCTGTGACCTTAAAATGCCCTTCACTTTAATTATTTCAACACTATCATGCCTTCTAGACTTTATTAGGCAACACCTCACCTATAATATCTATCTATCTATCTATCTATCTATCTATCTATCTATCTATCTATCTATCTATCTATCTATCTATCTTCTATCTATCTACAGTTGTGCAGATACCCCAGTTCTTAATACCGTGTATTGCCCCCTTTAACATCAATGACAGCTTGAAGTCTTTTGTGGTAATTGTGGAAGAGGCTCTTTATTTTCTCAGATGGTAAAGCTGCCCATTCTTCTTGGCAAAAAGCCTCCAGTTCCTGTAAATTCTTGGGCTGTCTTGCATGAACTGCACGTTTGAGATCTCCCCAGAGTGATATTGAGGTCAGGAGACTGAGATGGCCACTCCAAAACCATCACTTTATTCTGCTGTAGCCAATGACAGGTCGACTTGGCCTTGTGTTTTGGATCATTGCCATGTTGGAACGTCCAAGTACATCCCATGCGCAGCTTCCGGGCTGATATGTGCAACTTTTCCTCCAGTATTTTCTGATAACATGCTGCATTCATCTTGCCATCAATTTTGACCAAGTTTCCAGTGCCTTTGTAGCTCACACATCCACAAAACATCAGCGATCCTCCTCCGTGTTTCACAGTAGGAATCATGTACCTTTCATCATAGGCATTGTTGACTCCAAATGTAAAGTTTATGGTTGTGACCAAAAAGTTACATTTTGGTCTCATCACTCCAAATGACTTTGTTCCAGAAGTTTTGAGGCTTGTCTCTGTGTTGTTTGGAGTATTGTAAGCGTTATGCTTTGTGGCATTTGCGTAGTAATGGCTTTCTTCTGGCGACTCAACCATGCAACCCATTTTTCTTCAAATTCCACCTTATTGTGCATCTTGAAACAACCACACCACTTTTTTTTTCAGAGAGTCCTGTATTTGAGCTGAAGTTATTTGTGGATTTTACTTTGCATCCTGAACAATTTTCCTGGAAATTGTGGCTGAAATTTTTGTTGGTCTAGCTGAACGGGATTTGGTTTCCACAGATACCCTCATTTTCCACTTCGTAATTAGAGTTTAAACACTGCTGATTGTCATTTTTCAATTGCTTGGATATCTTTTTATACCCCTTTCCTGTTTTATATAGTATAATTACCTTTTCCCGTAGATCCTTTGACAGTTCTTTTGCTTTCCCCATGACTCAAAATCCAGACACGTCAGTACAGCACTGGATGAAAGATGCAAGGGTCTTTTTAAGGAGACCAGAAATTCACTGACCATTTATACACACACACACTGATTACATGCAAACAGATCACAGGTGAGCTTGTTTGGAGAAATGGACCAATGGGCAATGAAATGTTGTAGACACAACTATCCGGTGTTCTCTCAGAAGTGTAAAATATACAAAGCAAATAAAAACATGTATAAGTAATAATTCCTTTAAGGCTGCGGGATATTAATAAATTTCACAGGATGGGTAACCACAAGCGTACCCTCTCTCACGGTTGGAAAAAGCAGATGGTGCACATAAAGGTATCTTTTATGGGTTCACCACGGGTGCAACTTCAAAGGTATAGGATGCGTACCATACTCACAAGTCAATGTGTAACTACAAATGCATCTCGGTATCTTTATTTTCTTAAAGTGGGCTCCTCTCATGGAAGGTATCAACTCCCATATATGAATGTAAAAAGACAGAGATCCCACTTTCAATGTCAGTAAATTTATTTTAAAAAAATAGATACATAGACTGGGATATACTGGATGGAACAAATGTTGGTACCTTGTGGCTGGGGTATTGGCCTTATACCCCAGTCCTGTACCTTTGAAGTTGCACCCGTGGTGAACCCATAAAAGATACCTTTATGTGCACCATCTGCTTTTTCCAACCGTGAGTGAGGGAACGCTTGTGGTTACCCATCCTGTGAAAGTTATTAATATCCCACTGTCACGATCCGAGCTCTCAGACAGACTTTCTTACCGGCTAAGTGCCTCCGCAGGTTCAGCTTGCGGTCCAGACGTCACCCCTGCCGGCGTCCTGTCTGCCGTGCGCCATCACCGCTGCCATCCTCCAGTCTGCTCAGCGCTGCTGAGTCCGCGGCTGCGCGGCGCACCGCTCTCCTTGTCCCCAGTGACAGTACTCAGTGCACGGCAATCCACCTGTCCGCCGCCATTGCTCCCAGTATCCAGCATGGTGTGCACAAACATACTTTCCCGCCATAGCCTGACATGGGGGCTGCCATGTTTTCCCAGTCACATGTCATTCCCGTCCAATCCTGTGTGATCTGATCTCCCAGTCATACCTGCCCGGCCAATCCTGGCCACCCAGTGGGTATAAGTATGCTGGGAGCTCTCAGATCAATGCTAGTGCTTCAGTTGTCTCCTGTATATGGTCAGCTGTCCTTGTCTCCGTGCAAGTGTGTCTCTCTCTGCTGGTGTTGTCTTCCATGCTGCAGTGTATTCCAGGTTATTTCATCTCCTGTTGAAGTCCAGGTTATTCCATCACCTGTGAGCCTGCCTCGTCAGCCCAGCGATCCAGCCTAGCTCCAGGACTCTGGTCCTCCGATGCTCCAGCATCATCCGTCTCCGATGTTCCACCATCGATAGTCCGATACTCCGGACCCACAGTCAAGCTTCCGTCCGTCATTCCGGACCCACAGTCAAGCTCCTATCTTCCGTCCGTCATTCCGGACCCACAGTCTCCATATCCGATATCCATCCGATGTTCCACCATCGATACTTCATTCATCATACCTGTAAAGTATTGCAATCTGCATGAACTGTCATTACTCCTGCATACTTTACTGCCTGTATCATTACAACCTTCTGCATAATAAATCTGGTTGTACTTTTACCTCTGACTACTTATTGGCTCTGGGTGCACTGTCGCGCAGTTCATGCGCAGGGGTCCTCTCCAACCTCCCCGGTTCAGGTACCGGTCCAGGTCCCCACCAGAGGTCTCAGTCTTGTCGACTGAGTCCCCTGGTGTGACAGTAAGCACTAGCCAAATGGATCCAGCCGCAAACCAAGCTTCTCCACCCAGCCCTGTACAGCAACTGGCTGTTCGCTTGGATCAGCAAGAGGCTGCGCAGAGCCAAGTGATTCATTGCCTGCAAGATCTGTCTTCCCGGCTGGATAAGTTACAGACCACTCTCAGTGGCCCTGAGCCTGTCAGAGAACTTCCAAGTTCCGTTCATCCTCCTGTAATGGCTGCTGCACCTCGCCTTCATCTGTCTGTCCCCACCAAGTATGATGGGAACCCCAAGACCTGTCGAGGCTTTCTCAATCAGTGTGAGATTCACTTCGAGCTGCAACCCAGCAACTTCCCTACTGAAAGGGTCAAGATTGCCTACATCATCTCCCTCCTGTGTGGAGCGGCACTAGAGTGGGCGTCTCCCTTATGGGAAAGATCTGATGCCATCCTGTCCAATTACAAGGACTTCGTGTCAACATTCCGGCGTATCTTCGATGAGCCTGGGCGATCAGCATCTGCCTCCACTGAACTCCTCCGTCTCAGACAGGGATCCCGCTCCGTCGGGCAATATCTGGTCCAGTTCCAGATTCTGGCGTCTGAACTCTCCTGGTGTGATGGGGCCTTATACGCAGCTTTCTGGCATGGTCTATCCGATCGTATCAAGGATGAACTTGCTACAAGAGACTTACCCTCAGGTCTAAGTGACCTTATTTCATTGTGTGTTAAAGTAGACCTACGCTTCCAAGAAAGGGCTATAGAACGTCACAAGAGCGCTCCAGTTAAAGTGCCAACTCCTCCGCCTTCTTTACCCACTGCTCCTGCGGTCCACTCCAAAGAAGAACCAATGGAGATAAACCGTTTCCGCTTGTCTCCAGGAGAACGTCGACGTCGACGGTTGGCACAGCTCTGCCTGTATTGTGCCGATCCTGCACATCAAATTTCTGCATGCCCAAAGCGTCAGGAAAACTCCTCCTCCTAGCCCGTCAAGGAGAGGGTAGGCTAGGAGTAATTAAGTCCTCTCCATCAGCAACCGATTGTGTCCTTCCAGTTTCCCTACAAGTTGGTCAGCATTTCAAGACTGTCTCCGCGCTTCTTGATTCCGGTGCCGCTGGCAACTTTGTTACTGCAGAACTGGTCCGCAAGTGGGGGTTGCCCACTGAAAGTCTTTCCAAGACTGTCTTCCTTACTGCTGTGGATGGCAGTAGGATTCCTGATGCGACAGTCTCCCGCAGAACTTTGCCACTTACAGTAAAAGTGGGAGTCCTGCACACTGAACTTTTGTCCTTCCTGGTTTTACCCCGAGCCACTCATTCTCTGGTTCTGGGTTTACCCTGGCTCCGTCTTCACAATCCCCGTCTTGATTGGAAGACATCTGAAATCCTTTCCTGGGATCCTTCCTGCTCCGGTACCTGTCTCCAAAAGGTACTCCCAGCTCGTCATTCTTCAGCCGATGCAGCAGACCTTCCGCCTCTTCCCTACCAAGAGTACTCAGATGTATTCAGCAAGTCTGGCGCTGATGTTCTACCTCCTCACAGACCGTGGGATTGCCCTATTGAACTTATCCCAGGCAAAGAACCACCCAGAGGTAGAACCTATCCTCTCTCTCTTCCAGAGACTCAAGCCATGACCAGTTACATCAAGGAAAATCTGGCAAAGGGATTCATCCGTCCTTCGACTTCTCCTGCTGGCGCAGGATTCTTCTTCGTCAAAAAAAAGGATGGAGGCCTACGTCCCTGCATTGATTATCGCGGCCTCAATGACATTACAGTAAAGAACCGATATCCGTTGCCTCTCATCACCGAGCTGTTTGACCGTGTCAGCGGTGCAACCATCTTTACAAAACTCGATCTGAGAGGTGCATACAATCTCATCCGCATACGAGAGGGCGACGAGTGGAAGACGGCGTTTAATACCAGAGACGGCCACTATGAGTACCTCGTCATGCCCTTTGGGCTCAGCAATGCCCCAGCCGTGTTCCAGCACTATGTCAATGAGATCTTTCGGGACATTCTGTACAGTCATGTAGTTGTATATCTCGATGACATTTTAATCTACGCCAATAACATCACAGAACATCGTTATTGGGTCAAAGAGGTTCTGTCCCGGCTGCGAGCTAATCATCTCTACTGTAAACTGGAGAAGTGTGTCTTCGAGGTGAAGTCTATACCCTTCCTAGGGTACATTGTCTCCGGTTCCGGTCTTCAAATGGATCCAGGAAAACTGCAGGCCATCCAAGATTGGCCAATTCCCTCTTCGCTGAAAGGTATTCAACGTTTCCTGGGTTTTGCCAATTATTACAGAAAATTCATTCGTAACTTCTCTTCTATTGTGGCTCCCATCACTGCCTTGACTAAAAAGGGGTCTAATCCAGCGAAGTGGCCGGCAGAAGCCATCGAAGCCTTCCATCTGTTGAAACAGAGGTTCACTTCCGCTCCTGTTTTAAGACAACCTGATACCACCTTGCCCTTTATTCTCGAGGTTGATGCCTCCTCCGTAGGTGTTGGGGCAGTCCTCTCGCAGAAAGCGCCCGATGGTCGTCTTCATCCCTGTGGGTTCTACTCCCGTAAGTTCCTGCCTGCAGAGCGTAACTATGCCATCGGTGACCAAGAGCTTCTCGCCATCAAGTTGGCATTAGAAGAGTGGAGATATCTTCTAGAGGGCGCTGTTCATGAGATCACAATTATCACAGACCACAAGAATCTTCTGTATCTCAAGTCTGCTCAATGTTTAAATCCCCGTCAAGCCAGATGGACACTTTTCTTTTCCAGGTTCCGTTTCAAGCTGTCGTTCTGTCCAGGGACACAAAACCGAAAAGCTGATGCCCTTTCCCGCTCATGGGAGCAAGAAAGTGAGTCTAAGTCCACACATCAACACTTTATTATTGATCCAGTGGCATTCTCCGCAACGAGAGTTTCAAATCTCACGCCCCCTACAGGGAAAAGATATGTAAAGCCAGCTCTAAGAAAGAAGTTGCTCTGTTGGGCGCATTCTTCAAAATTCGCTGGCCATGCAGGCATTCAGAAAACTTACGAGTTTATCACCAGGTCCTACTGGTGGCCGTCCCTCAAACAGGATGTACAGGACTTTGTTTCCTCTTGTGCTAAATGTGCTCAGCACAAGACCAGCCGTCAGTCTCCTCCTGGGCAATTGATGCCACTGTCAGTGCCACATCGTCCTTGGACGCATATTTCTATGGACTTTGTAACTGATCTTCCAGAGTCTGACAAGTTCACCACCATCTGGGTGATTGTTGATCGGTTCACCAAGATGGCTCACTTCGTTCCCCTCACCGGTCTTCCGTCAGCTTCCAAGCTGTCCCAGCTCTTCATCAAAGAGATATTCAAGCTTCATGGACTGCCTCTCGAAATCATCTCCGATAGAGGAGTCCAATTCGTAGCCAAATTCTGGCGAAGCCTGTGCTCCCTGCTTCAAATCAAGCTAAAGTTTTCCACAGCCTACCACCCTCAAACCAATGGCCAAACGGAGAGGGTGAATCAGGACCTTGAAGCATTTCTCCGCACATATGTCTCTTCTTCCCAAGATGACTGGGCTCAACTCCTTCCATGGGCAGAGTTCTGCCATAATAACCAATATCATTCTTCATCTAATGTCACTCCATTCCTTGCCAACTATGGGTTTCATCCTCGAGTTCCTGACTTCACTCTGCAACCTGTGTCCTCTGTTCCAGCGGTCGACACGACCATCCGGCAATTCGTCAAATCCTGGAAGCTCATTCGTTCTTCACTTCTGAAGGCTTCAAGCAGGTACAAAAAATTTGCCGACAGGAAACGCAGAGCTGTGCCAGCCCTCCGTCCAGGAGATCGTGTCTGGTTGTCAACCAAGAATCTTCGATTGAGAGTGCCATCGATGAAGTTCGCTCCCCGATATATTGGTCCTTTCCCAGTTGAGCGAGTCGTCAATCCAGTAGCTTACAAGCTTAAATTGCCGCCCTATTTGAAAGTGCCAGCTACATTCCACATTTCGCTGCTCAAGC
The DNA here is from genome assembly GCF_055691185.1 of Crinia signifera. Taxonomy (NCBI): domain Eukaryota; kingdom Metazoa; phylum Chordata; class Amphibia; order Anura; family Myobatrachidae; genus Crinia; species Crinia signifera. The sequence continues at coordinate 252,574,834 of NC_139217.1, read as the reverse complement.
CGCTGGTTTTGAATCGCTTTCATTCCAAGCTCCCCAAGGCTCCTAAGGTTTGCACCCAGCGTGGAACTGAATATGAGGTCAGTAAGATCTTGGACTCTCGCATCCGATATGGTCGTCTGCAATATCTGATCGATTGGAAGGGCTACGGCCCCGAAGAACGATCATGGACCAATGCCATCGATGTCCATGCTCCCAGACTCATCCGGGCGTTCCACTCCAAGTTTCCCCGCAAGCCTAAAAGGTGTCCTGGGGCCACCCTTAAAGGGGGGGGTGCTGTCACGATCCGAGCTCTCAGACAGACTTTCTTACCGGCTAAGTGCCTCCGCAGGTTCAGCTTGCGGTCCAGACGTCACCCCTGCCGGCGTCCTGTCTGCCGTGCGCCATCACCGCTGCCATCCTCCAGTCTGCTCAGCGCTGCTGAGTCCGCGGCTGCGCGGCGCACCGCTCTCCTTGTCCCCAGTGACAGTACTCAGTGCACGGCAATCCACCTGTCCGCCGCCATTGCTCCCAGTATCCAGCATGGTGTGCACAAACATACTTTCCCGCCATAGCCTGACATGGGGGCTGCCATGTTTTCCCAGTCACATGTCATTCCCGTCCAATCCTGTGTGATCTGATCTCCCAGTCATACCTGCCCGGCCAATCCTGGCCACCCAGTGGGTATAAGTATGCTGGGAGCTCTCAGATCAATGCTAGTGCTTCAGTTGTCTCCTGTATATGGTCAGCTGTCCTTGTCTCCGTGCAAGTGTGTCTCTCTCTGCTGGTGTTGTCTTCCATGCTGCAGTGTATTCCAGGTTATTTCATCTCCTGTTGAAGTCCAGGTTATTCCATCACCTGTGAGCCTGCCTCGTCAGCCCAGCGATCCAGCCTAGCTCCAGGACTCTGGTCCTCCGATGCTCCAGCATCATCCGTCTCCGATGTTCCACCATCGATAGTCCGATACTCCGGACCCACAGTCAAGCTTCCGTCCGTCATTCCGGACCCACAGTCAAGCTCCTATCTTCCGTCCGTCATTCCGGACCCACAGTCTCCATATCCGATATCCATCCGATGTTCCACCATCGATACTTCATTCATCATACCTGTAAAGTATTGCAATCTGCATGAACTGTCATTACTCCTGCATACTTTACTGCCTGTATCATTACAACCTTCTGCATAATAAATCTGGTTGTACTTTTACCTCTGACTACTTATTGGCTCTGGGTGCACTGTCGCGCAGTTCATGCGCAGGGGTCCTCTCCAACCTCCCCGGTTCAGGTACCGGTCCAGGTCCCCACCAGAGGTCTCAGTCTTGTCGACTGAGTCCCCTGGTGTGACACCCACAGCCTTAAAGGAATTATTACTCATACATGTTTTTATTTGCTTTGTATATCTTACACTTCTGAGAGAACACCAGATAGTTGTGTCTACAACCTTTCATCGCCCATTGGTCCATTTCTCCAAACAAGCTTTCCGACATAAGGGTTGAGTGGTGACCCTGTTTGTGGATCCGGCTGAAGAAAGGCGGTTGCGCCTTTGGACTTGTTTTTGTCTTTTTCTGTAGATCACAGGTGAGGATTGTTACCTTTAGTAGCCATTTCAAACCAGTTTGTGTCAACTTGTGTGCATGTTATCAGGCCAAAATCTCCAGGGTATTTAAACTTTTGATCAGGATCATTTGGGTAGTTTCTGTTGTCATTATGATTTAAAAAGAGTAAACACAGTTGTTTAACAATAAATGGCTTCACCCAATCACTAACCATGAGTGAAAGAAAAGTTTGTGAGTTATCATTCATATTCTCTGACAAATGGCCAGAAAATCAGAAATTCTGCTAGGGTATGTAACTTATGAGCACAACTCTATCTATCTCTCTCTCTCTCTCTCTCTCTCTCTCTCTCTCTCTCTCTCTCTCTCTCTCTATCTATCTATCTATCTATCTATCTATCTATCTATCACTAAGCCATAATTAGACAGAATGTCCTATGGGGAACAGAAACTAAAACACAGAAACATAGACTTTGAGGGCAGATAAGAAACATCCAGCCCATCCTATCTTTTCTTCTTAAATTATTAGGGTTAAGGGTTAAAATATTAGGGTTATATTATTGGTTGCTGTTAGGGGTTAGAGTATTTGGTATAGGGTTCCACAAATATTTTTTGCTATAAGCTTAATGTATCACAGATGACCCCACAGTAGATTTCTCCAGTACCTGCTGCAACCCCTCTATTACCGACCGCAGTTACAACCCCCATAGATTTCTATGGGGGATGAGATGCTACCAGATTTACCAAGTACTGGATGTGAAGCATTCTGGAGATTGACCCCTAATGCCAAAGCTGGAGTTAGCCCGCTGTAACCTATGGGCTACACAACACCTGGAGCCCCGGTACCCTCCTTGGCAATAGTGGATTCGCATATGTGGTCAGCAGGACCATGCATATGCAGGAATCCTGCTTCCACCTAGAGAACATGGCAGAGATGAGTTCCTTTCAGAGCCCTTAGCGTTGTGATTGCACAATGATAAATTGCATTGGTGTAGCTGCATACTGCAATGGGATTCTGGGCCTAAGATCGTGCCCAAGTTGCAATGTATATGTTATTATTGATAAATACACATCTGAGGCAGGGCTAGCACAGGTGAGGAACTGGTATAGGGGTATCTTTGGGGGTGAGAGCCACACCCATTTGTCCTTTATAAAAGTGTTATGTTGGGAAGGCTCTGTGACTCTGCTCTTTTAAGTTTCCTGTGAGCACCAGAGGTCTGCTGTTAAGGTTCTGGGGCTGAGAGTATTGTTGATATAACTAGTTAGTGGCAGCAACTCCTCATCTTCTTCCTCTACAGCCATAGCTAATAACTGCTATGATCAGAGGCATAACTAGGGGGACAGAAAGAGAGAGGGAGGAGAGGGGGGGGGGGGGATAACATTGTTTTTACTGAAATTTTGACTGAAATTAGCCTTATGTTGGTACTTGGTACCACAAGTACCAGCAGGCGGCCAATAAGTGATCAAGGTGATGATGCTGCAAGCCAACCAACAGCAGTGTTGTTCTACATACCGCCCACTGCTGAATTTTGGAGAGTTAAAGTGTCTGTCTCAGTCACCCTGACTGAATGTGGCCAGAGCTGACAGGTCCTGGCTGACGCCTGCAGCTCCCCTCTTCTGCCTGCAGGTACAGTAAGTTGGCAGGGCTGGGTCTGAGTGTTATGTGGGGCACCTTCTCTAGATCTACTACTGACAGGCTGGAGTGAAGAGTGCTTCTGTTTTCTTAATTAAAAGAAAGAGGGATAGATGAGAAGAAAGAGAGAAGGAGAAGTGTCCCCTTTCTTCTTCTCCAGCACAGACCGCCTCCTCTTGCTTTTTAGTTAGGGTCAGTGGCCAGCCATAGTACAGAGCCTTGGCTGTCAGCTTCTCTTCTGTGGCAGGCCTGTCACGGCGCTCAGGGCATGTGCCCCTCTTGCCCCTCACTTGTTACAACACTGGTTATTATGTGTTTCACCCAGGACAAAATGAGAGGGGGAACAACAATTTGTGCAGCAGGTGTATTGCATCGGGGCCCTTAAAGTCTAAGGGACCCACTGCTGTTTTCCACTGCTGTGTGGCATATTGTGAACTTAGGTTATATTTTTGCACATTGGCCAACCACTCACAAGTGCCACCACTGAAGAGGACAAACTATTTATGTGATTTGCACATGTGCAAAAAACAACAACAACATTTTGCGCATGCGCAAAACCCCTGAGCATGGTCACCTTCATATGGGACTGGGGTGTGGGACCCAGTATAACCATCACAACACCACCAACTGTTTACTATTCAATGGCAGCAAATATTGGAATGTCACAATCAAATGGAAAAAACAAAAACAATGAAGGTTGGAAAACATTGAGATGCGATGTCAATTCCTACTATGGAGTGTCTGCAGAAGACTACAGAAATACATAAACTGATCTGATACAGGAAAGAGGACTTTGTAACAGCTTCAGAAGATTCAGTCAGGATATAGGTGTCACAGCAGGTGGAGCAGAACTGAAGAGGAGAGCTCTCAGAGACTGAAGGACATCTGGGTAATAGAGTAGTGTTGGAATAGAAGTGATTACTTCAGAATGTGGCACAACAGAGCAAATGGCACAAAACAAATCCTGCACAATATACTGAAGTTAAGAATGGTGATTAGAAGACTGGAGCATATGTATTAAGCCTGGTGAAGTGATAAAGTGGAAGCTTATAAGTTAAGGTGGGCATACATCGAGCCGATTTGGACCGATTTCGGCCGATTGCGATCAATCGGCCAGTTAAATCGGACCAAATCGTTTCTTCATGACATGGCATCCTGTGCGATGCGCGGTCCCGTGCGTATCGGACCCGGCACCAGGGGTCGGACCGGCGGGACATAAGATCCATCGCAATCAGACCCATCAGTGGCACATTGCGGGGCACCCGCAATGTGTCGGGTCCGATTCAGGTGTGTGCAACCAGCAGCGGGTCCGTGCGGCGGGGGCGGGCAGTGGGGCACCTGGGGCAAGCAGCTCCTAGTGGCAGTCGGCGAGCAGCAGATGGTGGCGGGGTCGGGCAGCGGACCTTCCAAGAAGCGGCGGCGGCTGGGAGCTACGGAATTCTCAGCCAATCAGATGCCTTCCATCTGATTGGCTGAGAGAATTCTCTCAGCCAATGAACATCAGGCCAGTCACTTCAAAATTCTGCATCCCGCCCCAGCTCCCGGCAAATGTCGCTACCGTAGCTCCCAGCCGCCGCCGCTGTTTCTTGCTAGGTCCGCTGCCCGCCCCCACCACCATCTGCTGCTCGTACCCCCCTAGCAGCTATGGGGAGTCGGGACCACATAGTTGCATTTTGCACCCATCCAAATCAGGTACAATGCGATTTCCATGCGATCAAATCGCATGCAGATCGCATGTGAAAAAACGTACATCAAAAGCAAAATCGGACAAAGACTCCCAGGGGAGGCAGCAGAATTTCAAGGGAAAACTAGTCCGATTTGTGGTCAGATAAATCTGGCTTGATTTATGCCCACCTTTAGCGTACCAACCAATCAGCTCCTAACTGTCAAGTTACTGAATGGGTTTCAAAAATGGTCATTAGAAGCTGACTATCTGATGTGTTGTCACCTTCCACTTTATCAGGTGTAACAAATATGCCCCTGCTCCCCCCATACTGCCACCAATACCCACTTTCCAACCACTTAAGGCAAACTTAGCTAACATTCTGGAATGGTAAGGAGGCTCCCAAAAATCAGGTGGTCCTCCCAGCCCCCCAGGAAGGTGTGAAAGTCCCCTACTTTCCCTGGAGGCCTCCCTTTGCCACACACAACAGAGTACAAGGAGGAGGGGACAGCATACCTCAAGGGAAAGTATGGAGGTGAGGTCTTAGAAATTCCACAGCAGTCACCGTAATTAAGTGCAATAAGGATCCTCATAGACATCCTTGAATTTTTGATAGGCAGATTTGGTGACCGACGTCGGTGTAATGACTGTCGGTATGCTGACTGCTGGTCAGTCATCTGGCACCCTGTGTGACAACTGGCTTAATACTATATGTCACAGCCTGTCACTATCGAGAACAGTTTGAGAAATTCAGATTCTGCCACCGTAGCTGATTAGTGCTGTCACTCGGGAATTATGGGAAATGTAGTTGCTTGGCCTATAGTCTACCAGCAGTAGGAAACAGTTGTTATAGCAACCTGTGAGGACAGGCACACCCAGCATGACACCATTATACCACTTTCACTATAACACTTAGGAAGTACAGTGACAGGGAAGTAGAAGTAAGCCTGTGGTGTCAAGAAAATAAGAAAAGAAGAAATACACTAGCACACACACACACACACACACACACACACACACACACACACACACATAATATATATATATATATACTGTATATATTGAGCTCAAAACTAGAGAATTTAACTTCTAGCTTTCTCCTTGCTTTCTTCTCAAGTGTAAACTATAAATATAGTACGTGTGCATGAGAATGGATTGTCAACATTGTCATACTGTCCATACTGAACATGTCGACAAGTCCCTACCACCCATGTTGACATGAAACAAAATGGCGACATTGGTCAAAATGTTAAAATGTATTTTTGAGGTTAATGTAAAAATACAACCTTAACAGTATTGCAAACATTTTGTCCTTGTTGTCCTTTTCCAGATTTCGACATTTATGATGTTGACATTTTAACCATGTTAACATCTTAACGGAAATTGAAATTCTGGTGTTGACATTATAAATGAGGACATAGCCAATGTTTACATGCTGTCTGCATACTAGTGAAATGTGATGTACTGGTAAGTTAATTGCTTCTGCCCTGGTGTGTGTTTGTGTAACTGCAGAAGGGAAAGTAGATCATAAGCTACATTGAGGTGGGGACAAATGTAGCTTAAACCAATTATCTGTTTTAGTGCACTGTGAAATATGTAGTTAATTTATAAAAGGAAGTATGGTCGTAGTATTAATAATATTAGGATAGCAGGTCATTTTTGCTGTTGTTCAGTATTGATGGTTTTTGAGGCCAGGGTAAAGCCCTGTACACACGCTTAGCTTTGCTTTAGATTTGATGTTAGATTCGATTTTCTATTAGATCTGGCATTTGATCATCCCATTCGATTTGGCATTAGATCTGTACTTTTGCATTCGATTCGATTTCGATTTTACAATGTAGGCACATGTACTCATTTGATTTACTGGATCGAATTTAAGATTTCCTTGGCTGCACAGTAGATTTTTCTATTCGATTTTGAGAAAACGGGAGCGCGCATCGAATCGAATGCAAATCGAAAGTGTCCTAAAAACCATTCGATGTGGATTCGATTTTGCTTCTATAAGCAAAATCGAATCGAAAACAAGGAAAAATCTAAGCGTGTGTACAGGGCTTAAGGCTTTTTGGCACCTTGGCCTGAGCTATAGTCTACTGCCACCAATACCCAGCTACCAACCCCAACCAAGTGAATGTGTAAGCGGCTTAGAAGTTCCACAACCTCCACCTGTATTAAGCACAACAAGAATGTTTCCCACATTGATATCCTTAATTTTGTGATAAGTAGACGTGGTGGCCCCCCACTCAAACCGACATAAACCGCAGATAAGCCAAACTTCATAATACATACCATTATGGTATACATACGGATGGCCGGCAGTCAGGGAATCCTAACAGGGATCAGGTAAATATACATACCCTCACCCTGCCCCTTTAATTCTCCCTTCTAGCAACCTAACCCTAACCCTCCACCCTCGTTATCCTTACCCCCGTACCCTGCCGTCTAAATCTATCCCGTACTCCAGCCTAATCCTAACTTCTCCTTCTAAGTACCTAACCCCCCCCCACCACCACCCACAGCCTGACCTTACCCTCTCCTCAGCCTAACCCAAATTCCCCCTACTAGTGCCTAGACCTAACCCACATTCCTCGGTCACAAGCTAGTGCTGCCCGCATACTTACCGTTCAGCATTTTGGCATCTCCTGCGAGGGCATCCTAATTGATGTTGGGATTCATAGACGGAAACATCAGCATCCTGACTACCAGGATACTAACTGCATCTCCCCATTACAAATAGAGGATCCCCAAAATTATTAAGAGGTGCCTTTAGAAACCATCTGGGGTCATTGTGACAGGCAAGATAGCACAAGAACACTTATAATGGGGGCAATCGTTATGTACTTAATGAGGATGCAAATTCTATTAAAGGGAAATACAATGTTGTTCATATATTAGTGTGGAAATAATTGTTTAGGAGAGCAATATTAATTATTAGTTATAATTAAGCAGCACCACTAGGAATTATTATTTACCAATGTTTTCGTAATGATGGTGTAAACATTTGTAGTCTTATGGCCATATATTGTGTAAGGTGCCCACAACAATATAAAAAGCATTCATAAAAAAAAGGATGCAGTGTAAATCCCGGCGGTCAGGATCCCGGCGTTCAAAATCCCGACGCCGGAATCCCGACACTTTCTCCCTCCGTGGGTGTCCACAACACCCTCGGAGGGAGAATAAATTAGTGTGCCGAGCGTAGCGAGGCACCGGGCCCGCTGCGCGGCGAGCGCAGCGAGCCCGCAAGGGGGGGCCATCCACGTCCCCCCCTTGTCGGGATTTCGGCGGTCGGGATTCCGGCGTCAGGATTTTGAACGCCGGGATCCCGACCGCCAGGATTTAATACTGAATCCCAAAAAAATACCACATAGCTGCTATAAATGGATATGGATATTTAGTTTACAAAACCCCATTAAAGGGCAACTGTACACATGGGCTCATTCACACACAGTATACATAGAACGATGCTGTTGTGGCAAAGTGACGGTCATTCCTAGAAGATAATGAAAAAATATCTCATATGTGAATGGCAGTGTTGCGGGAATGTTAATTTCTTTCAAGACCCCATAAAAACAGACATTTAGACAATTTAAACCAGTCATTTTTTATTGAGAACTAAAAAGTTGCTGATTATATTTTCAAAATCATAATTCATTATTTTCCTGCAGATTTTTTGAGGAAAACAAATGTTCCTTGCATATGTATTAAAATTCTGATTATTAAAATCCTTGTTTCATGACACAGGGTTTTTGTAAGCTGATGAATAGGTGAAAGGATGATGCCTTTTATTTATTTTATCCACTTGCCAGTGTGTTTAAGCCCAGAATTTAAAAAGGCAATGCTTTTACTAGCAAAATTCCCATATTTTGGGACATTTGTCCTGCAGTTAACAGATACTGTTCTAGTTAAAGATGCAGACAATTATATGTCTGAAAATATACTTTAGGAGCCTATTGATTCACTGTCTGGAACAATCTGAGTAAGTGTCATTTGTTATACAGACAAAACTGTCACTATGGGGGATAAAGGTAAATTGAAATACATAATGAAATGTAAACAATTCAAGAATTGGTACAAAGGTAAGCAGTAATTTGTTAAAGTTTTGAAAAGGTTAAAAAAAGATTAGCAAAAAATGAAATGTAAAATTCAGATTTCTAAAAAAAAAAATGTCCCTTTTCAGGGAATAGATAGGTGGATCAAGAACTTACAACTGTTTTCAGGGGCAAACGCAGGATTTTCAGAAGGGGGTTTCCAGAGAGGGGCGGAGCAAAGCATGGAGATGGACACTTAGGTGATCCAGTATATGCCAGGTCAGTTAAACTATTATACATAGACCAAATGTATATAAATAAAATTTTAATAATAATAATAATAATAATAATAATAATATATACACACACACACACACACACACACACACACACACACACACATATATATATATATATATATATATATATATATATATATATATATACATAACAACAGTGTAGACTCCTGGGCATAGCAATGTATTGGGGGGGTGCTATGAGTGGAAGCTTTGATGTCCCGCGGGTGGTAGGGGGTATTATATCAACCACTCAGCATGTAGGTCCTGGATCAATAAATTCCACTAACTACCCCTTTACTGCACATATGGTGGGAGATGAGGTGGGAGAAGGGGGCATTGGGCTCAATGAAGGGGTCCTGATACATAACTTCCAGGGTGGTAGAGGATGTTTAATATGCAGAGGAGGCGTGTATAGTGGAGTGGGCTTATTATTCATAATCTTTTGGTGGGAGGACAGCTTGCTTGACTGCAGATATCTCCAGTTCCCGGAAATAGATTTCTTAGCTTTTAATGGAAACCAAGTGGCACTGGGGACTAGGGAATCAGAGTTCAGGAGGCAGAGCAATATACCGGGTGTGTGGAGCTGGAGCCGTAACCAGCTGATGGAAGGCTGATATCTCTGGTTCTGGGCACAGTAGCAACAAGCTGCTAGTGTCCATCAAAGGGGGAGAGTCCCAGCTTTTGGAATATACCCTCAGAAAAACTCTACGTCAGACAGAACCTGAAATATCTGACTGGGAAGAGCAATTAACAGGCTTGGATGGGGACCACTGCTTTGAAGTCAGATATCTCTGGTTCTCCAGGGCCGATTTTTAAAATTCTTGTACCCATGGTACAAGAGGGGACCCTCAGCTTTCAGTCTAGGGCCCTTATATTCCTGGGGGGTTTCTGGGTACTCAGAAACTCCCCTGCGTGCGCCACTTGTTTTAATGCATAGTGATTGTCTGCGCTAAGGATTGCCTTCAGTAGACTTCTAAAGGCTTTTTTATTGACCAAATTTTTGGTTCATCACGCAAGGATTTTGTACCACATCAAGTAGTGAAAACCAGGGTTCCTTTTTGTGTATGTTTAAGCAGAAAATATTAAAAGGCAATGCTTTTAATAGATAAAATACCTAATCTGCTGGGACTTAACCCCTGTGCTGCTTCAATTACCAGATACGTCTCAGATGCCACAGGTACCTCCAACAGGTACTAAAAGTACACATGCTTTTTCATTACATATTCTGTCCACATTAAGTGGGTTATTCTGGTTGACTTGCAAGGCTCCCCATGCACAGACTGCGAATGGATGCTATGCAAAGACATCCACCCCACAGTGCCCGGCTGTTCCCGTCCCAGCGTGCGGCCTGCGCAGCGTGATTCGGTCATAGGTCATTCTGCACAGGCTGCAGTGCTACACCACCAGCTCCGGAACCCACTCATCGCTGGGCTTCCCCCATCCACATGCATCATACCCGCCACCTGACTCTGCACTGCTGCCGCCTGCCCCATTACGCCGCTCCTCACAAGTAAGGGATGTGGCGGCGGAACCCGCTAGCCACCAGACCTCCCCAAGCCGCATGCATAATACCCACCGCCTGCCTCTGCCTCTCTGCCCCCCTCGCCGCTCCCCAAAAGTGAGTCAGTGTGGGGCACAGGGGCAATTTTTTTAGGGATGCCAATCCCGGGATTGAGCATTTTTTCAATTCGGATTGAAAAAATTCCCCGGGATTGGCATCCCTAGATGGGATGTTGCTATAGACAACTAATCAGATTGTATCTATTATCTACTAGAAGGAACAAAATAAATAAGTAGATTCTGATTGATTGCTATAAGCAACACCCCACCTTCAATAGAACTCCCGTCTTAGTAAATAAACCCCTCAGTTGCAGAGAGGCAGGAGAATAAAAGGGGGAACGAGGAGGACAGATGAGAGGTGAAGAGAGAGTATCGTGGATATAGGTTGACAAAGTAGTAAATGTAAAAAAAAATCTACAGTATACAAAGCAGCATCGAAAAATACAATGTAGGCATAAAATAAAAAAATAAAAAAATGGGACAACAAACCGGGGAAGTTTTTAGCCAGAGAGCCACCTTATACATCCAAATAGTAGTAGGCGTGGACGGCATACACCGCACACTCGTAAGAGACATAGCTGACATGTTCCACTCCTACTATACCAAATTATACAAGCTGCAGGACCCTGGGTCTCCAGAGACGTTGCTGGCTACCCGGGATCTGGTAGATAAATACCTCTGTGAGATGGGATTCCCGAAGCTTTCAGAGGATGATAGCGCCTGGTTAGACTCCCCATTCTCTCTTTTGGAGCTGGAACGAGCTCTTAAAGAGATGCCCTCTGGAAAGAGCCCAGGTCCTGATGGCTTTACCATTACTTACTATAAACTCTTTAAGGATCTGCTCTTGCCAAAAATGCTGATGGCTTTCAATACCATCTCTGATGAATGTGGTTTTTCACCACAAGCATTGGAGGCACACATAACAGGTATACCGAAGGAGGGGAAAGACCCAGCACAATGTGCTAGCTACCGCCTGATATCGCTGCTTAACACGGACGTCAAGCTGTTTGCCAAACTTGTGGCGGGCAGATTGAAGTCTCTGCTTCCCCAGATCATCGATTCGGAACAGGTGGGTTTCTTCCGGGGAGGGAGGCTTGTGATAACACAACCAAAGTTATCGATTTAATACACTTAGCCTCACTGGGTCATACCCCATCAGATACTGTCCACCAAAGCCAAAAAGGCTTTTGATAGAATCAACTGGGTCTTTATGGAAGGGGTCTTAAGACATTTGGGACTGGGTCTTAAGACATTTGGGACAGGGTCCTGTCAGTTTATGCCGTATTTTGGCACTCTATAGTTCCCCTACAGCAAGGATTAAAATTAATGGAGACCTTTCTGCACCAGTTGTGATTAGGAATGGAACCAGACAGGGTTGCCCACTCTCTCCCCTCATTTTTATCCTATGTATGGAAGCATTAGCTAAGTCCATCAGGTGTAACCCAAATATTTCTGGACTCACAGTGGCCCTATTCGCGGACGATCTTCTCGTAAGCCTGTCAAACCCGTTTATCTCGATCCCCAACCCAATGTCTTAATTCCATAGGTTTAGAAACCTGTCAAATTAAAAAATTTACTTCTCTAAGTCCGTGGCAGTGAACGTGTCGGCTCCATCTCGATCACTAGAGGGCCTCAAATCATCCTTCCCATTTATCTGGCATTCTAATAGCTTCAAGTATTTGGGAACTACGATACATACCGATCTCACACGCCTTTATGATGAGAATTTTAAAAAACTGCTTACCACACTTCGCTCTAATCTTAGGGAGTGGGGCAGCAGAGGGCTTTCTTGGCTGTGAAGACTCAGTGTTATTAAAATGAATGTCCTGCCCAGGGTTCTATATCTCTTCCAGACGTTTCCAGTTCATATTCCTAAAACTTGATTCCGGGACTAAAACAATGTAGTTAGAGACTTTGCCTGGGGGAACAAGAGACCTCGCTTCCAGCACGCCATACTCTTCTGCTGCAGACACATGGGAGGCCTTCAGTTGCCCCACTTCTCCCTGTACTATGATGCCACTGTCCTCAATAGGATAATGGAATGGTCCCGTCCTTCTGAGGTAAAACAATGGGTCTCTATTGAGAGCCACCATATCTTCGTCGTTAGCTCATTACCCATGGTTCTCGAGGGTCCTCGTCATCACTCACCCTACCATAGGTCCCACACTGATACATTGGAATAGATTGCGCAAGTTCCCGTATATATCTTCCAAACTCTAACTTTTTTCTTTTTCTCTCAAGTGTATTACCCAAAAGAGAAAAAAAAGTACAATAGTGTGATACAGTTTAAATTTCTCATTCTACGACAGAATGGCCTATTGTGATATATATGACCCGTACCCTATAGATATGTCTACTGATGTGTAGACAAAAGTGCTCCAAAGGGGGTGGTCACGTCACCAATTGATCAAATGTTCAAATCCATACATTGCGCATGTAGAAAGACAAAAACTGGATTGTTCAATATAGATTTTTCCCAGGTTCCAGCACATCATCTTCAAGGCATACACTCTATGCCTTGAAGAAGAAACACTCTGTTTCAAAACACGTTGGCAGTTGGAGGGAGTAACTCGGTGGTGCTGGAACCTGGGAACAATCAGGGACACCTGGGATCCCCATATCATAACACCTGTGCAAAAGTCTGCATTTCTGTGTAGACCATGCCATTCGGTGAGAGTCCACCTTGTTACAATTGTTATTGAATGTATATGTTTTAAAGTTTTAAATAAAAAAAAGCTGTTTTGCACAATCCAGTTTTTCTCTTTCTACATGGGCAATGTATGGATTTGAACATTTGATCAATCGGAGACGTGACCACCCCTTTGGAGCACTTTTGTCTACACATCAGTAGACATATCTATAGGGTACGGGTCATATATATCACAATAGGCCATTCTGTCATAGAATGAAAAATGTAAACAGATTGTACTTTTTTTTCTTTTTTGGGTAATACACTTGAGAAAAAAAGAAAAAATTCATTCAGCGCTAAAGGGACACACTGGTAAATTCTTTCTGTGTTGTCTACTGTTTCTGTGTGGGACGGTTATTATCACTTTCCTGTGTATCCCCCAGTGAAGACTAGCGCAAGGGTCAATCTACATTCAAAATTTGTCTGCTATTATCTTCCAAACTCTCTCCCCTGACACCCCTGTTTCAGAACTCTGATTTCCCCCCAGGCAGATCTGATCGAGACTTTGACTCATGGAAACAGAAAGAGGTGACTCGTGTCAGCCAGCTGGTGAGCAACGGGGAATTCACCCCATGTCCTGCCCTGCAGTCGAAATGGTACCTTCCACCATCGGAGATATGGAGATATCTTCAATTGAAGCACTTTTTTATGGGACATACAGTGCGCCCTAGCTTCCTCAGACCTCTAACTATTTTTGAGGGCATGTGCTTAACATCTTCCCGCCCACCCCATTTTCTTTCACAGTGTTATAGATTCCTGATAGAAAATAAGTTTCCAGACCTCCCAAAATACGCTAGAGATTGGGGACAGGATTTACAGCTTGATATAACAGAGAAGGATTGGGAAAAGATTTTTCAAGCCACCTTTGTTAGTTCGATTAGTTACTCAGTGGTTGAGACGCAGTTTAAGGTTCTATCACGCTGGTACAGGTGCCCCTTGACACTTGCCAAAATGTTCCCGAATGTGCCAGATACCTGCTGGTGCTGTAACGAGGATACAGGTTCCCCATTACATATTTGGTGGGAATGTCGTTCACTTCGGCCTTTTTGGGATAAGGTAATTTCCATCTCTAAGACGATCCCTTCGGAGCCCACTTTCTGGCTTCTGAACCGGTTGGCGGGCTCCCTGACACCTACAAAAGATCCCATTTAAAGTTTCTAAATAGCGCCGCAAAAGCGGTTATCCCTGTACGTTGGCACTGCCCCACCTACTGTGAAGGAGTGGTTTAGTAGAATAGACATGTACATGACTATGGAGGATATGCGGACGACACCAGAAAGCCAACAGGGCCAACAGGGTCCCTAGCTCGACTTCAAGTGCTCTCCAACATACTTGATGTATATAACTTGAACATGAGACCTATATTCCTCGTCCTGCAGCTAGACGTTTTATGTTTTAATGAAGGATTGATGAAAATCCTCTCTCTGTGGGTCTTGGGTGCATAGGAAGGCCACACACAAACCCCCTCTCCCCTCCCTTGTCTCTTTATCTTTCTCTTCTACTTTTTATCTTTCTCTTCTACTTTTCCCTTGTTTTGTTTTTATGTTATTTGCTTACATGTTAAGACTTTACTGTCTAAGCAGGATTTGTTATGCATTCAGAAGAGTGATTGACAGAATTTCCTGGGTTGTTACTTCAGGTTTCAGTAACCTTTCTACTTGTGATATATTTTTGTACCATGACTGAGTTCTAATTCACTAGATCTGTGACCTCTCATAGTACCTGCTTGTTTGTTTATAATGTTTATTGTGTGAAAATTTGAATAAACATTTATTAGAATTTTTTTTTAAATAATAAATAAATAAAATTCACTCTTAAGGAGCCCATACAAGCTCCATTTTAAAGCTCCATTCTGTACTTTTAAAGTACACATCGTATCGGATCGCATCCCTAGTGCATGCAGTGTGCATGCACTGCGATTCGATACAATGTGTACCTAGTACAAAAAGTATGTGCAGCATCGTATAGTACAAAACGGAGCCGGCGAAAACGGAGCGTGTATGGGCTCCTTTACTATTTAAGGAAGTGGCCAGAGCCATGAAACATGTCCAGTCTTCCCTACCAGTGAGAAATGCTAACTTATTGTTGTTTTATTTTAAAATTCCAGCTTGTCACCACTTCCTGTGTATTCACATGCTACCATTTATATGCATGTCTAGTCTCCATGTGACTCAGAAATGCTGCCATCTGTTGGTAGCAAGAGAAATTACATCTACTAGCTTTCAAAGCTTTTTGCTTCAAGCAGGCTTACTAGTACAGGTTGAGTATCCCGTATCCAAAATGCTTGGGACCAGGAGAATTTTGGATAACGGATTATTCCGTATTTTGGAATATTTTAATATTTCAATGATGTATTTTGAAGTATCTTGCATGTATGCTGTATAAACACATAAAATAAACACAAATATATTTTATTACCACATAAAATACACACAAATATATTTTATTTGTTCAAAAAACAAGGATTCAAAACATGAAACAAAATTTGTGTACTATCTCAGATATTGAATTTGAATGCCAAGCAATCATTTTCTTGTACATATATAGTGCCAGTTACATATCATGTCCTCAGTAGTGCTGTTACAGATGTCCCCAGTGAGTTTTTAGCTAAACAATTTTTTTTTCCCACTTTTTGGAAAGTATGGTTTTCGGAATAATTCGGATAACGGATATTCGGATACGGGATACTCAACCTGTACTGTGTAAGATGCCTGATGCGACTGAAATGCTTCAAAAGGTGTTACATTTGCATTTTTATATACATTTTGCATCTATAAGGGTCAAAAATGATTTGCCATTTAAGTGGTTCATGGAAATAAAAATAATTCAGAAAACATGGGAGGGGGGAAAAAAGCTGCTAAAAAAATTCTTATATTTGCTTTGACTAATTCATCAGTAAAAACAATATCCTTTTTAATTTTGTAAGTCACGAACCTTAAGGGTTGTGTAAGGGTGCTATAAATGCTAGCACATTTCTAGCTAGGAAAGCACTAGTGTTCCTAGTGCTCAATCACTCCAGGTCTGACATGCTGATGAATGGCCAATCTTTCTCCCCTGTCACACAATAAGCCATTAAACTCTGACGGAGATGTATGCAGAGTTTTCTAAGCATGATTGCTCCTATATAACAGTGGGGTAATTCCATGTCAAGCGATGCAGTGCAAATTACCTTACCATTTGTTTTTTACTTATATTGTCTGAATACTTGTAAGATTCAAATATAATCAACATTTTTTGCTTTGTGTTATCTCATGGTTTTTTTTATTATAGGAAAAACAAAATCACTTTTATTTCAATATAAATGATATCCTTTATTAATATAATTATATACCATTAGTCATGATGGTTTATACTGATACACTTGTGTACCCTTGTATGTAACTACTTGTCATTGTAATTAACACAATGCTTTATTTCTCTATACTGAATGGCGTTTTAATAAAAAACCAAATGCGATGCGATCGACATGATTGACGCGATTTTTACATTGGAATCAATGTAAAAGGGTCCCTGAGACCCGATTTTACATTGGCCCCAATGTTAAATGGCCCCCAGACCCCAATTTTTATTGTTTCCCAACCCTGATGGGTCAAATGCCCCCCCATTGTTAATGCCACCCCACTATGAACGCCAACCCGAAGCGTGGCGAGCGCAGCGAGCCCGCGAGGGGCGGCGGTACGTGTCCTCCGACCTTTTCATACCCCCACTATCCACGGCAGCGTGGAGTTGATTTTATATAGTGTGGCGAGCGCAGCGAGCCACCGAGCCCGAAGCGTGGCGTGCGAAGCGAGCCCCGCGTGGGGACACGCATTACTTCACAGGTATTACGCGTCCCCTCGCCACGCTTCGGGCTCGGTGGCTTGCTGCGCTCGCCACACTATATAAAGTCAACTCCACGCCGACGTGGATAGTGGGGGTATGAAAAGGTCGGAGGACACGTACCGGCGCCCCTCGCGGGCTCGCTGCGCTGGCAACGTTTCGGGTTGACGTTCATCGTGGGGTGGTGTTAACAATGGGGGGGGGAAGGGTTTAATGTAAAATACCCATAAGGGTGGGTATACAATGAAAAATCAGGTCCATTGGCCCATTTAACATTGTTCCCTATGTAAAATCGTGTCCATCGTATCGGTCGCATCGCATGCCTTAACTTAACGCGTTTTTTTAATTGTCGGGGAAAAGGCTAAAAATAGCCCTGAAATCGCGTTGGTCGCGTCCATCGCATACCTTAACTTAAGCATAGGCGAATCTAGAATTATATGGTAATGGGTGGTCCCAGATCTAGACATAATAGCAGGGGGATCTTTGCACGGCGCAGCCGCGCGGCAAAAAGGGGGTGTGGCCTCATGGGAAGGAGGCGTGGCATCACAAAAAGGGGTGTGGTATTACACTTTAGACCATACACAGTAATGCCCATTACACATTTTAGCAAACTCCGTAATACCCATTACACATAAAGCCACACGCCACTATGCCAATTACACATAAGGCCACACACCATAATGCCCATTACACATTGTGCCACACTTCATGATGCCCATTACATACTATATAACAAACCGTAATGCCCATTACATATTTGCCACATAAGTGCTGCTTACTTACGTGCTCATTGCTAGGGGGTTCTTGCTTGATGGCACCATAGTACCCATTACACATGATGCCGCACACCATAGTACCCATTACACATGATGCCGCACACCATAGTACCCATTACACATGATGCCGCGCACCATAGTACCCATTACACATGATGCTGCACACATAATGTCCCTTACACATGATGCTGCACACATAATGGCCCTTACACATGATGCTGCACACATAATGCCCCTTACACATGATGCTGCACACCGTAATGCCCCTTACACATTAAGCCACACATTATGCGTAATGCCCCCACATACCGCCACTTGTAGCATCCCTTAAGCAATGCCCCCAAAAGTGCCACTTACTGTAAATTTTTATATGAGCCTTCGCTGCTGCTGCAGGGAGAGATGGAGAGCAGGAGAGCAGTGCAGCTGCTTCTATGGGGAGAGGAGCAGAGCGCAGCGTAGAGCATGCTCCAACTCCCATCCTAGTGTCCCCTCTAGCTGAGTGGATATTTGAAATATTGTCATACCTCCCAACTTTGGTACCCCTGCCGGCGGGACGCAGCTGCTGCGCGCCGAAGGCGTGCAGAAATTTTCGGGGCGTGGCCTAATTTGGGCGCGTGGCCTATAATCACGGCTCCCCCCCGCGAGGCCACGCCCCCATTTTGCCGCTATGGGGGCATGACCCAGAGGCTCTGTGAGCCTCTAGCCATGCCCCCAGCCCCCTGGCTGCGGGAATAGACGCTGTGCGCATGCGCACAGCGTTTATTCCCCGCTGTTTAGCAGCTGACGGGGGGACTCTCAACAGCCCCCCCACACCGCGGGACACTGCCGCCCGCGGGTGGGACATCGGGACAGGCCCTGACAATGGGGACTGTCCCGATAAAATCGGGACTGTTGGGAGGTATGTATTGTGCGCGCTGTTGTTGTGCGTGATGTCGGGGGAGCACGCTGGGCGCCGGCACCACATGATTAGGGCGGGCTGAGGTGAAAGCGGGGAGAAGAATTGGAGCGGAAGCTGCAGGGGTGACAGTCATTGACAGCTGGCCAGAGAGCAGGGGGCTGGCCAGCTTTATTCAGAGCACTGCAGGTCATGGCATGAAAATGCAGGGATTTACCCAGGAATATGGTCCCAGGATCATGCAGGGACATTCCCAGGCTGACCCCTTATACACCAGCCTAGTCCCTGCATTTTCTGGTGTGAGGGGGAGAGACTGCCACTCCCCTCTCCCTACCCCCCTTTAACCAACCACCTATATCTTTGAAACCAACTGACCCATTTACATGAGACCAGTATCATATTGAAGAACTTTTGAGTTGGTTTCAAATGATTTTGGTCCCGTGAAACTAGGCTGTTTGGTTCCAGAGAAATCTGCCCTCAAAGAACATAAACAGTCATGAAATTACATTTAAGAAATGAAAAAAACGGTTAACCTCAATATCCCTGGAACCAATTAACCCATATGGATCCAGCCTGGTATCAGATTGAAGGCCCAGCGATTTGGGTTTGACTGAGATCAACCTCGAGCTTCAGTGATGCTGAAGGGGAACTGGCAGCCGTTAAACTGGGTGGGGGTCGGAATTAGCGGGTCCCATGTTATCCTATAGGGAAAACGTTCCAGCTTTGCCTGGCAGTATCTCCGGTTCCCAGGGGGCTAGAGACACGGGGCTGGGCTCGTTGGAAAGCCCCATCCCTCAGCTACAAACTCAGAACCCCCGGACCACCCCCTAGATTCGCCTTTGAACTTAAGGTATGCGATGACCCACGATGGGTGCCGTGCTAGGAAACAAGTACCAAAAAAAACTAGGTACTTGTTTCCTAGCACGGCGTCCGTCATAGGTGATCGCATACCTTAAGTTAAGGTATGCGATGGAAGCGACCGACGTGATTTCAGGGCTATTTTTAGCCTTTTCCCCGACAATTAAAAAAATCACGTCCATCGCATGCCTTAAGTTAAGGCATGCGATGCGGCCGATGCGATGGACGCGATTTTACATATGGAACAATGTTAAATGGGCCAATGGACCCGATTGTATACCCACCCTTATGGGTATTTAACATGATAAAATAAATGCCCCCCCCCCCCATTGTTAACGCCACCCCACAATGAACGTCAACCCGAAGCGTGGCGAGCGGCTGTGTACGCGTCCTCCGACCTTTTCATACCCCCACTATCCACGTCGGCGTGGAGTTGATTTTATATAGTGTGGCAAGTGCTGCGAGCCACCGAGCCCGAAGTGTGGCTAACGCAGTGAGCCCCGCGAGGGGACACGTAATACCTGTGAAGTAATGCGCGTCCCCACGCGGGGCTCGCTATGCTCGCCACGCTTCGGGCTCGGTGGCTCGCTGCGCTCTCCACACTATATAAAATCAACTCCACGCCGATGTGGATAGTGGGGGTATAAAAAGGTCGGAGGATGCGTACCGCCGCCCCTCACGGGCTCGCTGCGCTCGCCACGCTTCGGGTTGGCGTTGATCTTGGGGTAATACGTGGGGTAATCACTCGTAATACATTTGGCCCATAGGTATTGGGAGTACGGAAGACCACGTATCATGACTGGCGGGTGATAGCTATCTGCATGAAGTAACATTTTCGGTACTTGTTTCCTAGCACGGCCACACCGATTAAGATCGGGGTGATCGTGCTGAAAAAAATCGGGTCGATCGCATCGCATGCGATTTGGTCGCATGCGATGCGATCGACGCGACCGACCGATTTTTCACCCGATTTTTTCATTAAATCCAATGTAAATTGGGTCCCTGGGATCCAATTTTACATTGGATTGAATGAAAAAAATTCACAACCCCCCCAAATTCAAGCGCGTAAACCCCACCCCACGATAGACGGCAACCCGAAGCGTGGCGAGCGCAGCGAGCCCGCGAGGGGCGGCGGTACGCGTCCTCCGACCTTTTCATGCCCTACTATCCACTAGGGCGTGGAGTGAGAATAGAATAGTGTGGCGAGCGCAGCGAGCCACCGAGCCCGAAGCGTGGCGAGCGCAGCGAGCCCCGCGAGGGGACGCGGATACCTTCACAGGTAAACGCGTCCCTTCGCGGGCTTCACAGCTGTCCGCGTCGCCACGGACACCTGTGAAGCCCGCGAAGGGACGCGTATAACTGTGAAGATATCCGCGTCCGCTCGCCACGCTTCGGGCTCGGTGGCTCGCTGCGCTCGCCACACTATTCTATTCTCACTCCACGCCCTAGTGGATAGTAGGGCATGAAAAGGTCGGAGGACGCGTACCGCCGCCCCTCGCGGGCTCGCTGCGCTCGCCACGCTTCGGGTTGGCGTGTATCGTGGGGCGACGACGGGGACATTTATAATGTGAAATGGGTCATATTGACCCATTTCACATTTTTTGACATTTTTACACCATTTCAATGTTAAAAATTTTTTTAACATTGAATCCTATGCAAAAATCGGGTGCATCGCGTCGCATCGCGTCGGGACCAATGTTAATGGTCCCGACCGACGCGATGCCCCCGATATTTTAACTTCCCGACAAGATTTCAATGTTAAAAAATTTTTTAACATTGAAGTCAATGGAAATATCGGGTGCATCGCGTCGCATCGCGTCGGGACCAATGTTAATGGTCCCGACTGACGCGATGCCCCCGATATTTTAACTTCCCGACAAGATTTCAATGTTAAAAATTTTTTTAACATTGAAGTCAATGGAAATATCGGGGGCATCGCGTCGGTCGCGTCGGGACCAATGTTAATGGTCCCGACCGACGCGATGCACCCGATTTTTGTTTCCTAGCCGGCAAAATGGACCTGATTTCAAAAGAAATCGGGTCCATCGGGGTAATCGTGTCCCTTAATTAAGGGACACGATTACTTAAGATTGTGGCCGTGCTAGGAAACAAGTACCACATTTTCCTATCAGTTATTTTAGTATGCAATGAAGTCACTATCCTGTTATCTAAAATAGAAATATTGACATCCAGATAGGCAATTTGTTACAAACTTAACTGGTAAGTAAATTTAATAGGGCAATCCTGTCCATTGATATTGGTCACCAGATCTATAAAACGGGCCAAACGTATTACGAGTGATCCAGAGATGCTAGGTGACACTTTGATTGGAATGACCAACAAATTCAAAGATAGAGGCTATCCAGACAGCATTCTGGATTCAGCATTGAATAAGGTAGAGACAGTCTCTAGAGAAACTGCTCTCACACATTCCAACAAAACCACTAGCAAAAAGGAAGATTGCATTCATTGGGTGCAGAATTTTTCTACAGCCCAGAAGGATATTCAGAATTGGAGTAAGAGGTTGTGGCCAGTGTTACAGAATGACAGGGATCTCAAATGTTTTAAACACACTAAGGTAATGCCCTGCTATAAGAAAGGGAAAAGTATTCGTGATTGGCTTGTACACACAGATGTTACTGAATTTATACCATCTAAGGTTAATATCCGTAAACGTGATCCAGGCTGCCACAAATGTACAGGGTGTACTACCTGTCAGCATATGGTAGCCTCGAAAAAAAATTTCCACCCACATTCTGGTAGGAAATATACCATCCAGTTTGCACTGACATGTTCAAGTTCATACATTGTGTACATGGTCAAATGCCCTTGTGGGCTTTGCTACATTGGCAAAACCATTCGCACCTTTAAGGAGCTAATGGCGATGCACCGCACCTCAATAAGAGCAGCACTAGCGGGCAAGCCCTCTGAACAACCTTTAGCAAGGCATTTTGCTGAAAAAAAGCATAATTTAGCCAATTTTAGGCACATCATAATAGACCATGTCCCTGAAAATAAACGGAGGGGGGACAGACACAAGAGTCTATTACGTTGTATGGAACAACAGTGTGATCACACATAAGGCATACCCCCTGTGTGTTATCCCATACCCCACCCACCCCATGTTTGTGTGTACCGGTATTAGGCCTAGGTATTTCTAACCAATTTTTTTTTTAACAATTTTTTTTAACATTGTTTAACACCTGCAATTCATAGAATTTTATCATTATGCATTTTTATTGCATCATATGTATTTTGCACCAATTCAATAAATGCTATATATTTAGAAAAACGAAAACGCTTCACTCATATATGTTGACCTTATTACCAGTCTGAAAGAGTTTTCACTGTATATTCACAAGGGTCCCCAGAGCACAAAGTGACACCGCAAGGTGTAACCCCCCCACAAGAGTCTATTACAACTGGAGTCCAAATGGATCCACATATTGGATACGGTGAAACCTAAAGGCCTTAATGATCATCTGAACTTAAATGTGTTTTTACATTGATTATTCAGTGTCAGTTTCTGTAACTCTAAATTGTGCCATTATATTCTGTATTAATAGTCTAACTAATAGGATTGCATATCTGCTGGATCCCCTGTATATTATATGTTCCTATGCACTCGCTCCTTGTTTTTAAAGTGTATATATTCTGTTTGTTTTTCAGCAATGCCGCGTTGCCGTGGGAACGGAGGTGCGGCTTCCACGCTCTGACACCTGGGATTGCCGGACCCGGAAGTGTGGGGTTGGAACGCACGCCGGGACTGATGGCGGCACGGCGCAGCTGACTGTTTGATTACACATGGTCTATATGTATATAAGGTGAGCACTGTTTATTATTATTGTGTACTGCTGCCTGACGAAGGGCTAATAAAGCCCGAAAGCTTGCATTTAATCTCAAAGTATGAGTCTGCTGTTTGTAACAACGCCGTAGGTGCGGGTCCCTGGAGGTGATATAAATATTTATTTTGACCTCAGCACTGCGGGAGCTGGTTTTGGCTGAAAGAGGGTGCCTGTCATTCTGGACTTTATATATATATACAGTATATATATATATATATATATATATATATATATATATATATATATATATATATATACACAAACACAGGGAGCCCAGCACTCACTACAACAAACTGACTCACCTTAACATTCAAATAATCAATAAATAAATAATGGGGTTTTAGTTCATGAATTGATCAATGCATTTAAGCTTGCAGCCCATCGCCAAGGGACCCCATTTCACTGCAAGTCCTACACTAACAACTGTTTTTCTTGAGAACCTGGCACCTGCTTACACATCATAGCTAAAATGAACATGTGTTTTTTTTCCTGGGTTAATGCTCAACTGCCAAGTAACTGATGGCTTTTATAAGGTGAGACAATCCCAAACACAGCACCTGAATTAGTATTAAAGGGGCAGCTGTCACAGGTTTCAGGTAAATGAGCTTATCTAGGGTGCATGGGAAAGCTATGATCACAGTAACAGAGGTTAATTAAAAATCAACCCTAATATATAGATACAAAAGTACCAACACACTCGCCATTCCTAGGAATGGGGTGCAAACAGCACCCACATCCCAGGGTGGGGTGCGGTGGCCTGTGACCACACACTCTAGTAAATACAAACACAGGAAGCCCAGCACTCACTACAACAAACTGACTCACCTTAACATTCAAATAATCAATAAATAAATAATGGGGTTTTAGTTCATGAATTGATCAATGCATTTAAGCTTGCAGCCCATCGCCAAGGGACCCCATTTCACTGCAAGTCCTACACTAACAACTGTTTTTCTTGAGAACCTGGCACCTGCTTACACATCATAGCTAAAATGAACATGTGTTTTTTTTCCTGGGTTAATGCTCAACTGCCAAGTAACTGATGGCTTTTATAAGGTGAGACAATCCCAAACACAGCACCTGAATTAGTATTAAAGGGGCAGCTGTCACAGGTTTCAGGTAAATGAGCTTATCTAGGGTGCATGGGAAAGCTATGATCACAGTAACAGAGGTTAATTAAAAATCAACCCTAATATATAGATACAAAAGTACCAACACACTCGCCATTCCTAGGAATGGGGTGCAAACAGCACCCACATCCCAGGGTGGGGTGCGGTGGCCTGTGACCACACACTCTAGTAAATACAAACACAGGGAGCCCAGCACTCACTACAACAAACTGACTCACCTTAACATTCAAATAATCAATAAATAAATAATGGGGTTTTAGTTCATGAATTGATCAATGCATTTAAGCTTGCAGCCCATCGCCAAGGGACCCCATTTCACTGCAAGTCCTACACTAACAACTGTTTTTCTTGAGAACCTGGCACCTGCTTACACATCATAGCTAAAATGAACATGTGTTTTTTTTCCTGGGTTAATGCTCAACTGCCAAGTAACTGATGGCTTTTATAAGGTGAGACAATCCCAAACACAGCACCTGAATTAGTATTAAAGGGGCAGCTGTCACAGGTTTCAGGTAAATGAGCTTATCTAGGGTGCATGGGAAAGCTATGATCACAGTAACAGAGGTTAATTAAAAATCAACCCTAATATATAGATACAAAAGTACCAACACACTCGCCATTCCTAGGAATGGGGTGCAAACAGCACCCACATCCCAGGGTGGGGTGCGGTGGCCTGTGACCACACACTCTAGTAAATACAAACACAGGGAGCCCAGCACTCACTACAACAAACTGACTCACCTTAACATTCAAATAATCAATAAATAAATAATGGGGTTTTAGTTCATGAATTGATCAATGCATTTAAGCTTGCAGCCCATCGCCAAGGGACCCCATTTCACTGCAAGTCCTACACTAACAACTGTTTTTCTTGAGAACCTGGCACCTGCTTACACATCATAGCTAAAATGAACATGTGTTTTTTTCCTGGGTTAATGCTCAACTGCCAAGTAACTGATGGCTTTTATAAGGTGAGACAATCCCAAACACAGCACCTGAATTAGTATTAAAGGGGCAGCTGTCACAGGTTTCAGGTAAATGAGCTTATCTAGGGTGCATGGGAAAGCTATGATCACAGTAACAGAGGTTAATTAAAATTCAACCCTAATATATAGATACAAAAGTACCAACACACTCGCCATTCCTAGGAATGGGGTGCAAACAGCACCCACATCCCAGGGTGGGGTGCGGTGGCCTGTGACCACACACTCTAGTAAATACAAACACAGGGAGCCCAGCACTCACTACAACAAACTGACTCACCTTAACATTCAAATAATCAATAAATAAATAATGGGGTTTTAGTTCATGAATTGATCAATGCATTTAAGCTTGCAGCCCATCGCCAAGGGACCCCATTTCACTGCAAGTCCTACACTAACAACTGTTTTTCTTGAGAACCTGGCACCTGCTTACACATCATAGCTAAAATGAACATGTGTTTTTTTTCCTGGGTTAATGCTCAACTGCCAAGTAACTGATGGCTTTTATAAGGTGAGACAATCCCAAACACAGCACCTGAATTAGTATTAAAGGGGCAGCTGTCACAGGTTTCAGGTAAATGAGCTTATCTAGGGTGCATATATATATGAAGGACTACTAACAGTACCCAGAATCTCCCGGAATTCATCTGGGGGTCAAGCTTTCAACTTTGCTGCTCCAACTCTATGGAACTCTCTTCCTCGCACAGTGCGAGAAGCCCCCACTGCAGAATCCTTTAAAAATAGACTAAAGACGATGATGCAGGAGGTTTCTTGGGTCGGCCGTGTGGCAGCGGCAAAAATGGTTTTACTCCCCAAGCTAATGTACCTTTTTCGTACGATCCCTAGACCCTTCCCTAAAGCTCTGTGTAATAAATTTAACCGCCTATTATCCAAATACATCTGGGGCGGGGCAAGGCCGAGAATAGCTAGATCAACTCTGACTCTGGCCAAGAGTGTAGGGGGGGTGGCATACCCAGACTTGGAAAAATACCACTCGGCGTGTATGCTTGGCCAGATTAGGGACTGGTTCTCTAGAGATGCTCCCAAACCGTGGGTATCCATAGAACAGAACGCAGTTTTACCTTTCTCCCTATCATATCTTCCCTGGATGCCGGGGGCCTTGGCCACCCGAGAAGCCAGGAACTGTAGAGCGATTCAGGCGACCTTGTCCGCTTGGCACGGTCTAATCCATAGTACTCAGGATAAGGCCCTGCCCACCCCACAGTTATCCCTCCATTCCATAGCCCTCACGATTCAGGACCTACAGCTAAATACCTGGCGAGATTTAGGCCTTCAGTCCATACAGGATGTCCTTCTTGATGGGACTGTGGCCCCCTTCTCCTTCCTTCAATCTAAATACAACATCCCGAAGCAGGATTTTTACAAATATCTGCAGATACGGAATTGGTTGCAGAAACACATGCCAAAACCCCCAGATCAGAGTGGTCTCCCTAAAATCCTAACATTTCTCCTCACTTCCCAATCTACGAAAGGGAATATCTCTAGGTGGTATCAATATTTACTCAGCGTACAGCAAAAAGTGAAGTTCCCAGCACAAGTTAAGTGGGAGAGGGATCTTCTTAACACTTTTAACGAAGAAATTTGGGAAGCTATTTTTAAATCAAGCTTTAAGATCTCTAAGTGTGTAAACCACTCAGAAATGTTTTATAAACTGATTCATAGAATGTACTTCACCCCGGTGCGGTTACATACAATTTGGCCAGATGTCTCAGCTAGCTGCTGGAGGAATTGTGGAATGACGGGAGACCTCTTGCACATCTTTTGGCGCTGCCCTGCAATTCACACACTCTGGAGCGAGGTTTTCCTACTTATCTCAGAGGTACTGGGGGTGACTGTCCCAAAGGACCCTC
The DNA here is from genome assembly GCF_055691185.1 of Crinia signifera. Taxonomy (NCBI): domain Eukaryota; kingdom Metazoa; phylum Chordata; class Amphibia; order Anura; family Myobatrachidae; genus Crinia; species Crinia signifera. The sequence continues at coordinate 252,547,260 of NC_139217.1, read as the reverse complement.
TAGTGGCGCTATTCCACTATCTCCCCAAAGATACGATTGGAGAAGACAAATACCTCCTGGGACATATCCTGATAGCCACAAAAGCCTCCTTGGCCTACCTGTGGAAATCACCCGAAATCCCTAACATATCAGTGATTATAAATAAGATACACAAACATTTCATATTCGAGACAGTTGATCACAGTTTTTCCACAATGTCCCCATCCATACGCACAAAGTGGCTTAAGTGGTCCAAATATAGGGAGAGAATGGACTGCCCCTCCACGCAAAACGCCCCGATTGGTTTGTCTTCCCTCAGATCCCCTAGTTTAAGCCCAAGGGCTCCCGCCCTGACTTCTGATTGACCCGTTGATTGCTAAATAGGTTATTTACAACTTGTTGTTGTTGAGACATTGTGTACCTGATGTATTTCCCCCTTCCCCATACCCCCCCTCCCAATCTCGCCCTGTTTTCTTTTTTCTGTATCCCCCCCCCCAATCCCCCTTTCAACTTCCTCAAATACTGTAATTGTCTTATATAATATGTTGATATTTTGTGCAACTAAAACAAGAAATATTTTCTCAATAAAAATCTAATGTTAAAAAAAAAATAGACTAAAGACATACTTATTTACTCAAGCAATTCACTGACATCTACTGTTAAGCTTGCTTTGTATTTCGAGCTGTAAAGACAATGGTGAAGCACTTTGAGTCCTTTTGGGAGAAAAGCGCTATATAAATATCATTATTATTATTATTATTATTATTACAAATGAATAGATGCGTCACTCCAGGGGCTTCACCACAATAAGTTTTAATGGCGCTTGTCAACGGCGTTTCGGGACACTTCCCGTCATCAGGACAATTACCATAGTGCAGTTACAAAGACATTATATACATACCGGCAAGTGTAGGCTCCCCCTCCGTCTGGCGGTTCTCCGTCCCGTTCTCAGCCCCAACTTCCAGATCTGAGTCAGGAAGTGACGCGTTCCCGGCCGGTGGAACGCACGCCAGAGGCGGGCAAAGCCTGTGAACAGAAAGAGCACAACTTTATTAACAATGGGTTGGGATCATTTGGCCTATTGCATTATGGTAGAAAGTCATTAGGTCGAATCCATTAGGTCGACATGCTAAAAGGTCGACATGACTCTAGGTCGACATGGGAAAAGGTCGACATAAATCTAGGTCGAAAGGTCATTAGTTCGACAGGTCATTAGTTCGACAAGGTCATTAGTTCGACATTGTCTATGTCGACATTCACAAGGTCGACATGGGGTTTTTCACTGTTTTTTTACCTGAATGTCAACACAGTCGACATGGACACAGTTTAAAGTGCACTGCATCCCCTCGCATCGCTCGCTGCGCTCGCTATGCGTCGGGCACGGTGCCTCGCTACGCTCGGCACACTATTTTATTCTCCCACCACGCCCTAGTGGATGGTAGGGCATGAAATACCGCCTGTCGGCACATGTTGGCTCAAAAAACAGTGAAAAACTCCATGTCGACCTTGTGAATGTCGACATAGACAATGTCGAACTAATGACCTTGTCGAACTAATGACCTGTCGAACTAATGACCTTTCGAACTAGAATCATGTCGACCTTTTCCCATGTCGACCTAGAGTCATGTCGACCTTTTAGCATGTCGACCTAATGGATTCGACCTAATGACTGTCGACCATAATGCAGTAGACCAAATGACCGCATCCCATACAAAGTGACAAGACTCATTATGTAACACATGGGGCCTCTAGCACAAATGAGTGCAATAGAGAAAAAAATTCAAATGAATAAACATACTGGGCGGTATTCAATGTGAATACCTGCGAGGTGCAGCGAATCCTTTTTTGGATTCGCTGCACATTCGCCACGTTCCGGAGCCGGTGGGCTCCGGTATTCAACGAGTCAGGGGCAGCGAGCCCCTGACTGGCGAATATGAGCTCCTGCGGCGATTGCCGCAGGGAGCCTGAGGACGGTGCCAGGCAGAGAGATGGTAGTCTCTCTGCCTAGCCCAGACCTTTGTGGGGGGTTAGGTGGGCTCCCTGGGTGCCAGGCAGCACAGGCTGCCCCCCCGGGGGTGCCAGCAGGGGGGCGTATATTCACTACACACGATCGTAATGATCGTGCAGTGAATATATGAATATGTAATGAGCGGCTCGGCTCCGGCGCCCCCTGCTGGCTGCTGTGTAAAAAAAAAACATAAAAAATATTATTTTTAAAATTAAATATATATTCATGTGCTTACAGCACATGAATAAAAATAGCATGCCCCTCCTCAGAATAAAATTCCTGATTTTTTGACACCAAATGTAAAAAAACAAAACACTTTATTTTAAAAGTTCACATTCCACTTCACCATAAAAAGATAGCGATTGCTACTCGGTGAATCATGGCGAAAAAAACCTTCAAATGTATTCGCCATGTGGTCATTGAATAGGGTGATTCACCGTTTTAGTCAGAAATTCACCAAACAGCACAAATTCGCCATAAAAACCTGGCGAATCAGCCTCATTGAATACCGCCCACTGTGTAAGGTGACATCCCGGGCTGTCACACCCTGCTGTCATAAGTAGAAAAAGTGAATCAGAATTATTATTGCTGTGTTGTGTGACCCCATCGGGTCGTGTGGCTTATTACAGCCATAAAAACGGATACCCAAAGAAGTTTATCAGTTAAAAAAATCAAAAATATTGAAAAAATATTTTTATATAAAGAAAAATAAACATAGAAAATAATAATGTTATTATATATAATAGTGACATCTCCGCACAAAGATGTGTCGCAGATGTATTGCAAGATGGTGTACGCAACAAAACCATAATAATGAATGTGATTGTAAACTATTCTCAGTACCGCAGCAGCTTAAGTATCTGGAATACGTCAAGGCTAATAATGAGTGAAAAAAATCAAAAGTTAGCATAATGTTCTTGTCACGAGCACCTACACAAGTGTAGATTCAATACTATATACAACCTCAGAGAAAACAGCTGTAATTGATGGCTTCATTTAACCCATCTGGGTTTACAGTTTTCAATTTATAAATCCACTCGCACTCGCGTCTGAGCAACATCCTATCCCTATCGCCCCCCCTATTCGGGGGTGGTATGTGATCTATCATGCGATAGCGTAGATGTGCCATGTTGTGGTGTGCTTGTGCGAAGTGGCGCGCCACCGCCTGCTCGCTGGTGCCCGACATTAAGGCCGCCCTGATGGCCGCCCTATGTTGGGCCATTCTCTCCTTAAACTGTCTTGCTGTCTTGCCCACATAATATAATTCACATGGACAAGACCGCAAGTAAACCACGTACCTGGAGCTGCATGTGAGGGGATGTTTGATTTTTAAAGGGAAGCCAGTGTGGGGGTGCATGAATTGATCTCCTGTGATCAAATAACCACAGATGGCACACCCCAGGCACCTATAGCATCCTGGTTTTCTTGTTATCAGTGTAATCAGTGTGTTTTTTCGGTTTATCGCTAATGTCCGGTTTATCGCTAATGTCCATTTTCACCACTAGATCCCTAATATTGGGGCCCCTTTTGTAGCTGGGCATTAACTTTCTCTGAAATAAGCCTTTCAGTTCTCTATCTGTGTTGGCTTTAGGCCAGAGAGCTTTGACCTTGGAGACGATCTCCGGGGTCTGTGTGGAGAATTGAGTCACCCAGGTCATGGTATCCCTGGTTTTAATGGGCTCAATCTTGTCAGTGAGTAATTCTGTGCGATCCTTGACACAGGCCTTCTCCCTGGCCTTGATGAGCTCTTTTAAAGGCTACCCTCGTTGTTGAAACTTGATGGTCATCTCATCTAATTGGGCATCACGGATGTTGATCTCACTATTAATCCTGCAAACCCGCAGGAATTGCGAGTATGGAAGCCCTGCTTTAGTATGTGTGGGATGAAAGCTGCTATGATGCAGCATGTTGTTCCTGTCCGTGGGTTTTGAATATAGTTGGGTTTGGATTTTCCCCTTGATCATTACTTACAGGCATGTATTCAGAAAACAGATACTTATCTCAAGGACACTACCAGTTTGATGCAAAAATTGAGTGCCATTCCCCATGTACCCGATGGTATGTCGTTGGTGTGTATTGATGTCAGCAACCTGTATACTTGTATACCGCATCAGGCGGGTCTACAAGCGGTGCGGTCACTCATCACTGCTAATACGGAGTATACAGGTCCTGACATCAATTTTTTCATTGAAATACTTGAATTCACGTTGACACACAATTATTTCATGCACAACAAAAAATTCTACAATCAAAGTAAAGGGTGTGCTATGGGATCGGCGGCAGCGCCTGTGTACGCTAACGCATACATGTATCAGGTAGAAAAGGAGCTGTTCTTTACACGAACAGAGATATATCGATGTATCCAATTATATCTACGATACATCGATGATATTTTAATGTTCTGGACAGGTCCCCAAGAGATTCTCACTAAATTGCTTGAGGAGCACAATGCTTCTGCCAGCCCTGTTAAGTTCACATTTGTCCTGGATACTCAGAAAATTAATTTTCTGGATGTAGAGATCAGGTTGGAACAGGGGAAAATCCAAACCCAACTATATTCAAAACCCACGGACAGGAACAACATGCTGCATCATAGCAGCTTTCATCCCACACATACTAAAGCAGGGCTTCCATACTCGCAATTCCTGTGGGTTTGCAGGATTAATAGAGAGATCAACATCCATGATGCCCAATTAGATGTGATGACCATCAAGTTTCAACAACGAGGGTATCCTTTAAAAGAGCTCATCAAGGCCAGGGAGAAGGCCTGTGTCAAGGATCGCACAGAATTACTCACTGACAAGATTGAGCCCATTAAAACCAGGGATACCATGACCTGGGTGACTCAATTCTCCACACAGACCCCGGAGATCGTCTCCAAGGTCAAAGCTCTCTGGCCTATAGCCAACACAGATAGAGAACTGAAAGGCTTATTTCAGAGAAAGTTAATGCCCAGCTACAAAAGGGGCCCCAATATTAGGGATCTAGTGGTGAAAATGGACATTAGCGATAAACCTAAAAAACACACTGATCATTTTCTTACAAGAAAACCAGGATGCTATAGGTGCCTGGGGTGTGCCACCTGTGGTTATTTGATCACAGGAGATCAATTCATGCACCCCCACACTGGCTCCCCTTTAAAAATCAAACATCCACTCACATGCAGCTCCAGGTACGTGGTTTACTTGCTGTCTTGTCCATGTGAATTATATTATGTGGGCAAGACAGCAAGACAGTTTAAGGAGAGAATGGCCCAACATAGGGCGGCCATCAGGGCGGCCTTAATGTCGGGCACCAGCGAGCAGGCGTTGGCGCGCCACTTCGCACAAGCACACCACAACATGGCACATCTACGCTATCGCATGATAGATCACATACCACCCCCGAATAGGGGGGGCGATAGGGATAGGATGTTGCTCAGACGCGAGTGCGAGTGGATTTATAAATTGAAAACTGTAAACCCAGATGGGTTAAATGAAGCCATCAATTACAGCTGTTTTCTCTGAGGTTGTATATAGTATTGAATCTGCACTTGTGTAGGTGCTCGTGACAAGAACATTATGCTAACTTTTGATTTTTTTCACTCATTATTAGCCTTGACGTATTCCAGATACTTAAGCTGCTGCGGTACGGAGAATAGTTTACAATCACATTCATTATTATGGTTTTGTTGCGTACACCATCTTGCAATACATCTTCGACACATCTTTGTGCGGAGATGTCACTATTATATATAATAACATTCTTATTTTTTATGTTTATTTTTCTTTATATAAAAATTTTTTTTCAATATTTTTGATTTTTTCACTGATAAACTTCTTTGGGTATCCGTTTTTATGGCTGTAATAAGCCACACGACCCGATGGGGTCACACAACACAGCAATAATAATTCTGATTCACTTTTTCTACTTATGACAGCAGGGTGTGACAGCCCGGGATGTCACCTTACACTATATGTTTATTCATTAGAATTTTTTTCTCTATTGCACTCATTTGTGCTAGAGGCCCCACTTGTTACATAATGAGTCTTGTCACTTTGTATCATTACATATTGATAATGTATTGAGCCACATTGGTTTTAAGATACACGCACATATGTTGTTTTGTTCATTGTTAATAAAGTTGTGCTCTTTCTGTTCACAGGCTTCGCCCGCCTCTGGCATGCGTTCCACCGGCCGGGAACGCGTCACTTCCTGACTCAGATCCGGAAGTTGGGGCTGAGAACGGGACGGAGAACCGCCAGACGGAGGGGGAGCCTACACTTGCCGGTATGTATATAATGTCTTTGTAACTGCACTATGGTAATTGTCCTGATGACGGGAAGTGTCCCCAAACGCCGTTGACAAGCGCCATTAAAATTTATTGTGGTGAAGCCCCTGGAGTGACGCATCTATTCATTTGTATATTGGAGCACGCTGTGTCTCACGTGTGTGCACCCGGGCAAATATACCAACAAGCCACCACCTGTTGGCGGAGGAGTGTCAGACCCCTGTCTCTTTATTATTATTATTATTATATATATAATTACACATACCACATGGCTAGGTTTACTGTCACAAACACAAACATTTAAGCCCGATACACACTAGAGGATATTGTGAAAGATAGCTGAGCTATGTCTTTCACAATATTGTTTAGTGGCTACAATATCGTTAATGATCCGCACTCCTGCGCGTCATTAATGAGCCTCGCTTTCTGCTGAACATGCAGGGTAACTTCACTATATAGCCAACAACCTGTATGTTCACATGGGTCCCGCTGACGTCACTGAATGATATTATTTACTGTTATGGTTTGGTGTGAATGCTCAATATTGGCAATGTACATAGTGATGCCCATTGTCACGGACTGAATTTGTGGATCCGCTTCAGGTGGATGTTCTGAAATAGGTTGGTTGGAAATGAATTTAGCAGGCTGAATGTACTGTCTTTGCATAGATGATGCCACAAGGTGTTGGCTAGACTTCCTGGACGGAGGCACAGAATATAACTGAGCAGCGGTTTTCACCAGAGACCCCCACAAGGATATTTGGGCTTTACGACATCTACTTAGCCCTCCGTAGGAAGTATTTCGTGGTCTCTGAGTAATAGTAGTCACTAGATGAGAGCAAGGCAGACGGATAACTAGGAAATATCCAGATGGCAGCTGAAGTTGGCACACTTGGTGAATTAACTGAGGATGGCCCACTTGGCGTAATAACGGAACGGAAACTGAAAATTGCCCACTTGGTGGATAACAAAACTGAAACTGAAGATAGACCACTTGGCGTATAACGACACTGAAACTGAAGATAGCCCACTTGGTGTATCTCTGGAGGTCCAATGCAGAGGAGCTGTTCAATAGGAGCAAACAGGGAGTGCCGATCGGACCCACTGGAGATACTCTGCTGCTCAAAGGCAGCTGAAACATGCTAGAGGTGTGCAGCGGAGGGGCCGAAGGTGCCAGACAGGTTAGTATACAGGAGCCCCTGGGCGGACCGTGACAGCCCATTACATATTACACCGCACACTGTAATTACACATTATATCACACACCATAATGCCAATTGCACATTATGCCACACACCTTAATGCCCATTTAACATTATGCCATACACAGTAATGCCCATTACATATTATGCTACACAATAATGCCTACTACATATTATGCCACACACCTTCTGCACATTACATATTATGCCACACACTGAAATGCCTATTACATATTTTACAACACATCGTAATGTATATTACATATTATGCCACACACCGTAATGCCCATTACACATTATACCACACACCATAATGCATAATACATATTATGCCACACATTGTAATGCTTATTACATATTATCCCATATAAGTGCAGCTTACCTACATGCTCGTTGCCAGGGGTTTCTTGTTCTATGCCAGGGGTTACATGCTTATTGATACAGGTTTCATGCTTGCTGCCAATGGATTAAATACTTGTTGCCAGGGGGTTACATGCTCCTTGCCAAGGGTTTCATGCTTGTTGCCACAGGGGAGATACATGTTGTTTGCCATAGGGGGTGGGGGTTACATGCTCATTGTCAGGGGGGAGTAACATGCTCATTGCCATGGGGGATTGCATGCTCATTGCTATGGGGGATTACGTGCTCGTTGTCTGGCGAAAATACTAGATCAGGCATGTCCAAACTGTGGCCCTCCAGCTGTTGTAAAACTACACATCCCAGTATCACTTGCCATAGTTTTAGCATTCCCTAATAGCAAAACTGTAGCAAGGCATGATGGGACTTGTAGTTTAACAACAGCTGGAGGGCCATAGTTTGGACATGCCTGTACTAGATAGAATCTGATTGGTTGCTATGGGCAACATCCCATCTTCAATAGAAATTTACCCCTATATGTGTGGAGGGTATATGTTCTGCTCATTTGTTGCCTGGGTTTCTTACAGGCATTTTCCTCACAAAATCCAAAAACATACAAGTGGGTTATTTGGGTTCTAACAAGGAAATACAGAGAAAGACAGATTGCAAGTTTGGGACAGGGACTAATGTAGAAGTTAAAGATTTTCTCTGTAAAGATCTGCAAAATATTTGTGTGCTATATCAATACATTTTCTAGGCTATACTAGAGAAATGATAGCTAGAATCCTCTATGGTCAAAACTAGGGAGGCCAAACCCAGGCCATTGTTTCAAGATCAGAGATTTAAAAAACTTTTAATCCTGGGATCACAGTATTGACCTCTGGATTCCACCTGCTGTGAAGCAGTTCTTAAACTGGCAGGTGGGTGCGGTTGAGGGGACGGGCAGGTGGGTGGCTGTGCTAAATGACCTCTAGTACCACTCTGTGCATCTGCACACCCTGGTTCCCAAACCCCCTGCACAGAACCAGCTGGTGCTCAGTGCTGCCTGCCCGAAAAGGGTCAAATGTGCATTTACAGTAGATCTTGAAACCTGGCAGTGGATGATCCAATCCTAGGATTAAAATCCTGGCAAATTTGGACTAAATCCTAGGGATCCCACTGATCTGAGGATTGGCATCCTTTGTCAACACCTTCACTTTTCCACTGCATGCCGTGCCAAGTCCCTTCCAACACCAGAGCTCAGGATCTTCTTGCTCTTACATCTGCTACAATATTTAACTCTAATTATTTTTTATTTTCTTTTTTTCAATTTCAGAGAAAAAAATTCTAAAATTATAATAATATAATGCATGCTGATGTTGCCCAGGTATAAAATACAGTTAATAAAACTTTATTGAATTTATGAATAGAAACACTGGTAAGATTTTAAAAGTGACACAATTTACCTTTTAGTATTTGTCATGTAGTTGACTGCAACATATTGAAAAATCAAAATTTTCATGTTACAGTACCTTACCACAAATAATAAACACATTATAATCTAAGATCTCAGATGGGCACTGTAGCTTGGAGAAGCTCTTGGCTTCTAACTATATTTTGGGCACCGCACCTTTATCTGCCATGACCTGATCTTGCCTTCAAATCACTCCTACTGTAAGGTGACCAGGTCCATCACCGTAGGTGGAGAGGATGGTGCAGTATTTCTGTCTACAGCTCCCTGATCTTACTGCTGTGACTGTAGCAAAAGCTCTCGGCAGCTCTCACTTACTCAACCTCCCACCAAGAAGACCAGCATACTTCTCTCCATCCTGTGCTTGTTTTGTGACTTTTCACTGATCATCTCTACAAGAACTGCTAGTGCTATTTTGCCTTTCACTACATACCACCTGCGTGATATTTCCTCACATGCATATCAATATTTTGCTTGATTGATGACTCTTTGCTGTTATTTAGAAGAAATCCAATACTCAACAAAGATCTTTTAAAGCCCACTGCAGTTGCCAACATTTTATTGCAGGATATATCAGAATCAGAAAGCTTTATTGACCAGGTATACTTGTGTATACTAGGAATTTGATTTGGATTGCTGTGCAACCGCCAGTTAGGTAACAGTTAAACAGTGACAGGGTTGCCACCTCTCCCGGATTTCCGGGATTCTCCCGATTTTGGTGGCAACCCTCCAGGAGGCTTTTTCAGTCTCCCGGATTCCGGTATTCTCCCGGAATCCGGGTGTCTGAAAAAGCCTCCCTGCCCTATTTGCCACCTCTCCCTGTCCCCACTGCCCAGCCATCACTTTAAGAACCGCAGTGCCTGCCAGGACTGCCTCCACAGCCTGACAGACGCACTCGCGAGATGATGATGTCATCATCTCGCGAGTATTACCCTGCAAGTCTGCTGGCGCCGCCTGCTGCTCTGAGGTGTCTTGTGTTCATCATGTGCTGCCTCCACCCCTCTACTCCCTGCTGCGGGAGTCGGGACGGACTGGACACCGCGCTGCTGCTGGATGCCTGCTGGCATGTAAGATGATCATTGCCAGTGGGTGAGTTGACCATGGACTTCCTCCCTGCCAGCTGCCCCCCGGCCTGCCAGCGCTGCCCATACCCCCGGGCTGCCAGCGCTGCCCACCCCTCCGGCCTGCCAGAGCTGCCCATCCCTCCAGTCCGGCCTGATTCTTAAATCATATCTGCTTTGGTGTGACTGAAATACACTCTGCAATTATTGTGATATAACGCAGATTTCATAGGGGTGGGATTTTTTTTATTTAATTTTTTTAGTATCCAGGAGTAGGTAATAAGCAGACAAGAAATAATATGTATACTATGAACCAGAATAGCTTGGCAGATTGTAATATTACAACTACCGATGTATATTTTTAGTTTCTAAGTGGTTATTCCTCTGTCCTTCATACTTTTGTATTTCTGAAGAATGCATTAGAGCTAATTAGCTCACTTATATCTATTCTCTTCCATTACTGAAGTGGATCAATGTCATTTTTAAGCAGTACAAAAAGAAGCACATTTCCTTTGAGATTCTATTAGTGACTTCATTAAATATGCATGTGATTGTGTGGGATTTGCTTATCACACATATATCAAGTCATTTCAATGAAAATCACTGTATGCTAACTGCTATCATTTTTTGGTTTGTTCACTACAATTTATTGCTTGTTTAGATAACAATTTTAGTTTTAGAGCAAAAGGTTTTTAGGGTTGAATATAAGCATACATCATTACTTTTCATTTTAACATACTGTAGTATAAAAGATTATCTTTCTTTGATTTTCTGCAATTTCCTACAAATATATTTTGATTAAAGGTCTGTATTAACAGCGGGACAATTTCACCAAATGTTGTTAATAAAATGTTTCTTTCTCGTCAAACTTCCTAGTTTATTTACTGTAATGTGGTTTTTCTTTACGTTTATGCTTTATGTTTCATTAAAGTGCTGATGTATATTATTATAGTTTGAGAGGAGTGTTTCTCTTCCAAGTCTTCATGTAGGAGCTAAAGTTTATATTTTTATACCTGCAGCTATTGTAACGATATCTACTGAATATCGGAAACATGCAGAAACATTAGTAATTCATGTTAATTAATAGACCCTAGACCAGGGCTGGGCAACACCAGCCCTCCAGATGTTAGTGAACTACACATCCCAGGATGCTTTGCATTAGTTTTGCTATGCGGCCATGCTGAAACTGATGCAAGGCATGCTGGGATGTGTAGTTCATCAACATCTGGAGGGCCGGTGTTGCCCAGCCCTGCCCTAGATATTACCTGCAGTTTTCTTGTAGAGCGGCATATCTGCAAATCTCTTATAGAGTGATATATTTTTAATTCTCTTTTATAGGTAAATAGCAGCCATGGATACAAATGATACATTCAACATTGCTCCAGTGTGGAGACGGCTAAACTAAAGATGAGCTGTCACTATGATCCCTGGTGAAATGTAGCACTGCCTAGTCTGATATGCAGAACTTGTGGCAGATAGCGACGAACAGGGGCAGAGGGATCCCATAAGATTCCCCTTTGCAACCCAAGACTGCTTTCCATATGAAATAGAGGGATCCGTAAATCAGCGCCATCTGAAAAATAACAACAGTTCTTGTTTTCAAGCTCTAAAAATGTGGTATTTGAGTTGGATGTAACAGTCAATAGTCTAAAAATATTTAACTGCCAAGCAGCTATAGTTCTAAGTCATAGAAATGGTGGGTGCCTTTTTTTTTTTTTTTAATTTTCGGTTGGGATTAAAGTTTTCCTTCTATTATCAATGTTCCTATTCCAAGACTTTTGGGTTCACAATATTTTTTGTCTTCCTACTTACATTTCTGTCAGACATTTTAGTTAATCAATGTATGGCTATTTCTGACCATCGATGATTTCTTTCTAATCCATCCAGTAGAAGGCCCAGAACGGGCTCCCTGTGTCAAAGCTCTGCCAGCATTCACCAATGGAAAGTCAAGCCCCTGTTACGTCTTTTGGGATCCAATGTTAGCTCACTGTGAAGTTTGCTTCCAAATCCATCCAATGGAAGGTTCAGAACAGCCTGAACAAGTTAAAGTTCTGTCCAGTGTACACCAATGGGAGATCCAACCAGGAACCTAACCTCCCCAAAAACTGGCCTGGATAGTAGGAGTGTCTGAATGCATTACTGGACAGACAAACACATACTGTACAAACAGACCAATGAATATTATATATTGTATAAGATGGAAAATTCTAAATTTACACGCACATATATATAAATAAAAGTATATTGATTAGAAAGATATATCTGCAGCTCTCTTTTACTTATTCATGCAAGTCTATTAAATAGTAAAATCCTCATGTTTTACACATAAATTATGCTCCAGACATATTCGTGACAGTTGGAATACAGGAAATATTACAGATATCTCCAAAAGCACTTATTCTAGTTCACTCTTTCTGACAAAATCCTTCTTAGATGGACAAAACCATGTGCACTGCAGGTGGGGCAGATGTAACTTGTGCAGAGAGAATTAGATTTGGGTGGGGTTTTACTTCAAAGTGAGATCTATATTGCAGTGTAAAAATAAAGCAGCCAGTATTTACCCTGCACAGAAACAAAATAACTCACCCAAATCTAATTATCTCTGTACATTTTACATCTGCTCCCCTGCAGTGCACATGGTTTTGTCCATCTAAGAAGGATTTTGTCAGAAAGAGTGAACTAGAATAAGGCCCTAAGTCCTGATGTGCCTCACTTCCCCATACATTAATATGGGACAACTATTCACCAAGCCAGCTGAACCCTGCTCCTTCCTACAGAAATGATATCCAGTTTGCCGAAAGGGATCCATTTTGCTCTCTTTAAAGTGTTTGATGTTCGCTGTGAGCATTTGTCAAATAAAGTCACAGCATTCAGTAACATTGTAGGGACTGCACCAGGGGTGAGATGTGCTAAGCCTTAAAAAGTTGTAAAGTGGAGAGCGATAAACCACCAACAATCCGCTCATAACTGTCCTTTTTCAAACACAGCCTGTAACATTGCAGCTAGGAGCTCATTTTAGGGGTTATATATATATATATATATATATATATATATATATATATATATATATATATATATATATATATATATATTTGTTGTAGAAATGACTTGCCTTGCCATTATACTTGAAATTATGGACACAATACAGTACATAGGTTATTTGTATATGTGACATTGTTAAGGAACTCATGTGGTGACCCTTCAAGCTAAGATCATGCAACAATAATGTTATTTAGCTCAGACAGAATTGAGAACAGCACTTCCTAGCTGGTGATTGGGCACTCATATCTGTCATATTTGGAGGAATTGAAGATACAGTACTATTGGCCCAGATGATTGATTTGTTACCAGTTAATTATCAACCTGACTCATAGGAAGCGATACTGATACATTCCTGTATAATAAATACCATCCTAAACCCACATGCATGGTTGCTTGGTTACTAGACAGCTATCAATCTGACCCACTGGAAGTTTTACTAATCCCTTGAAGTAAGAAACACCATTTAAGGTGTAAATATGGATATAGGACACACTACACATGGCCGTGGTGTACAAGCCACACATAGGTGAAACACGCATCCAGTTAGGGTAAATGGATTCCACTCAGTGCACTGGTTGGGCCTTCATACAAATCCGGGTATCTTACATGTGTTTATTGGTGCAAACCACTGTGTCTAAATCTAGCAAAATGTGATACATACTTTGTAGCATTTAATGTGAATGTGGTAGAATTATTGCTATACTATATCACAAATCTCTCAATCTCTCTATTGGACTCTCCTTGTGGGGCTAGCTCTATGTCTCCCCTGCATTGGTTTATATTATCACGTGCAACAGGTGTGGTACATCCCTGCAAAAACAGATCCATTATTTTTCTGTATTTCTCATCAGAATCTGGCTGTCTTCCCCTGGACTCCCACTCAGATGTTCATTGTTTTCAATAGCACACATATGAGAAGCAGAAGTATTGCAGAGCTGTATAGATTCTCATATATAATTATACTATACCTACCATAAAAACATAATCACTATTTATTGAGAATATATAGGTAAGGCTTGATGATGGCGGTTTATACCTTCTAAGAGAGGGGTGCCCAAACCTGTCCTCAAGATCTACCAAAAGTTCATGTTTTTCAGGCAACCTGTGGATCTATAGTAGGAATGAATGCAGCAGGTTTTAAAATGTGACAGTTAGTATTGACTACAGCTGTGAACCAGCTAAGTTACTTGGAAAACGTGGTAGATCTCGAGGACTGGTTTGGCCACCCCTGTTCTAAGACATGTATAATGATTAAAGGATATTACATGTTGTATTACATTTCAAATAACTTGTATCACACTACAAGGTATCAATATTCGGTACTTATATGTTAGTTGGGCGCCCACTAAGCTATTTGCTTAGTTTGACATGTCCTCTCGCGGGGCACGCTATGCTCTCCACGCTTCGGGCTCAGTGGCTCGCTGCACTCGCCACACTATATAAAATCAACTCCATGCCGACATGGATAGTGGGGGTATGAGCGTAGTAACTATAGTGGGCGCCCAACTGACATATAACTACCCAATAATCCTTATTTATGGGTGACTAATACATGTACAATCTTACCAGCATGTGAACGAACACCCATAGGAATGCTACTTTACCAAGGCTTCCCGAAATAAAATGAAGAGATATTTATCTGATTCATCAACTCATATGAAGTTTTTGTTGTTCTAGAATCTCCAATTCATATAAACTTTTGCAATCCATTGTCATTAATTGGTACTGACACAAAATTTGAAAAGTGAACAACTCTCCATTTGTATTTGCTAGTGTTCCCGGAAGGGTGGACAAAAATATTGTATGAGACACAAAGGCTTTATTAAAAGTTATTTTGTAAAATACGCACAATTTACAATTAAGAGTAGTCCAAAAAAGATATAAGAAACAGAAAAGTTGGAGTTCTAAAAGGAAGGAAACAATAAAGTACACAGGTATTGCCTAAACATAAACAGCGTCAATAAAAGTAATTGGCAATAGTGCAAAATAACCGAGAATGGTGTATATGTTGTCATGGTTCCCAAATGTTCAAGGTTGTTTTATTCTTTCAAATCTTTGTTAAGAATTTTGAAAACCTTTTAACATCAGGAAGAGTAAAAAAAAACAAAAAATAAAAAAACAGGCTTTGGAGCTAGTCAGGGGATCGGGTATTCAATAAATACTTAAAGGACTATTGTGAGATTTTTTTTTTCAAATGTGTGAAAGCATGAAAAGTACAAATAGAACTTTAAAGCAATCGTCAATACTTTATGTCAGAAATTATTTTCCATTTATACAGTTTATTCCCCCCCCCCCCCCCCCCCCCCCCAAAAAAAAAAAAATAGCAGCCAGTTTAAGACTTTTCAGAACCAATTTATTTTTTTGGCTGTGGTTATAAAAACATTATTTATGGAAAATATCTAGCTTTAAAATGTATAATTTTAAATTGATAAATTAAATGAGCTCAACAGAGACAAGTTGCAATCTACTGCCCACTCCATGTTGTAATCCTACAGAAAAATTTGAAGCAGACTGTAAAAAAAAGTATAATGTCTGACATTGGAGTTAGGACAAGATGGTGCCCAGATAACCCATTCTCTAGAGAACAAGCTAGAATAAGTATCTGTCCCATTTGGTATAAGGCCCATATGTAAACCATTCGTTAAGTAGTGTCCTGGTAGTCGCTTCCAACTGTAGGACATGCATACAGGTTTATTTATTTTAACATTGTTACTGATTTCTTTATTTTGTAATATTTTGCAACCAACACTGCATGAAGTAATTTCCAAGAACTATGTAAAGTTGTGAATAACCCTAAACTAAGTAAGAAGCTTACTAGAAATTGTTAGGCCTAACATAAATCACTGACACATACCGTAGTGCAATCTAATGACATGGCAATCATCCTACAAACCCCTGACCACATCCTTAAAGTTTAACTCATAATTAAATGATCTAACATTTTGTCATATGATCCTTATTTTTCCGTAAATGGGTACCCAACTGGTAGTTCTGGCAAATGACAGAAAGAGCAATGACCAGATGAGCTGGTGCAAGATATGCCTCCCACTGCTGCTCTTGGTAGTCCACGTTTCTACAATACATTGCTGTGTCATTACGTCATGTTGTGCAGCAACATATTTGGTGAACAAGGACTTCTGAAGGGGATGACTGGCTGACTGGAAACTCACTTGCAGTGCTGTGGCCGGCGGCAGCCACCCCACCAGCAACCAAGGCAGCCACCCCCCACCAGCCACCAAGGTTGAGGCCGGGAGAGCAGCTGCAGTCATCTAGCCAGCTGCCAACACTGCCGGTACACAGGCATCCATTCACCTCTTCACTGGCTCCACTGCTGTCTGCACAGTACAGCAGACAGCAGCGGAGTCTGTGTGTGCCCCCCACCCAACCTCAATAATGACCGCAGCATTGGGAGGTTGGGGCTGCTCCCCCATAGATGTAAAATGGGTCGGATAACCTGGCATACCCGTTTAGATTGCGCCTACCCCATTTACACCACCGCTGACCTGTGTCAAAGAGGCAAAACCCCAGGTTTTGGCAGTGGTGTAAAAGGAGTATAAGTTAACTGAAAGTGCTTGTGGTAATATTTTACTGATATCATATTAGTGCATCTGCCCCTATCACATTATACAACTTACCTTTTGGACTTCCTAAATTGTTTGAAATTGTGACACATCAGCTTATTCCCAAGTGCATATGATTCATTGTATCATGTGCCATCAGTGTATACACATGTAAGTATATACACATGTTCTAATGACCTATGCCTAGAGCATATATTACACCTTGTCCATCTTTAACTATGTCCTAGCCATTATTTACACATAAGTAGACCTTTTTTGCTTACAGAATTTTCTACAAACGTTTAGTGAATAAATGTGAAATAATGTAAATGGATATGGGTCGTTGGGTCGACCAAGCAAAGGTCAATATGCATTGGGCCGACCACTGAAGGTCCATATGGCGTAGGTCGACACCTTAAATATTTCTCAATGCCTAAACTTGACATGGATGGAAGCTCAACACAAGAATTAGGTCAACAATGGCTAGGGCGACAGTCAAATGTCAACCTTGTCCCAATTGTCAACATAGTCTACATAGGCACCGTATAGGTGCACCGCGTCCTCTCGCATGGCTCACTGTCCCCACTATGCTTCTGGCATGGTGCTTCGCTACTTGCGGCACACTATTCTATTCTCCCTCCATGCCCTAGTGCAGGGGTGGCCAACCGGTCAGAGGTAAAGAGCCGAAAAATATCGGTAGTCAAGCTAAAGAGCCGGCATCATGCGCGCGCCTAAGGCGCATGCGCCAAAAAAAGGGGCGTAGTCTATTTTGAACCCCTGGGTGGGTGTGATACAAATATGCCTCCAATAGTGCAGTGCCATATATACATATGCCCCCAATAGTGCCAGATACACATATGCCCCCCACGGTGCCGGGTATGCCCCCACAGTGCCAAAAAGCTGGTATGCCCCCACAGTGCCACAAATTGCTATGCCCCCACAGTGCCACAAACTGCTATGCCCTCACAGTGCCACAAACTGCTATGCCCCACAGTGCCACAAACTGCTATGCCCCCACAGTGCCACAAACTGCTATGCCCCCACAGTGCCACAAACTGCTATGCCCCCACAGTGCCACAAACTGCTATGCCCCCACAGTGCCACAAACTGCTATGCCCCCACAGTGCAAATTTCCCAGCAGCAGCACTCACCGTTGTTGCTGCTGCTGCCAGGCGGGGAGAGGACAGTCTGGTGTCCGCCTGCAGTCCTCCTGTCATGTCACCGATGGGAGGAGAGCACAGCACACCACGCGTCTCCTTCCCCCTCACTTCCCTGTGACTGGGCCGCCCACCAATCAAAGCTCACTGGCCGTCTCCTGATTGGCTGCTGGCCCACAAGCTCTGATTGGCGGACGGCCCAGTCACAAGGCGCTCTCCTCCTCTCAGAAGGAGAAGGGATTCAGGGAACCGGCAGCAGGGGGGACTGGGACAGACGGTGGGCAGCAGTGGGAGCAGGAGCCGCACTTTACAAGGGGGAGAGCCGCATGAGGCTCAAGAGCCACATGTTGGCCACCACTGCCCTAGTGGTTGGTAGGGCATGAAATACCTCCTGTCGGTACATGTCAGCTAAAATAAAGTGAAAATGCCATATCAACCTTTTGACTGTTGACCTAGCAATTGTGGACCTAATGCTTGTGTTGACATAACCAGATGTACTAAGCTTCAAAAGTTATAAAATGGAGAGTGATAAACAATGAGCCAATCAGCTTCTGCCTGACATTTTTCAAACACAGTCTGTGACATGGCAGGAAGGAGCTGATTGGCTGGCTGTTTATCACTCTCCATTTAATCACTTTTAAAGATTAGTGCATCTGCCCCTATACCTTTTAAATGAGGTCTTCAGTGTATGGCTAATTTGGGAATTGCCAAAGTAAATTGGGAGTACATTTATGGGGCTGGCTAATTGTATAAAAGTAAAGATTTTCATAATTGTTGAAAATGTATTTTCTTTAATTTATCTTGCATGTATTCTACAAAATTAGTAACATAAAATCTACATATATTTATCTCATCAGCCTGTCAGAGAAAGGTAACAGTAACATTTGGGAAATACAAGGGCAGATATTCAAGGTAGGATAATTTATGCTGGTACACGCATGGCATACTATTATTTTTTGGAAGGACTGGAGTTTGGTTTGCTGCTTTTAAAAGTAGATAGAAACAGAGATACATTTTACCTCATGTGGATGCAAGTGGAAAATACTGTATAGATACTGTATTCTGGATCAAACTGCCAGGAGGCTTCTGAAATTCATGCGGTGTTCCCGGCCACCTGGCAAAGTTGTCATGTCTCCCCTCCAGTAACTAAGCCCCTGCACCATCCAGGGAAAGCACATATAACTCCACAGCAAGGGTTGCCGATGAAGCAATTTGCACTATTGAATCATGGCCAAGCCTCCTATCCCACTCTGCTGGTAATTTCGGCATAGTGTAGCGGCTGTGGTACTGTTTTTATGAATATTGCTTTGCCTTCCGGGTAGTTGAAGCACAATACTCAATATACAGAGACACACGCCAGTTTATAGGGGGCTAATAGAATAGCCCACAGCGTGACAATTGCTCCTGATCAATGATTGGGGGTAATTGAATACTGCCTATAGGAATGATCTGTTTTCCTTAAACACTTGCACCTGCCTCATTGTTATATGGTCCTGCCCCTCACCCTGCACCTTTCTGGTCATTGTTTTGTTCTCAAAAGTGTTTATGTTTGAGCTCACACCGTCCAGCCATGCTGATCTCATATTCCCCTGCCTTGGATTTACAGCTCGATGTTAGTCTGCGCTTCCCAGAGTTAAGTTTATGCTTGTCCATACCTCCCATCTGTTCCTATTCATGGGACAGCCCTGGTTTTTGGAACTGTCCCACCCTCAGGTTGCAATGTTCCGCGGTGGAGGGGGGGAGCAGTTAGGGGGCCCGGCCCCTCTGTTACTTTCAGCTGTGGACAGCGGTAAATATTTGCACAGCATCTATCCACAGGAGAAAGTGCCTGGAGGCATGGCCAGCAGCTCCATGAGTAGTGGGAATGCTCTCTCAGTGACAAAATAAGGACCCCACAGTGTTTGCGTCATTCATGTAAAGCCACACCCATTGTTGCAGAGGTCCCACCTCTTTTTGGATGCACGCAGCTTTGCCGCGTGAAGGAGTTCTGATTGTAAAATCTATAATGTTAGATGGTTTGGGTTTTCTGTCTGTGAAAACTTGCAATGCCTGAGACCATTTATTTGTTACTCAAGACTCAGCTCATCTGCATTATTGCTGTTTTATTCATGGACTTTCTATCTATTTCAAAGAAAAAGAAGTAGAACAGCGCTTATGTTATACTGATGTTATACTAATGTATAAAACAATACCATGGCTAGGTATAACAAGTTTTATTAATACACAAGAAAAATTTAAATTATAATTTGTTAGCATGCATGTTGAATAAAAAGAGCCTTAAATTCATAAACAGTTCAGAACTGATATACTGCACCTCCACACAAATATTTCCAGGTGGAGAAAAGGCCACATAGGAATCCGGTCTAATACCCAGCTGTGGGGTGGTGGAGTCCAGGCAGATTTATTGTCCGTATTCAAACATACTCAATGGTGCTGTTATGCAAGGGGTCCACAAGTTGGAAATGGTGGAAACCGTCTCTCGCTGAGTGGGATTAAACAGTAACTGGAAATCCTATTTATTAGCTGGTCCGGAATTGAATAGAGTTGTATTCTTAGTGTGCAGATTTGTTGTCCAAATAAAAAGTAAAGGCTCAATTTAAAAGCAGGCTCAGACTGGCTCAAAAGCTCAACGCGTTTCAACGTGGAAGTACCCACGTCTTCATCAGGAGCAGATTTGTATTACATATATAATTGGGGAGCTACACCCCCCCCCCTCCCCATTTGAACAGCTGCTAATTGATTGCGCCAAGGTCTATTTTTCTTCTACTTTATATCTATTTTCCTTATCTGTGGAAATTTGTATTGAATACTAATATATAGTGTACCATGCCTGATACCATTTACTGTACCTTGTACCCTAAACTCAGTTCATCTGCATTTTCAAGAATTCAAGTTTATTTACCAAACTTACCTGCATTCCCTGCCACTGCATCGTCCTTGAATTCAATCTAAACTGTAACTGTATCACAATATTACAGATTTTTATTTATTACTGATTTTCATACTGTATTAGCCTTATTAGACAAAAGCCACTTATTTGAATTAAAACAACTGTTAATTACCTTAGAAGACATTGGTAAATCACTTCAACAGAGGCGAAGGCCTGGAGACAATAGAGTTGTTCACCGCCAGGCTCCAGTTCTGAAGGGGGTACCTGGCCTGACCTTCTTCTCCGTTGCCTCCAATGAGCTGTAAGAAACCCCAAGCTGACAGCTTTTTGGGGCAGATTCAATTCCTCTTTGTAGTTTACAAGTAGCATTTGATTCTACAGTGTAATGGACAGCAAAGTCACTTGAATGTCCACTGGAGGAGGAGGTGTGATTTTATTGTCAGGGTCCAGCAGTGCAGTGGCATAAGTTCGTCCCAGTTGCCTGGAGGCACAATAAATATGGGTCCCCCCCCCCACACACTCAACCTTATATAAATATTTGTGTGTGTGTGTGTGTGTGTGTGTGTGTGTGTGTTTTTGTGTGTATGTATGTTATGGATATTATGTTTAAAATAAAGAGAGTATGATGTCTATGGTCCTGGTCGGAGCGGAAGTCAGCCAAGGAAGCTATGTCAATGGTTTTCAATTAACTTATTCAAACTTACAGGGGAGTAGAGCTGCAGATGACTCTATTGCCTCCCAGAGTTAGGCCTCTGTTTATGCGTGTCCTTATATTAAGGATTAGAGGAGGAATAGTGTGCGTTCAGGAATCGGGTCCCTCTGTGTGTGACCGCTGGCTCTGTACTGACTCTGGGGTTCCTGCTACTGTCTGTAGGATTAATGCTGCAGCCTCCTCCACCCATGTCAGCACGGGGCAGATGGACACTGATGTCTAAGAACAGCGCATGTAGCTCCCAGTGGATTGCTGGTCGGGCAAAAGCACAAGGAGACGCTGAAGACGCTGCAAACGGATCCAGAAGTGATGTGACATGGTTCAGCTCCACGGCAATTGGAGACATCTTACACTGTCTGGAGACTTCTTCCTTTTCTTTCGCCATTACCAATATTATTTTCAAGTACCCCCAACTGGTCTGCAGTGTACCCCAGGTTGGGAACCACTGGTTTCAGAGACAGCTTTATGTTTACAATGCAATGTAGATTTCTTTTTGGACATAGCCCCCCAAATTTAACTCTCTCTGCACGTTACATCTGCCCCACCTGCAGTGCAACATGGTTTTGGGAGAGGTAGTTAGGCATCCTTCAGGAGTTTGACCATTGGGATGTACCCAACTAGATGGATAGATAGATAGATACATACATACATACAGCAATAACGTCATCAGTTAAATTCCCAACATGCCCTCACTGTGTGGAGTTTGTATATTCTACACATTCTTGTATGGCTTTTTACTGGATAAACCGATTTCCTCTCATAATAAAAAAAAAAAATAGAGGTAGATTAATTGGCTATTGACACAAATTAACCCTAGTGTGTAAGTCTGTGCGTGTACATGTGTTTATGGCAGAATAGTTCTCATCTTCCATCAAATTCTAAATAAATACACTTAAATCAGGGACACTAATAGGTAGAGTAATAAATTCTCATGTACAACCAAGATGAACAATTCAAATAGGTATTTAGGAATTAATATATAACTTTTTGTTTTACAGTATTTTATTTTGTTATTATTTTTGGTTTGATTTTGTTTCTCTCTTCTTTGTTTTTTTTTTTATTTTCGTTTTTTTTCTCTCTTATTTTTCTTTATTTGCAAAATGTCACTGGATCCCCTTCTAGATGATGCAGCCACAGATATACTTAACTGTTTATACCCCAGTTATAATATAATTTTTCTTGTATTATATAATTATATAATTTACTGTATGTACAGTAACTCCTAGTTGTATAGTAATAAAATATGTCTCTACCTAATTCTAGACCACCTATCAGCAGGTATACCTATAGTATACTGTATACAGTGTACATTTCTCAGTTCCCCAACTACTGTATTATTTCCCATTACCCATTCTGGTCTCACTGACCTTGCTAGGCATCACAGCCCCTTCACCTTCTGATAGTATACTGTACATTCATAAAACAAAGACACCATCAGGCAAAACTGAATAACTTTATTGCGTTTTTAAGGAAATTACGTTTTATTTACTCTGCATTATAAATTAGGAAATATTTGACTAAGATTGGCCAGTCATTCTTACAAGCTTGTCCTATAAGAGGACCAAGCTGGTGGTAGGCTCGTGACTCACAAAGAGTCATCCTTCAGCACTCAGGAGAGGGAAAATCCCCTGTGGAGGAAACCTCTGGGGACCCGTGGCTGAAGGACTGCCCGTCCCTCTGGCCATTAGGAGGCTATGCAGAGTTATATTATCATATGTAATGAAATACTGTATAAACATGGAAGAATGAAATATACATTCATATGAAAAAAAAAAATACAAATATACCCTAATAGCTATCATTGGCTGATGTCATTAATAAAGCTCCTTTCCACATCTCCTGATATTACCCAAATCACATTCCTCACAAAGCTGCGCAATTTTCTGAAGAGGCCGGCCATCCCCATTTGAAAAGCATCGAATTTATCTGCTAGAACCTCCAATGATAATAAACAAGCACCAAGGTAATTTTTTTTGAGTAGTCAAGCTCCAAGTCTGCAGGCAAATCCAAGTTAGACACCTTGCCTGTGACAAGATACTTACCTCCCACAGGGATCTCTCCCCAAGAAGGCTGGGTGTATATGAGGAAACATCAGGTGGCAGGAGATGTATCTGGAGGATGGTAATGACAGCAATGATTATGCTGTGTCAGTGTCCTGGGTGTGTGTGAGAGGCAACAGCAAAGCATTGGTATACAGTTGGCAGTTACCATTATAACATCACAGCACAACCTCATTCATGTTCTACCTTTCTTAAAGGAGAAGTGCACAAGGTAATCTCTAGTGATGTGTGATATTCTCAGGGTTGCCAAACTGTCCCTTTACTAAGCGCACATATTAATTGCACAGGTTTTTTGACTCCTCATTTTAGACTGTAATGACAGTTGGTATGAACTCTGACACCTCCCAACCATACCAACTGTCATTACATCCTATGTGCAGTCAAGAACCTGTGTAATTCATTATGTGTGCTTATTAAATGGATGATCTGGCAAGCCTTGATGTGTTTATTAAACTCACCATCGGCAATCTTTATGGCCCACACTTTAATAAACTTATCTAAAACCTTAACTAAACACTAAAATAACGAGACAGACAAGTGCTGGCGTTTCAAAATTGAATGTCAAATTTATTAATTGACAGCTATAACTTGACTATAAAGGGTGGCGGCCCTAAAGAACGGTCATAGAAAAGAGTGAGGGGTAAGATCACAACACACCATTCATACATGGTTGGTGTCCAACTCTCCCCTCGTGACCCACCCGTGCGGATGGTGCAGCCCATCCCCTGTCCAAGGGGCATGGGCTAGCGACGTATCGATGTCGGGAGAGTGCACCCCACTACCTTCATACAATATTCATTTAAACAACGACCGTTCTTTACCGCCGCCAAGAAAAGAAAGGGTGGGTGGGTGTGCAAATTCCGACCAGAGAGAAGCAGATCGCCTGACTTCCTGACTACTCCTAGCTCAAGGAACTCCTCACTTGATCCCTAATTGACTAACACTGATCTTGCCATAACCCCTAGCAAAACAGTCTAAAGTGCAGGCAGCTCAGATGCCTTCAGTGGTTTATATCACCTCTTGCTTAATTAGTCCTCGGTTTTCTATTCCTCCATAACACCACCTCCTACTATTATACACCTCTCATGTAATACACATCCATCCCTTTACCATCGCCATATTTGCCAAAGTTCATGTAATTAATCATCTCCTATTATCTCTTTCTCATTTCATTAATGTGCTGCTTTTCTCTACTTCTCTATTTTTAAGACTGCTACTAGGGTAACATCCAAAAAGACTGAAATAAAACCCAAAACAGAAGGAAAATACAATAGAGAAATAAGAGAATAAAGAATAAGCACACAATGACTGTCTAAGGATGTTTCTACTTCGAATTGACCTTGATAGTGAAGCCAAGACCAATTATTTCAGCACCTCAATCGATGGTTGGCAAGCATGCAGGGGCGGATTGGGACACCGGGAAGGCGGGACATTTCCAGGTGGGCCGGGTCCCGCACCCCTCTCTGTGGCCGTTCTCCTCGCTAAGCCAGGCCGGCTGAAGGCTGACAGTACAGCGGCTGTGGCCGCTCTCACTGTCATAGCCGGCAACTCTGCCTTTTGAGCTCCTCGGCTATGACAGTGAGAGCGGACAGGAGTGGCCGCAGCCTCCTACTGACAGCCTCCTGCAGCCAGCCATGTGACAGAGTTCGGGATCGCCATTTGCTGCCGCTGCCGTGGAGAGTTCTGTGGGGGGACAGTGAAGTAGCTGGATGGCTCCCCCTCCGCCCAGCTGCAGAAGCTCCACCCTCTTCTCAGTACACTGAGCAGCATGTGCTGAGCTGGGGAGAGAGACTGTGCTGCAGCCTGTCCACTACTCCCACTGCTCCGGTCTCTGCAGTGTGAGAGGGGGCGTGGAGCCAAGACCCCTCCATCAGACCTGGGCCCGGGTAAAAGTACCCCCCCCCCCCTTGGCAGCCCTGGGTGCAATCCTTGACTGCCACATAATTGGAGGAGAGGTAGTGTGTAGGCTGAACAGTAGCTGGGGAAGGCAATGGCATCAGGAGGTGGAATGGATTTTTTGCCCCAGGGCACTGACAAGGGTTGATCATGGAGGTGGATAGTGGTACCTGAGAGCTTATACCAGAGCTGTGACTCACCTGAGTAATGGATAGGGAAAGGGGCATGGCACCTGCATGATATCTGCAGCGCTGCCAAAGGGAAATGAAGGCCTATTATAATAACTATTAGAAATTATGCTTTTCTGTTTCTTGTGGGCACTTCCCGGCCTCCCGACTCATCTTTCTGTCCGTGTGACATCACACCATGGAAAGACAAACTAGCGGGCGCCGTCTGTCTTTGCTGTTTGGCTCTCTTCTGGTGGTTACGGCAATCGGCAACATGTTGCTGCTGGTCTCCTTATGAAAAACAAATCCAGACATGACGTGCCCAATATGCCTTAGAAATCTTTGGTAGATATGGTCTTCTTCAAATTGTCCTCAGGCTCTGCCAATCTGTTATCATTTATGTACTTATAAATAAACTAGTAGGCCTGCTGGAAGCAAACGTTTCGAAAGCTAGTCTGCTACCTTCTGTGTTTTTGTATGTGTGAGAAAGAGATGTAGTTTCACTCCCTGCCAGCAGATGGAGACTCACGGACACTAGACCAGGGACGTGCAGTCAGGGGAGGCAGGGAAGGCAGTGCCTCCCCTGTCATTAATGATTAACCATAATTAAAATAATACAAAGAAAATACTTATGACACATATTATGTGTCATAAGTATATGCTTTATATTATAGTCATTTTTACCCCTTTAAAAAAAAATTGGTCTAGGAGACACCAAGTGCGGTGCCTCCCGCTTACAATGTTAAATGTCTAGAATCAGGGGGCGGGCAGTGGGCGAAGCCGAAAACTGGGCTGTAAAAGCCCATTAAAAAAAGCTGTAGAAATGGCACCTGTGGAAGTGCCTCAGTGACAGGGACGTGCTTTCTGCTTATTGTTAAGATTTTATTTTAGTGTAGCTGACAATGACGGGATGCATTGTGGTATCTCCCTTCATGTGCTGCACTCTCCATGTATATGCCTGTGTCTAGGAGTCCCCTGCTGCTAGAGAACATGTGGAGGCTCTCAGCGGATGCAGAACCCCTTCCCCTTTACACTACTGCTACTTACAAGATCCGTCCTATAGCACAGGCAGTGGAGCCAGATTTAGGAGGTGGGGAACCAAAGTCTCAGTTATCCCTATAGCCTGACCTGGAGCCTCTAAAGGTCCATACACACTGGGCAACTATGCAAAGCCGTCCTCAAAGCCGCTCATCTGCTGGTATTATCAGCAGATGAGCGGCTTTCCCGGCGATGATGAGGGAGCGTGCCACAGTGCTCAACACTCATCGCCGGGGCATACACACTGGGCGGCTTTGAGCTGAAAGCCACTCAAACTTGCTGTTTTGAGGGACTTTCAGCTCAAAGTCGCCCAGTGTGTATGGGCCTTACAAGTGATTTTGTTTTACTTTGTCTTTTTTACAGAAAAAAAGAGAATGTTTCCACTGCTAATCGAAGTTACTCCTGGTATTTACTGGCTGCCCCTGTGCACCAATATTGGTTTACTTTCTGCTGGGAAGGCAGAGGGGTTCAGTCACCATGGAAGCTCAGCTATTCATGGGTAACAGGGGGATTCCCAACTCCCAGAGGCATAAAGGGAACTAAGCATATACGTTAAGATGGGCTAAAGGAAATAGATAATGTAAATATTGAAGGACGACCCAGGCACATCGTTAGTAAAATATAACTTTAATCCCTTTTAAAATGGTACATATATCATTAATGCCATCCACATATAAACAAGAAAAAGTACCCCTTCAATGCGCTAGAAATTATATATAAAGAGATGGGCAGCAACTAGGTAAGTCCCCTCTGTTAGTAGGGGATAGAGACAGGAAGTTGAAACAAAAGAATTAACCTAGTGTGCCCTAGGTTAAAGTATCCTCCACCAAATCAAATGATAGAACACAGTGGCAGTTCTATTACAGAAACATTTAATACAAATGGTTTAAAAGTTACAATAAAATATATTTTTCATCTGTATATTCAAATTCAGTTTGTGGAAAAAACCCAACGCGTTTCGTCGACCAGGCGACTTCCTCAGGGGTTAATTTATATCCAAAACTCAGCTCAGAAGTATAACCGTGAGCCTTCAGACTTCATATACAGTGGATAAGTCCTTATAAGGTCTTAAATCCTATATGGTGTAGTTTGATCTTCAATTTCCAGGTGGTGCCCTTTTATACGGAAAAAAGGGGGGGGGGGAACGGGTTCAAGAAGACTCTAATGAATCCACAAGTTCCTTGAGCAAATCTCACAGCCACCTTGCACTTTGGTCTAAGTGCAAGGTGGCTGTGAGATTTGCTCAAGGAACTTGTGGATTCATTAGAGTCTTCTTGAACCCGTTCCTCCCCCCCCCTTTTTTCCGTATAAAAGGGCACCACCTGGAAATTGAAGATCAAACTACACCATATAGGATTTAAGACCTTATAAGGACTTATCCACTGTATATGAAGTCTGAAGGCTCACGGTTATACTTCTGAGCTGAGTTTTGGATATAAATTAACCCCTGAGGAAGTCGCCTGGTCGACGAAACGCGTTGGGTTTTTCCACAAACTGAATTTGAATATACAGATGAAAAATATATTTTATTGTAACTTTTAAACCATTTGTATTAAATGTTTCTGTAATAGAACTGCCACTGTGTTCTATCATTTGATTTGGTGGAGGATACTTTAACCTAGGGCGCCATCCACATATAGTTAAAAAGATTACAAAACAATAAAGAAGGATAAAAAAAAGTAAGAATTGGTTATTAAAATAAAAACTCATTTGTTTATTATTTTAGTATATTTCATTAATTAAAATTAAATGTGTGTGTGTGAGATATAGTTATCATTTATTGCATGTCTTACCAATAATAGTGTATATTGAGCAAAGATCACAAAATGCTCATTAGAGTTAACCTCTGTCTGTAATAATTTAAATAAGGGCAACAAAACATATATGAGATCGTAGTAGCAGTGGTGTCACTATAGGGGTTTGAGTTACACCAAAATGCAAGCTCCTTTTGCAGTGAGCATCATCCGGGTGCTGTAGTGATGTTCTCCTGCAGCTATTGGATTGTGTCAAACATGAGGTTTTCCCATAAGGCCACATTCATTTAGCATTTGTATCTAAATGGTTTGTTTAAATTTATGCTGATTCCAATGATAAAAGTCCAAACATAAATCAGAGATTTAAGACCTAAGAGCTCATTTATCATATACTTAATTTTAGATTTGGCGTAGATATAATAATAAAGTTGTAAAATGAAAATAAATTATGCAAATTTAATATAATTCTTCTGCCGGGAAACAGGCTTTGGTAATAGTCTATTCTGATGAAGAGCTGGAAACAGAGTAATAGTTTACACTATAACTCTACTTGTGAGCAGTGGGGGCCAATGGAGAACTTAAAGCATTGATTTTCAACCTTTTTTTTTTTTACTAGCGGCACACCTGCACACATGTATTGGCCCCCACAGTAAAAAATAAATAAAAAAAAACCTACACATACATTGGCCTCTATATAAAAAAGTGGTCTCCACAGAAAAAAATGACATTGCTCCCCATAGAAAAAGGATCACATAAATCACATTGTTCCCCACATTAATCAAAAACTCTGCACATCACATAAATAATATTACTTCTCACATAAACCAATCACTGTGTTTTCCTAATAAATCATATTGCTGTATTGCTCCCCACAGGAAAAATTTAATAACAAATTATGGGGCCGCTATAATACTTCCTGCTTCGCCTCATTAGCGAGGCGAAGCAGGAGGGGAGACCGACAAGATGTATTAACATCTTGTCCGCCGAAGCGGGGGAGCGCTAACTCCCCCCTCCGGCGATGTTCCTTCCTGGAAATAGCGCATCAGTTTACACTGATGTGCTGTCTCCTGTCCCCCGGCCGGCTGCACTGGGCATGCGCAGGATCTCACTGCTCACGCGAGATCCCCAGCGCAGCCCAGACCTTACAGCAGGGACAGCGCTGTCCCTGCTGTTTAAATAGGGCTTCGCCAGCCTGCTGCTGGCGAAGCCAAAACCGGCAGCGGGCGGAACGGTCAGCGATGCTGACAGTTCATACATTCGGCCTGCTATCATTTAGATAGCAGCGCCGATATGGACAGGGGCGCATAGCATCCCTGTCCATTACCGCACGCTGGCACCGTCATACATGGGGAAGAAGCGGTATAGTTCACATAACGTGCGCTGATACCCTTCTCCCCCATAACGAGTCTTCATACATCTGCCCAACTGGCCCCTACCTGTCAACTCTCCTCCTCTCTATCCCTCAGTGACAGGGGTTGCTATCTGTGCTGTAAACTCTGAGCAGCAGGCAGGACAGTGTGAATGTGGGCCAGTGGGCCGCAAACAGACAGGAATTTTCAGATGCAAGCAGAGGGACGGACTGGCTGGCTGGTGGGGCACGGCCTGCGTGAACTGTAATATCACACTGTCTTGTCTCCATAGCATAGGTCCTGTCCCGGGCAGAACTGAGCATCCCAGAAACGCTTGTGCCAGCAGTTCATTTTGATGGCGCTGACTGTAGATCTGATTTCAAGCCAGACCTTACAACCAGTTCCAGAAAAAGCCTAACTAATAGGAAAGGTTGTTAGCAGATAATATAATGCTATTAAAATATTAATTACAATTAATAGTTATTGTGATTATTTTTATTATATTTAGTTATAAGTCTCCAGAATAGGAGCCACGGAGACTAGTGCCAGTAGAGAGTATAATACAAATTCTAGTCTCATTACAATGTGTGACCAGTAATGAGTTTAAATTCTGTATAATAAATGAGCAATTCATGTGAAAATCTAGCTCAAATTATTGATTACATACTCTTTTTTAAATTGAAACATTATAAAACACATTAGGGGGATTCAGAAAAGGAAACAGGGGAACAATGGGGAGGGTAACAAGGGGGAAGGGAGGACAATAAGGGCAGGGATGTCATTAAAAAAAAGTTTCAATAGTGTAGTACAGGGGTGGGCAACAGGTGGCCTGCAGGCCACATGCGGCCTGCGAACAGCTCCTGACTTGCCTGCTTGCTTGGCGCTGCTGTATGTGTGTCCAATGTCGGCAGTGTAGTCCTGTGTAGTCAATGCTCTGCCTGTGTGTAGCAGGCGCCAGGCACAGCCCGGTGCATGCGCAATAGGCCGCAGGACAATGCCACATGCACACACAGCCACCATCAGACACACATACAGCGGTGCCGAGCCGCCCACCCTCCGCATTTCACTACAGCTGCAGCGCCACCGCCGAGGATGGGTGAGTCACCATTTTTCAAGGCTGGCACTCAGGTATTTGGAATATGTAAAGAGAAGCAGGTGTGGCATTACTAATGTAAGGGGCAAGTATAAGAGGCCTACTATTTTGTTGCATGATGTGTAAAAGGGGTATATGGTGTGCTACAATACATTCAAAGACACACACCCTTTTGAGTGACTACACCCCCTATTTCTGGAGTGTGGTATCTGCTGGAGTATTAAGTGGCCCCCCAGCTGAAATAATTGCCCGTCCCTGGTGTAGTAGGTTCAGAACATTTGATGTATACCACCAAGCTCCTGCCACTTTTATGTATATATGGGTACTATTCCCAGATTGTGAGTAGATGCATACCCAACTCACTTTATCACCTGCAAAGTAGTTCCCATAAAGGTATCTTTACAAAAGGGAAAATACCCTTATTCACAGTGTTCAGGAAAGCATAAATTGCATAAAAGTATCTTTATAGAGGTGTTACCCCAAATGATGCTTACCCTAAACTCACTTGATCAGTATGTGGTAGACTCCCATGAAGGTAACTTTAAGACGGACAAGTCAAATTTTCTTAAAAACACAGACTTGTTTGAAGCACACCTCTGTGGATGTGTGTTTTTAGTTGTAATAGCCATGTAGGTTTACAGTATGTGTGGTGAGAAATTAAATGTCCCCCCAGGGGCACAACTTGCTTTCTAATTTTAGTTATATTTCATTTGGTAATTTACTCTTGGGGTTTTATGTATTTGTTTCAGGTCATGTTTTTCCCAATCCCCCTACCCCTTTCTTGTTATGTGTCGCATGTGGTTTGGCTGGTTTTGTTTGTGTGTGGAATTTGCACTTGTTAGCAGGACCATTACCCTCCTGTAGATTTGTGGGGTTGTCTATGGTCCTGAGGCACATCTGGTTGGAATGTTTAGTCTGGGGCAAGACTGGATATGGCCCAGAAGAAGGTCAATATGGCAGTGGTTCATTATTTGTTGGAGAACAATAATGAAGTGGTGGAGCAGGTATCAATTCCGTTTTGTGGACATTTTGTGTAAGAGGTACTACTATTGTTGGCATTATCTTCCTTGTGAGGCTCTGGCTCTGTTCTAGGCTCCGTATAAATGGGCTGGGGGGGGGGTCAGTGGCATGGAAAATGAGTTCCTCCGACTCTAGGCATTTCAACGCCCACTGTTACAAGGTGAGTGATTGCCTAATTTTCATATAAATTTGTATACAATCATACATAAATGGGCTTTGATGTAAAAATTTAGATAAATACATAAATGCACTTTACTCCAGCATATGTATGTTAAGCAGTGCAAATTGGTGCTGTATTTTCGCTTCATATATGCAAAAAAACTGGGACTGTCCCGTAAAAATCGGGACAGTTGGGAGCAATGCAATATTATGGTTTCATATAAATTCTAAATAAAATATGATTAAGTATATATATATATATATATATATATATATATATATATATATATATATAGAAGCAAAGAAGCCCGGCACTCCTGTGCCCACAGGAGATGGCAGATATATTGTGCCCGGGTGCCTGCCCTGGGGGCTGGAAATGCTTCTAAATTGTCCTGATGACGGGTACCCGAAATGCTGTTGACAAGCGCCATTAAAGGTTTTTGATGTTCCACAGTCCCGGAGTGACGCTCTCTTCTCTATTCCTATATATGGTACTTGTGAGTTATCCGGACGCCCGATTTCTAAATCGGGTCGGATCGGGCACATCGCATCGCATGCGACCATCGGATGCGATGCGATGCGATGCGATGACCCGATTTTTCCATAGGAATCAATGTTAAAATGGACTGAGTCCATTTTAACATGGAATTCAATGGGAAAAAGGGGTCCTTTTCATACCCCTACTATCCAAGTGGGCATGGAGTTGGATATAAACCTGTGGCGAGCGTAGCGAGCCACCGAGCCCGAAGCGTGGCGAGCGTAGCGAGCCCCGCGAGGGGACACGGAATACCGTCCCCTCGCGGGGCTCGCTTCGCTCGCCACGCTTCGGGCTCGGTGGCTCGCTACGCTCGCCACAGGTTTATATCCAACTCCATGCCCACTTGGATAGTAGGGGTATGAAAAGGACCCCTTTTTCCATAGGAATCATTTTAACATTGATTCCTATGGAAAAATCGGGTCATCGCATCCGATGGTCGCATGCGATGCGATGCGATATCGCATCGCATCGCATCTGATTGTATGCCTTAACTTAAGGCATACAATCAAAAAATCGGGCGTCCAGATAACTCACAAGTACCCTATATATATATATATATATATATATATATATATATATATATAGATACAGAAGTACCAACACACTCACCATTCCTAAGAATGAGGTGCAAACAGCACCCACTTCCCAGGGTGGGGTGCAGTGGCCTGAGACCACACACTCTAGTAAATACAAACACAGGTGGCCCAGCACTCACTACAACAAACTAACTCACCTTAACATTCAAATAATCAATTAAATAAATAATGGGGTTTTAGTTCATGAATTGATCAATGCATTGAAGCTTGCAGCCCATCGCCAAGGGACCCCATTTCACTGCAATTCATTACCTAAAACCCCATTATTTATTTAATTGATTATTTGAATGTTAAGGTAAGTTAGTTTGTTGTAGTGAGTGCTGGGCCACCTGTGTACAGTATATATATATATATATATATATATATATATATATATATATATATATATATATATATATATATTAAAACAAACATGTATTAGCTCCTCTCACTCCAATAGCATATATACCCTACAGCTTGTGTCAGCACCTGATAGAAATCTGTGCATAAGCACCTTCTTGTTTAAATAAAGTTATTCAAATAGAAAATACTGACATCAAACCCATAATGCAGAGTGGCACAGTGGATCTAATTGCTAGGCACAATAAAGTCAATCCTAATGTTTTCAGGAATCATCATAGTGATGCCCAAGCTATAAAAGATACTTTACTAAGGGAGTAATGCATTTAATAATAACAGTAATAAGGCAAAAAAAAAAAATTATTCAGGAGCAAAAACCATTATAGGGCTTTTTTGCATTTAAAATAAAGTGTGAAAAATGGCGAAAAAAATCATGATTCCTCCATTCAACACACCAGGTGCTGTGAATAAGTTAGGCGGCATACTTTTAAAAGAAAATGGTATATGGATGGAAATTGTAACATTAGAACAGCATATTTCAGCCAAAAATATAGCCAGAGACTTGAAAATAGAGAAAATAATAAATTCTGCCTCAGAGATATTTAGAATAAAATAGGATCACATTATCGCTAACTGCTCATTTTTCCTAATGGAACTTAATATTCAAGAAAGACATAGGGGAATGAAAGAGTTGGAGAAGCAAATCACACACTTAGAACTTCTTACTAGTTCCTTTTCAGATATGTAGGATTGCAAATACAGTACATAAAATTATTAACAATAT
This sequence comes from Crinia signifera, assembly GCF_055691185.1. Lineage (NCBI taxonomy): Eukaryota > Metazoa > Chordata > Amphibia > Anura > Myobatrachidae > Crinia > Crinia signifera. The sequence continues at coordinate 252,512,780 of NC_139217.1, read as the reverse complement.
ACAAAAAAAGTTAAATAATTTGTTTAAAAATAAACGTAGCAAGTCTAATAGGATAAGATTGATAAGATTAATAGGGATAAGAAGAGGTACTTATGTAATATCTGGGCTCCCATTTTTCTTATGAGACCGCGTCCCCTCGCGGGGCTCGCTGCGCTCGCCACGCTTCGGGCACGGTGGCTCGCTGCGCTCGCCACACTATATAAAATCAACTCCATGCGTAGTTGGATAGTAGGGTTATGAAAAAATGGAGTGCATTTAACATGGGAGCCCAGATAATACATAAGTACCTAAGAAGATTACACTAATGAGAGAATCACTTCAATTAGAGAGGAGAAATTTAAAGTATATATTAAACTGTCCACCCCCTCAGTTACATTCAAAACTGAATTAAAAATACTTCTGTAAAGAAAATAACAAAGAACTACAGCAATTATCATCACAAAAAGCCTACAACTCCTAATATATCTGATGTTAAACTGTGGAAATTTCTTAGATCCTATTTTAGAATTCTGCTTGGTACAAATCGACATTAAATATACCACAGGTTCTCAAACACAGTGCATCTTTTGCAGGTCTCCTCACAGAATCAAGTGAAATAATTAGCTACACCCAGGGGCGGATACAGGATTAAATGACAGGGGGGGGGCACCATGATAAAAGAGGGTTTAGGTGGGGGAGGGGCAGTGTTAGTGGGGCCAGTGTACATGGTAAGAGAGCAGCAGAGAGAGGGTGGAAATGGGATTAAAAATAGGCCCTGGCATTTAAAGTACGCAGGCCCACCATGGCGTCAAAAGTGAAGGATGTAGTTGTGCGCGCATCGAAAGCATGCTCCGGAAAAGGGGGTGTGGCCACTCAACAGGGGGCGTGTCCTTGAGTGTAGTGTACAACACCATATACAACTTCTACACATTATGCAACAAAATACTAGACCCCATTATACTTGCCCCTTACACATGATTCCAAATGGAATGAGCCAAAATTCACATAATGCCACATGGATTGAGCCAAAATTCACATAATGCCACACGGATTGAGCCAGAATTCACATAATGCCACACAGATTAAGCCAAAATTCACAATACGCTTCATAAACAGGGACATTGTCCACCAAAGGCGCGCATTAAACATTTACACCATAATGTCCATTACACGTTAAGTTACACGCCATTATGTCCATTATGTATTATACCAAACACCATAATGCCTATTTAAAATTATGCTACATAAGTGCTGCTTATCTACATGCTCATTGCCAAGGGTTCCATGCTCATTGCCAGAGGTTCCATGCTCTTTGCCATGTGGGATTACATGCTCATTGCCAAGGGGGAATACATGCTCGCGGTAAATGGGGGACAGCCGCCGCCAGGCAGAAGTGATAGCCACTGACAGTGGCAGAGCCTGGCTGTATTCGGAGCACTGCAGGTCCCGGTTATTTGAAATAATACCCCTTTCACACACCAGAAAATGCATTCCCAGGTTGGCCCCTTTTACACCAGCCTAGTCCCATGCATTTTCTGGTGTAAGGTGGAGAGAAAACCACCCCTCCCCCCCTTTAACCAGTTATCTCATTCAGGGCCAGATTCTCTAAGCTTCAAAAGTGATAAAATGGAGAGTGAGAAACAGCCAGCCAATCAGCTCCTGTCTGCCTTTTTTTGAAACACAGTCTGTGACATGGCAGGTAGGAGCTGATTGGCTGGCTGTTTATCACTCTCCATTTTATCACTTTTGAAGCTTAGAGAATCTGGCCCTTAACCAGCTATATCTTCAGAACCAACTGACCCATTTACATAAGACAAGTACCATATTGAAGAACTTTTGAGTGGGCTTTGAATGATTTTGGTCCACTGAAACTGGAACGTTTGGTTCCAGAGTAATCTGCCTTCAAAGAACATAAACAGCCATGAAATTACATTTCAAAAATAAAAAAATCGGTTTATACACAATATCTCTGGAACCGATTGACCGATATGGACCAGCCTGGTATCATATTGAAGGCCTAGCGATTTGGAATTGAATGAGGTCAACCACAAGCTTCTGTAATGCCAGGGGGGAACTGGCAGCCGTCAGTTATATATTATATTATTATAGGGAAAAAACGTTACAGCTTTGCCAGGCGATATCTCCGGTTCCCAGGGGGCTAGAGACACAGGGCTGGGCTCATTGGAAAGCCCTGGTCCTCAGCTACAAAAGGAAAGTTCACTTTTTCCATGTCACCCGGGAGGTGCACAGGTGACACATTTTAAACGATCCACTGGTGGAGCCAGTGGCGGATTCAGGGGGGGCACCCGGGCATGTGCCCCCCCCACCTGCTGAATCCGCCACTGGCTCCAACTGTGGATTGTTTAAAATGTGCACCTCTCGGGTGACATGGAAAAAGCGAACTGTGTGGGGTCCTGAGGACCGAGATTGAAAAACCCTGAAATATAACATTCCAACATAGATGCAATACAGGTCGGGTCTCCCTTATCCGTGTATTCCAAAAACCCTAAATATTCAGAAAACCGTGTTTTTTCTGAATATTTTTGTGTGTGTGTGTGTGTGTGTGTGTGTGTCCAATCCCTTTTTTTCATACTTACCTCGTCCCCGATGTCCGCCGGCACGCCCGCGCGCAATGCACCCCTGGGACTGGAGGGGTCACCGAAGACATCGGGGGACACCGAAAACATCGGGGGACCATCAAGGAACCACCAGGGGACCAGCTAAGTATAAAAAAATATATATTATTCCAAAATCCGAAAAATCCTTATCCAAAATGCTTGTGGTCCTGAACATGTTGGATAAGAGGTACTCAACCTGTACTTGAATTAGGGGTTACAAATGGTAAAAATATGTTTCTAGAATAAAAGAGAAGTGAAATTTAATGAATTAATATAACCGTGGCTTCTTAACGTCAAATCGATTTCAGAATTTGAGTAAGGGCGATATACTAAACTTGAAAAATTATAAAATGTACAGTGATTAAACACCAGATAATCAGCTCCTAACTGCCATGTTAAAGGCTGGGTTTGAAAAATGACAGATAGGAGCTGATTGGCTAGTGGTTTACCACTCTCCATTTAATCACTTTTCAAGGCTTAAGGGGTGTACACATGGTGAGATTTTGGCAGGGGATTTTGACTAGACAGTTAAAATCTCCTAGAAGGTTAGAAAAAACCTCACAGTTTTTCTCCTGCTTAGTCAGTATTGTCTAGCATAGATTGCTTAGCATAGATAAACCCCGTACTCATGGCGAGATATTGGCTAATGCCCAATTTTGACTAAGCAATTTTGAGAGAGATTTTGGCTAGATGCACTGGAGATTTTGACTAAGTGATTTTGTATAAGTAATAATAGTTTATGATCTAGTCAAAATAGTACAGCTCACACTCAGGATGAAAACAATGACAATTAATTGAAATCTCCCCCTAAAATCAAAGTTTTCTGAAAAAGGAAAAAGTTTTGGTAATAAGGAGAAGGTTGTAGAGACTAAGGTACACCCAGTAGGCATGGCATTTGATCATATGAAACAGCAAGGTTGCATCTGAGTATGTTTTAGCTAAAATTGAAATGGACAATTCAATGAAAATAGTGACATAAGGACTAAAATTGAGTATACCATAGATGATATGTACCCAGTATCTTCGTTAGTGATAGGTCCCAGCTGGATACTGGCATTGGCAAGGGCATACACACATGCCAATGCCAGGCACTATGAGCGACGGTGGAGGGAAATGATTGCCATGCTGCATTCTGCAGCATGGCTCTTGCTAGTGATATCCTTCATCGGCTTGCATGTATGACAAAGGACAACATTAATGTCCTGCAGGAGCACGCATAGTTAAGGATAGTGCACACATACTAGTTGATATGCACAGAAATATTGTTAACAATGTCGTTATAATTGTCTATTGTATGTACGCACCATTAAACATACAATTGGATGTTTGACGCATCACATTTTGAATACAATATATATCCCAACACTCATCCAGCATTATGCTGTTTATTAATGATGCAAGGTTCATTCAGGTACAGTTGTTCTTCCTACTCTTGCTGCAATGATTGGCCATATGCAATTGTGATTACATGCAGATTCTAGCCCGTGCAACAGAACTCCTACTGATATTGCATCATTTGCCTTCAGCGTTGTATGATTACAGAAACATTGTTAACATCATCACATATCGCTCCACCACGCAGAGCCTGAATTTCTCTGTAGACGCACATGCTGACCTGATCTCAGCATGTGAGGTGAGGCTAATCCGTACACTGGAACAGGCCTGGAAAATCTGTGTCTCTCCTGCGGTTGTTGAACTACACATCTCAGCATGCCTTGCAACAATTTTAGCATTCCCTAATTTGGACTTGTAGTTTCACAACAGCGGGATAGCCACAGGTTGGCCAAGTCTGCACAATAAGTCCCAATGTTTCCCTAAATATATATAAAAGTACAAACATTGCAAAATTGTGTGTGGAAAAGAGAAATGCAATTCTAATACTTATGATTTATGGAGAACCATGTGGCCAGGTGGTGATCATCATGCTGTCCTCGTGGTGGGCCTATGTTTATGTGAAAGCCTGGAGCTGCAGCTCCATCCATTCCATCATTAATCTATCCCTGCCGATGCCCAATATATATGCAGATATATTGGTGCACCTGGCTGTGTACTGGTGACTCGTGACCCACTGTCCTCCAATACACTGGCTGGATGGACTGATTCCCAGCTGGGCAGGACACATCAAGTGACAGTATAAACTTACCTGAACTTGCTGCTCTGTGAAACATCTGCAGATGGGTAAACAGAAGTGGAGCAGCAAGATGACAATAAGTCTGCAGCATTAGGGGCTTAGGAATCGGGGCCAAGAGGCAGCTTACTCCCCTAAACATGAGAGAGGGTCTCTCTGAAGGAGCATAGGTTCCAATTTATGTTTTTGCTGGTGGGTGCTCAAGTCAAAAATATAGAGGAGTGGCTTCACGGGGAAGGGGTGTGGCCACAAAATAATATCAATTTATATTACGGAGCACAGTTGTCTCCAAAATTCTAATTACGGCAGGTACATTAATGCCCCCCACAGTGCAGGTACATTAATGCCCCCACAGTGCAGGTAGATAAATGCCCCCACAGTGCAGGTAGATAAATGCCCCCACAGTGCAGGTACATAAATGCCCCCACAGTGCAGGTACTCCGCGGACAGAATACACTCTTCCCGGCATACTGTTTCTCAGGTGGCGGGTCTGGCAATGTGGGTGCTGCAGCCACAAATTAGCAAGTTAATATGGCGGCCCAGCAGTGGGACTCGGGCCCGTGAGTGCTCATCAATTCCGTGGGTGTTCGGGCCCTTGAGCACTCACAGAATCAGCACCTATGTGAAGGAGCAGAGAAGCAGGACAGTCTGGACATGCGATTGCCCCCTGCTCCTCTGGTCCTTCAGAGAGCCCCTCTCTCATGTTTGGGGGAGTAAGCTGCCTCTTGGCCCCCATTCCTAAGCCCCTAATGCTGCAGTTAGACTCATTGTCATCTTGCTGCTGCACTTCTGCTTACCCATCCGTCGAGCCCTTCAATGGCTTCCCTCTCCCTAGAGAATCCTCTTTTCACCCTCATGTAGGCTCTCTACAACTCCCCTGCTCCTTATATCTCCAAACTCATTTCCATACATACTCCCTATCTACAATCTCCAGTGTTTGTTCTCCAGCCGCCCCCCCACCACCACACCCATGTACACGGAATGCTATGGGTGCTGGAGGGAGGAAGCGAAGGAAGAGTGCTCCCTGGCTGCTCTGCACTGTGCTACACCCTGAGGTCCTTTCAGGTGTGCCAGAATGATAGTGACATTATGTCTGTCAGGAATCACAGTGCATGTCTGTGCCCAGGTCCCTTACCAAGTCCTTACTCAGCACTGTACCCACTTTCTCTCCATGGCGCGATGTTCATGGAAGCCCCCTGGGGCCTAGTCATCATCCCACACTGATCCTAAGCTTTTATCTTGCATTCTGACGCTCCTGTGCAGAATTAACAGTAGATTGAAGTGGAGTGAGATGGGAGCAAAAGAGAATAAGGAGAGAATTGCAGTAATCAAGATGCAAAGTGATGAGTAGACAATAGCACTTTCTTTGCTCACTATGTTTAAAATAAAACATTGCTATAAAAAAGGGTAATTTCTAATATGACTCATAAGTGCCTCTTTAACATTAGACTAGCATCTTACATAGCAGACCATGAGAATAATTCAGATCCAATTGCTGCTCAGCGAATTAGCAGTGTCCAGAGATCAGGTAGACCCACTCCGCACAGTTAGGGCCATGGTGGGACTCAAACCCATGACCTCAGTGCTGTGCAGCAGTAACGTTAACGATTACACAATCCGTACTGCCCCATTGAATCATTTTTCCACTGGGCACCAGTCATTGCAAGCTAGGATTAGCCAGAGACTTCGTCGGCGGCTGTGATGAATACAGGCATATGAGGCCTGGAGCTGACATCACACACCCTCCTCTTAAACACTTTGGCATGCCTAGTGTTTTCTTAGCACTCCCACTAAACAGCCTACTTCCTGTCAATCACCTTGCGAATAGCTAGTGAAGGCAAAAGTAGCAAGATGTCTTTACTAGCAGGCGGTGCACACGTGTACCACGGGCAGTACGCATGTGCAGTGTATGCAAATTCACGCAGCAGCGATCAGGTCGGATTCAAACACCATCTTTGCACATCGGTGTACTGTAAGTTGACATTTACATTGTATTTGGACATTGTGATATTGCCCATATGTATACAGGTTGAGTATCCCTTATCCAAATATCCGTTATCCAAATTATTCTGAAAACCATACATTCCAGAAAGTGATTTTTTATTTTTTGCTATGATATGTAACTGGCACTACTGGGGACATGATTTGTAACTGGCACTACTGGGGACATGATATGTAACTGGCACTACTGGGGACATGATATGTAACTGGCACTACTGGGGACATGATATGTAACTGGCACTACTGGGGACATGATATGTAACTGGCACTATGTATGTGCAAGACATTGATTACTTGGCATTTAATTTCAGTACCTGAGATCGGACACAAACTTCGTTTCATGTTTTGAAATCTTGTTTTATGCACAAATAAAATATATTTCTGTGTATTTCATGTGTTTGATGTGTCTGGACAACATAAATGTAAAATACCTAAGGATACATCATTGCAATATAAAAATATTCTGAAATACTGAATAAACCGTTATCCAAAATTCTTCTGGTCCCATGCATTTTGGATAAGGGATACACAACCTGTATTCAGTACATACATACAGTACATACATAAAAAACTAAAATATGTCACCAATAATGTAAAAATACTACAAGGATAAGTTATCCAAGACATTTATCTTGAATATCTGATCCATGTTGAAAATATAACAAAAAGTTGCTATGTGTAGCTCACGAGTAAGTATTTTACATTAGATATACTGCAGGAATTTATTTTCACTTGAAGACAGCGAGGGAACAGCTGCTTCAGCAGAGCTCATTGCTTTGAGAGGGATAAAATAATCCAAAAGAAAATGCCATCGTAACCATTTTATCACCGTAGAAACCGGCTCTCAACCATTTTCTACTGCACGGAGATCTACAGTAAAGTTCATGAGTACTTTTAAAGACCAAACATCCTCAGTTAAAAGTATATATTACATTTTTAATAAGATATTAATTATGAATGACTTTTAAGTGTAGAACATTGGCACTCATCAGAGACAAGCTATTGATCACCCCTCTCAGAAATGCACAACATACAAAATTGACTTGGTTATACATCCTGGGTTTCAGACAAAATCCATTACTGCAATGGCAGCATTCTCAATTTTGTGCGATCACTTTATGGAACCATTTTCCAAAGAATGCTTCAAAACAGAACAATTTATATCATGTTACAGGGGGAAATGTGCTATCAAGCCTTGTTTGTGTTTATTTTGTAAAATTCTTAGAAGAAGTAAATCTAAACGTCCAGTTTTCCAAAGGAAATTGCATGGTAGAAAGCATTCGGTACGTCATGATTAGTTAAGTGAAGCTAATGGTCTTGTTTCAAATTTGGCCGCAAGTCCACTTTGCGGTTGGATGTTACAAATTTTTATCTGAGCCAAACATACGCAATTACAGGTGATTCATACTGGTCAGTATTAAGCATTTCAGCTGCATCTTCATTTTTACCATAGCACTCTTGTATCAAACAAAAAATGGGAGATTGGCGCAGAAAATTATTTATTTTTATTTATTAACAGTTTCCTTATATAGCGCATGAAATTCCTTTTTTCAATAGGGAGAAATGTGGAAACATAATTGTTAAATATGGACCCTATATGGAATCTTAATAGTTATACAGATAGACCCTTTTGATTTTAGTGAGACGTTAATCCGGAACGTCTTTAAATTCTGATTCATATTGATCGCGCATGGGGAATGTACACAGTATGTGCAAGTGTTAATTTGTGTGGCTTCCATAGACAGCACAGATGATTGTTATGGCTTCTGTATATACTGTACTGTACCTGTGTTTGTTTGATCATTAAAGTACTGAAGGTGCATATGCCAAATTTTGTTTCCCTGTATTGTTCCTTTGTACGGCGCTGCGAAACACTTGTGGCGCCTTATAAATAAAATTATAATAATAATAATAATATTTAGTAGGTCTGGGATGTATTTTACATAACCACAGATAGTCCGGCAAAATGGCTAATCCAGCAATGTGTTGGAACCACGGATGCCGGAAAATCTGTCAAAAAATATATAAAATGTAAATGTATAAAATTAGTTTATATAAACCACTAGTACAGTAGGAGGGGGCTGCCGCTGGCCACAATGCCGGCACCCCCACCACCACCGCTCCTCTTGGCCCCCATTCCTGGTCTCCCCGCCACTGTGGTCTCAGCACCTGTACAATAAGGACAGACGCCAGGACCGGCGCATATATAGTATCAATCTTTGTACTATGTATGCGCATGCTGCCAGCTTCTGCAAGCTGCTTTGGCTGCAGCCCATAAAAGTGAAATCACGATCTTGGCGCCTGTACAATACAGATGACAGGCACCTGGACCAGCGCATGCCCGATGCATGGTGAGAACAGCGTTCCACTTATATGGTGTCCATGTCGACTACGTTGAAATTCGGGGCAAATTTTTTTTGAAAACCTCAATGTCGACCTAATGCTTGTGTTGACCTTCTGACCCCCTCGACCTTAGCCATGTCAACCTATTTCAGGTGTTGACTTAATGTATGTTGAACTTCATAGTGTCAACCTAGCGAGCGTATCCCCCAAATCCTTCCACAATCAGCTCCCTGAGTAACCCTATGGTCACGCAGGATGGCTGCAAGAACTGAGATACTCATTTCATGCTTTTTGCAAATGGGATCACAGTTGCAGGCTTAGACACGCCCCAAAACAGACGTAACACGTATGTGTATTCTGCTGCCACTCCCTGTTCCCAAATAGTCCCTGACTGACTGTCAATAACTTTGCAATTAAACTCACTGCACACTAAGATATATTGGCAGGTGTGCAGTTTACAAATTCCTCATAAATATATAGGCATGGTGTACAAATCTGAATCAAGCCCAATGTCAAATATCTACATGGCTCAGGCGTAATCCTTTTCAGATTCATAATCTTATATTGCTGGTTCAGTGAATCTTTGGGATAATTACAATTTCATGCACAACACATTTAAGTGTGATGTATGATTGGAAAGCAGAGCAAGGCAACTGCCCAAGTAATCAGCAACTGGGCCTAATGTAGGGAGCACCATGGAGATAGCATGTGTACAGTAATATGTAGGAGTAATCTTTATTCAATATCAGCAGATGAACAGGAAAAAATATGTCTGGCCAGTTATCAAAATGATAATGAAGCCCTCAGTTCTGTTATTATCTTCAACAAATTAGTAAATACTGGCATTTTGGTTTCAAGGCACTTGTACTTTGCTCATTCCTTTAAATGTTTATTAGATTGCATGTTTATGAATCAGTGGCATAATTACTAATTTTGCGCTCCTCCCTAATAGTACCTATTAGTTGTCAGGGGAATCAACACCTCAGCAACTACCGCAGGTCTGCAGTCCTAACGTTGGCTGCTGTTCATGCCTGTCCCTTCATGCTATCAAAATGTCCCTCCCAAATGGCCCCCTCCTGTAACATCTTTAACAACTGTCTCCTGACTTCCGCTTCCGGGTTGCATGGCGACGGAGCTCCCGCTCTGAGCTCCGCTTCCCACAACCCATACCGCCACAGTTACACGGCTCCTAGAGCCTCCAAACTGCACAAGCAGTACCGCTCACCCCTCCTGATCACCCCGCTTACCAACAGGCATGGAGCGATCACTCGCCACACAGCAGCCGCAGCACCAAAGGCCAGACAGACGCCACGGGGCTGACAATATGGCGCCCGGAGACGCTGATTCCTCTGCCAGCTCATAAAAAGACAGCAACAGAAGGTACTTCTCAGGGGGGATACCCCCAAAGGGGACTGGAGATGCCTGTCACATATACAGAAGTGGTAGAGGCTATTAATGCAGCGATGTCCCCACTCCTATCTAAAGCAGTGGATGACATTACAGCCCAGATACAGAAATTATCCCAAAGAGTCACCACAGTGGAAAATCAAATGGGGACCGCTGCGCATGATATTGCAAAATCCCAGGTGGACATTATAAAGCTTACCAGAGAAAATTACCAACTCTGGGACAAAATTCATGAGCTTGAAAACAGGTCGCGCAGATATAATATAAGATTGGTGGGTTTGCCCGAGGCTGTTAAGGGGCCCGCCTTGGCCCATTTTGTCCGCACCACTCTCCCCTCGCTCCTAGGCATAACAGAAGCCTGTAAGGATATCGTAATAGAGAGGGTTCACAGGGTGGGCCCACCACCGACCCCAAACAGACCGCGACCACGTGTTACCCTTTTCAAGTGCCTGAACTACCTGCACAAGATGGAAATCTGGTCGGCATCAAGAAAAATAAAGAACCTCACCTGGGAGGGCAATAAATTGTTCATATTTCAAGATTTCTCTGCTGAACTCTCCAAAATAAGAAAAACCTTTTCTCCCATATGCTCTACCCTGGCCTCTGAAGGCAGAAAATTTGGTCTTTTATACCCAGCAAAGCTGAGGATTTATGATGGATCCCACTTCAAAGACTTTTCTGACCAATCTGAAGCAACGGCGTATTTGAAAGAGCTTACCTAACATGGACAGCTACTTGATGGAGCACTGCTTTTAAAGTTACGATGCCATTAAGCACCACAGAGACAAATGCACCTTTTCATAGAGTTGAACTAATCTTTGTCTGCGAATAAGACTCGACTATGTTGATTTTCATCATGTCTTATCACTTTAGAAGCTTAGCTAGAGTTAATTTTAATAGAAAATAGAATACGATTGTTTATTTTGTACTATACCCCACCCCCCCCCTTCAGCGGAAACACGACCTATACGGGAAAATATGCTTAAACTGTGTAGTTTACATTTTGCCCTGGCCCAGGCGTTTTAGGGTTAAAGGGAAAGTACATCTTATCCGTGGAAAACATAATATTTGGTTTTAGAAAATTGAATTTAATATCATATAGGAAGCCTATCCCCAAGTTCTAATACTGGTGGGAAGTTTACTTTGCTTGTCTTTCCTGTCCTCTTGTTCTCCCTATCCCCTTCCTCCTCTCCTACTTCCCCATAGCAAAGGTGCTTAACACCTCAACAGATTTGCCACAAAAAAAGCCATAAATCTGAACAAAATAACCTGTACAGAGGCTTGTGATGATCACAAATCTCATCTATTTAAGATAGATCCCTTCTGCACTCTCTTGTATCCCTCCTATTGGTTTCCCCCATGATCTCTACAACTAAAATAAGCACCTGGAATGTTGGGGGCATAAACTCGCCAATTAAGCGAAGAAAGCTGCTGGTTTATCTTAACAAAAGCCATAGTGACATAGCCTATCTACAAGAAACTCATCTCATGCCAACTGAGGTGATGAGATTGCAAATAATGGGCTGGTCTGTGATTACTTACTCTTCCTTTTCATCTAGGGCCCAAGGTGTGGTGACTCTTGCTCAGGGATCTCTCGCACTGGAGGTGGTCAGTGAAAACTCAGATGTGGACGGACGGTATGCGATAGCAACAGTCAAATATCTAGGTAAACACTACACCCTTGCACATATATACATACCCCCCCCATACTCCAAAAACAACTACAAACATATTATAGCATTACTCACCCCACACATGGACTCCAACCTCATAGTTGGAGGTGACTTCAACATGGTTTCCTCTCAAGTTCTGGACAGATCCCGCTCAAAAATACAGACAAATCAACTCCCAAAAATTGGCCTAAATCTATTGATAAAATCCCTGAACCTAATAGACGTGTGGAGATCTTTGCACCCTACAGACAGGGAATACACATGCTTGTCTGCCGCGCATGGTTCCTTCTCTCGTATTGATTTTCTACTAGTAACCCCCTCACTATTTCCACTCATTTCAACCTCCTCCATTGCCCCCATAGTGATCTCGGATCATGCTCTAGTATCTCTGGAGATAAATCTAGTTTCAGAGCCCCACACACCACGTAACTGGCGATTTCCATCGAGATTCCTGAAATCCTCAAAATTCTAAATATTTTTGAAAGAAATCATAACAGACTATAGCACAAATAACAAAGACTGCCGCTCCTTAAATCCACAACTGTATTGGATGGCCATGAAGGCAGTCCTGAGAGGAGCTATCCTCTCCTTCACGGCGGCTTCCAATAGAGATTATACAAAACAATATACAACACTTCAATCAGCCTTAACGTCTGCCTATACCATATTCCAAACAGATCCCACGCCTATACATAAAGAACACTATATTTTGGCGAAGACCCATCTGGAAAGCTATGTGTCTGAAGTAGGAGAGAGGCAATTATTCTCTGTCAATTATAAATTCCACAAATTTGGGAATAAAACTGGCAAACTTTTATCAAACTTATTAAAGGGAGCCCGTAAGCCAGCAATAGTTCATCCACTACGCACATCCCAGAACACTCATACCACTTCAAACAAGGAAATAGCTCAAGTTATGCAAAATTTTTATAAAGACCTATACACATCCTCCCCCCCCCCCCCCCCCAACAACAGTGATGATCCTATTGCTCATCCCTCTCCACTTTGGGAAAAATTGAACTTCCCATCGATAACACGGGAACAATCCACCTCCCTCCTGGGCCCTATAACTACAAAAGAAATAGATTTAGTTATAAAACAACTTAAACCCAATAAAGCCCCAGGGCCAGATGGGTTTTGTGGTGAATTTTATAAACTCATGAGACTGGACCTCACTCCTTTATTGGCTGATCTCTTTAATTCAATCATTAACAGTAACCACCCACCACTACATTTTAATTCGGCCATAATCAAGATCCTGATTATTCATTTCAGGACGTCACTCCTCCACAAATGTACGCTCGCTGCCCTAACACAACTTCAATCACCTTCACCCCCATCGGACCATGTCATCCTTGCCCTAGACGCAGAGAAAGCGTTCGATTTAGTTGAATGGCCCCACCTAATCCATACGCTTAGATGCTTTCAATTCCCACCAGACTTCATTCACATAGTAAAGACGCTATATCACAAGCCACTATCCCAAGTTTCCTGCAATGGCCTTCTCTCAGATCCCTTCACATTGGAGAGGGGAACGAGACAGGGCTGCCCACTCTCCCCCCTACTTTTTGCTATCGTGCTAGAACCCCTGGCAATGGCCCTCAGACTATCACCAATATATAGAGGCATTCCCATTGGCAAAGGAGAGCTCAAGATCTCCCTATTCGCCGATGATATGTTATTATTCATTTCTAAGCCACAAGATTCAATTCCTGAAATACTCAGTCTAATTAATGAATTCGGCTCGAAAGCGGGCTACAAAATTAATCCTTCAAAATCTGAGCTTCTCCCCCTTCTCCCTCCTAATGCCACCGTCCCTTTCTTTCTTCACTCGCTTCCTTTCACAATCAATACCACTCACTTCAAATACTTAGGCCTACAAATCCCGAACACAGCCACAAAACTATACGACAAATTTTGGGGCTGTTTTCACCAAAATATCAAATCAACTGGAAGGCTGGCAAAAACTACCAATTTCACTGCTAGGCAGACTCTCTGTAATACAATCCATAATATTCCCGAAACTACTATACGTCATGCAGCTTCTCCCCTATTGCCTCTCTCCTATGGATGATAAACGGCTAAAAAAGGTCATCACAAATTTCATTTGGCAGGGAAAGAAACCGAAAATTGCCTTGACCAAGTTAAATATGGATAAAACTAGAGGAGGAACCCACACACCGGATTTCTCTCTATACTCCATGTCGGTTTTAGCAAGTTACGCAGCGGATTGGATTCTAGAGAAAAATATATACACAGACTATAATTTAGACTCGGAGACCTTCTTGCCCTATTCTCTTAACACTCTTCTTCATACCAAAAAATCTCTCATCCCGACACACATACTGAACCATTCTCTGTTCCATGATACATACCTCAATTGGGTGAAATTACACAAGAAAATGGGAATTAATCATACAGCTACATCCAGAGTCTCACTATGGGGCAATCCCTCTTTTCCACCTTCCCTCTCAAATTCTCTCTTTCTCCAGTGGAGGGCCAGGGGACTGTGTGCGGCATCACAGATTTTTGATCCAGGAGGAAATATTATCACCTTTGCCCTATTAAAGGATACATATGCATTACCAAATACACATTTCTTTATGTACCTCCAGACCCACCACTACGTGACCTCATTACCAATAAAGTGGGGGGACTCAGCTCCCTTAAATCCTTTGATGGGTCTTCTCAGGAGATGGGAGGGGAAACCATGCAAGTTAAAACATATATACGACCTACTTCTAAACATTCCAAACACAAAAAACCTCACATCCCTCTTAAGCTCCTGGCAGAAGGATATCCCCTCAGTTAATACAATTGACACATTAATACATAACTTCCCATTCATACAAAAAACACTGGGATCAGCATACTTGCAGGAAGTACATTTAAGAACACTCCACAGGGCATACATGCCTCCGTCCACGAGATCCCACTTTGACCCGATGGTGGATGGATCGTGCCTCCGTTGTGGGAGATCGAGAGCTGATTATTTCCACTCCTTCTGGGAATGTCCCAAGATCAGACATTTTTGGAACAAGGTATACCAATTTATAAATCAGAACTTCACCACATCCTTAACCCCCTCCCCCTTAGCAAGTCTATGCTTAAATTTTGAAGAGTGGACTCACATCCCGGCTGTAAAACCACTGTCGAATATGTTCATTATGCTATTCACCATAGCCAGAAAGCTTATTCTAAAGCATTGGACAGTTAAAACTGCCCCAAACATGCTCCAGGTGCAAAAAATGATGATTCAACAACTTTACTTTGATAGAAAGTCCTGGTTAACAGGCTCAGCCTTTTTACTGTTTTCCTTTTAAAGCAAATGGTCTGCTTATATTCAAACCCTGGATCCAGATCTTAAGGAAAAAGTTTTGAAATCCTTTGATATAACCAATTGGTCAACAATAGCCACGGTATAATCATGTTTTATTTACTATATCCGTAGTTTAGATAAATAAATCTAGAACACATATTTCCGAACAATATAAAAAGATATTTATTACATATATCACATCTATCTCATACTTCATATAGGAAACTTATTGCACTTTGTTTTGAGATTGCAGCCAGGGAACTGAGATGTTGGATCCATATCCAGGACTAACACCAGCTAGATGAGGAGAGAAATAAATTACTCTCAGGCGACAGGCTAGTCTTCTCGTAAATGTGGATAGTGAACGGGACCCGCCTGCAGATAAAGGTTTACACCAGTCAAAAATGGTTTAGACTCAAATACAACCCTCATGTTATGTATGTATAACTGGTTTAAATCTGTTGATACAAAACGTTTACCAAAATGTAACCTCCCCACCCTCCCCCCTCTTTTCTTGTTAATTTGAGCTAAATTAGTTATATTTTTCAAAAGCAACGGACAGCCAAATGTAAGATGCAAATGTTCCAAAATTGGTCACATTGAGTCCGAGTTACCTGTGTGTATTCTTTGTATTATAGATAAAACAAAAAATAATAAAAAATTGTTATTTAAAAAAACAACAACAACTCTCTCCTCTAAGGCTCTGTCCATTTTGGAGGGGTGGGCATCTCTCAAATGGTGCTGCTAGTCAGGCCTGCTGCTTCTCTCTGCTGCACTGACAGTGACGTGGCAGCCTGGGACAGTACCCACAGTGCCCATAAGCCATGGCACTACAAGCCATCTTCATCTGCGGGGACTGTTGTGATGCCATACCTCCCAACTGTCCCAATCACAGGTGGCAATGTCCCATGGATAGAGGGGGCAGTTAGGGGGTAGCCGTAGAGATCACAGCTGCTCTGCAGCGATCGCTGAAGAGTTGCTGCATGCAAGCGTATGCAGGGTGGGAGTGAAGAGAGACAGGGGCTGCCCAGTCGCTAGGGGAGTGCTGGACACCCCCCCAAAATGATAAAAACAGGGGTCACGGTGCTAGGCCACACCCACATACCAGAGGCCACGTCCACCCACAC
This sequence comes from Crinia signifera, assembly GCF_055691185.1. Lineage (NCBI taxonomy): Eukaryota > Metazoa > Chordata > Amphibia > Anura > Myobatrachidae > Crinia > Crinia signifera. The sequence continues at coordinate 252,496,185 of NC_139217.1, read as the reverse complement.
ATTAGCTCCGCCCCTTTTAAGGTCACGTGTGCCTGCGGTAAGTCAGGTTCTGATTTTGGGAACTGCAAATGTTGGGAGCTATGTCACTGTTATAAACCTTAGGGTAGTGATTTACAAATCATACACTGCAAGATGATTACATATGTATATATTGGGGGCCAAAGTATTCCTTCCAACTAAACATCAGAACGTCTTCTAAACTATTGCACAAAATATTTACCACATTCTACAATTCACACATATTGCTGGTGGAATTCGGCTATAAATATTGTAGAAATATCACAAGCACACCACACAGTAAACGAAATTGATTGATGACACTTCTATTTATACATTCGGGGAAATGCTAATTTATAATTACAGTGCAGCAGCAATGCATTCTTGGAAATAAATCCGTCTGCACAATTAAGTTCAGTCCATCTCTGAATCAGGCAGAGTCTGTCCAATCTCAATAAGCAACATACTGTGAATTCTATTTGGCTCGGTTGTATTCCAGAGTACATGAACAAACTTGATTTATTATAGCAGCATAGTGCTCTCTATATGACTATGCACAGTCAAATTGCTCTGCATTTTGTAAGGTCCAAAACAAACTAAAGTATGCATGCTATGTGTGAATGACCCTGAGCAGCATCGATTTCACATTTCTAGTTATTGTACAGTACTGACATAAACATACTTCTGTATATTTCTACTGCTGGTCCGTCCAACTGGCCATACTGTATATACTTGGTTCTAGCCTGATATTTGTTTTGAACATATTCCACAGAGGAATATATCAGAAAAAGCAGGAAATGCATTTTACCCCTGATTTATTCTATGCAAATCATTTGTATTTTTAGAGGGCATAAATGACAATATAACTGCTGCATAAATAGAGCTGGAAAGTGTTTAATAGTCTAAAATCTCTTCAATATCTATATAGCAGAATAATAGTGACACATATGCACAAATGTATCATTCCCCTGCTTATGATGCCTAGGGATTTTAAGACTAACAATATAAAAGTCATAGCTTTTTAGCATATTTATCGTTAAAAAACGATTGTGATTGGGATTGAGATCCCAGAGCCTTCAGTTTCTATGCTGTCATGAAGGGGGAGGCAGGGCCGGCAACAGGGGGGTCAAGTGGGACAGTCGTCCTGGGCCCCGATGCTCAGCCCCCCAGCTCTGCTGCCTAGTTGGTCACAGCATCTCCGCAGTCTCTGCTGCCCGGTCTCTCCGCCCCCCAGGTCTGCTGCCCGCACTGCTACTCATCTCCCCAGCACTGGAGTGCTGCCCGGCCACTAGCCTAGGCAAACAATTGTTTTATTTTTACACTGACAGTCTGCAGACAGTCCTGATTCCTGGCTTCTGTAGCCCCGCCCCCTCGCGGCTGTTTGCCGTGATTCTCGGGTCGGTGGTGAGGGGGTGGAGCCTAAGTGATACACTTGTCATGTAATCTTGTCATATTGTCCCTGCCCTCTCACAATCGACCTGCAAATTGCGCGATTTTTAAGCCATGGGTCAGAGGCTTAAAGAAGGCTGCTGCCCAGACATACATATATATATGTATGTATTTTATATGTATACTTTTGTGTGTATGTATATTCTGCGTGTATATGTATGTGTAATCCATGGGGGGGGGGGTTCAAAGGGGATATCTCTGCTCTAACTAGCCCAAAGCCAGTCCCCTGTCACCCCCCCCAGCGCAACCCCGGCGGTCGGATGCCCAGTCTTGCCACCGCCAAGGTGCCTGGATCCCAACTGCTCAGGCACCTGCCCCTCCACCACTCAGATGTCCGGCCACCGGAGAAGTGACCCATGAGTGCTGCTGTTCAGCTGATGGGTGGGGGGTACAATAAAGAGGTACTTCTTTCCCTCCCTGCTCAGCACCACTACTCTCACCCTATCTCCTTCTCTTCACCACTAACTCCCACCCTCCATATCTGCTCCATACCACTACTCCCATCCTCCCTCCATGCTCTTCACCACTACTCCCACCCTCCCTACTCGGCACAACTCCCTCCCAGCTCTGCAAAAAAACTCCCCTCCCAGCTCTTCACCACTACTCCCACCCTCCATATCTGCTCCATACCACTACTCCCATCTTCTTCCCTTGCTTCGCATCACTACTCCCACCCTCCTTCCATGCTCCGCACCACCACTCCCAACCTGCTCTTTACCATTACTGTGCTTAATGGGGAAGGGGGCCCCCACAGATATCAGTGTCTAGACTGCTGTGTCTATGCAGTGCCAGGACTGGACAGACACAAGGGGGCTGAAGAGACAGAAGGGGTCTGGAGAGAGACAAGAGGACTTTTAAGAAGGGCCACCTGTCAAAGCTATTGGCTGACTTTGCAGATAAATCCCCCCTCCATGTATCAGAGCAGCCGTTAATACTTTTTTATATAGCAATAGCATCACCAGTGGGGAGATTGGGTGGAAGGGTGTGCACAAATTTTTGGAAGAAGTATTAGGGCTGGGGCAATGGCACCTGCTCCCTAGTTCAGCCAGTTATGGCTAGAACTGATGCTTACAGTACATCTGCGTATATTAATTACTATAATGTTGGGGCTAATATCTTACTGCTGTTATCACCATACAATTTACACACCAATATGATATTGACCTCTGAGCACATAAGATTTATTTTAGTATGGGTTCTTTTCAGTGTGACATATAATCCCATATATTTCTATATATAAGGACATCCAAAAAGCCACCACTTATGCTAATTAACCCTCTGCAATTAACCTTATGCCGTTTTTTTATTACACAAAAAGCTCAACAATTTCTCTGTGCAACCTTAAGGCCCCCATGCACTAGTCCGACTTGTCCTTAGGATAAGTCAGACCAGTTTGCTCTTTAGAGCCCCCGGCATCTCCCTGGGAGGCTCCCTTACGATCTGGTACTAATGTGCCAATTTTACATGCAATAAATGTCATGTGGCCATCACTAGATGTCAGCTACCTGCCTACTTCCCTCACATGCGGCCATCACTGCCCGCCTACTTCCCTCACATGCGGCCATCACTGGATGTCAGCTGCCCACCTACTTCCCTCACATGCGGCCATCACTGGAAGTCAGCTGCCCACCTACTTCCCTCACATGCGGCCATCACTGAATGTCAGCTGCCCGCCTACTTCCCTCACATGCGGCCATCACTGGATGTCAGCTGCCCACCTACTTCCCTCAAATGCGGCCATCACTGGATGTCAGCTGCCCACCTACTTCCCTCAAATGCGGCCATCACTGGATGTCAGCTGCCCGCCTACTTCCCTCAGAATGTGCATGCAGATCTAAGGTTGCTCTGCGACCATCAAATGATGTGGGTGTTCCCCCGCAGGCTGCAAATGGATGTTTATGTAAAACATTCATTCGCAGCCAGTGCGAACATACGCACCTTGTGAATGGTGGGACAGCATAATACCATTCGCAAGGTGGGGTTTGGTTGACTCGCAAGGATGAAAATTTGCATCCGAGCGAATCAACCAGAATACCCTCCAAAATCCCATTGCTATGGTTAGCATTAATTGTGCGTAACATCATCTGGACACATTCTAGAAGATGGTTTGACTGATCCGTGAGATTCAATTAGCTTTCACTCCCTAGTCAATTTAGGATTGTGTAGGATTTTAGAAGCTCTCTGTGAATCTGATGACATCACTTTTTAGCAAGATACCATGGTAAATTGAAACCTCTTAGCAGCATCCATTCAAGTGAAGAACATTCTCCATGAGATAAGCATATTATTAGCCTACCTTAAACAGAAGACATTGATGTGGTCTACTGAGATTTTGCTAAGGCCTTTGATACAGTCCTCACATGAGGTTGATGTTATGATTAGAGGGTCCGGAAACACGGTTGTGCTTGCCCAGTGATCCTAAAGCCTCCTGCACCCAAAATCTTCACCTATAGCAGCCACCTTTCCCAGGTTATCAAGGTAATTGGAAAGGTTTACTAATTAGCCACCGCCCAGAACCTTCAGCAACCTTTACACAGAGTCCCTCTTGTCCGGGCAACCTCCTGGAGTCTCCTCTGTCTTCTAGCGATGGCAGGAGACAAGATAAACTCAGCTGGCTGCCTAGCAACCGCTCAGATGCTCGCCTAGGCAGCACGGCGTCTGAGTTAGTTGCAGCTGCGGCCTGTGCACTGGTGCTCCGGAGCCACCCAGACGCCCACTGCAATGGAGTGACGTCCCGGGCAGCAGCAGCACCATGGCCCCTAACAGTTGATCGGTAAAATATGGGAACTGGGTCTAGGAAAAAACCTCTGCACTTAGGTTAACAATTTGGCTGGAGAATAGGGAGCAGAGAGTTGTGGTAAATAGAACTTTTTCTAAAAGTTTAAGGTAACTAATTCAGACCAGGATGTGTCCTCTCTACGGAGCAACTTAAATAAACTGGATGGTTGGGTGGCAAAATGGAAAATATTGATAAATTTAAGGATATGCATTTTGGGACAAGAAACGGGCAAGCAACCTATTGGGGACATGCTAGAAGAATCATTAATGGAGTAGGATTTTACTTAAAGACAGTGATACAACAAACTGGGTATTTACATAAGGTCAAAGGTATGAGGACCCTGCTTGCAAGCTTACAATCTATAGGGGAATAGGCATTAATTCCACCAGAATGCAAAGGTTCCTGGTGTGCTGTATGATACGGTGACCCCGCAGTTTGGACAGGGGTCAGGAGGATGGAAAATGTGAAAATGAAAGAGAGTGGATATGTATGTACAGTGGGGATGTGATTAGATAGGAACTGTATATGAAGGTTAAGTGGCTGGTTCTGGAATTTGATAAGCTTGTCTGAAGATTGCCCAGCCAATCATCACCCTTCTATTGCTCCATCAGTGTTCCGCCATCGATACTCACTATTGGTGATCCTCTAGCTCCATCTGTGTTTCGCCATCAATACCCATCATCGGTGAGCCTCCAGCTTCATCGTGTTCCACCATCTATACTCACTGTCGGTGATCCTCCAGCTCCATCAGTTTTCCGCCATTGATAATCGCCATTGGTGATTATCCAACTCCCTCGATGCTCCACCATTGATAGTCACCATCTGAGATTACTCATCACTTCCTAGCTTCATCATTTGGACCCAGCTCTTACATCATCTCCCAAGTCTTCAAGAGTCAATACCACCATATTGTTCTTCTCATATTTGCATTCCCTGAACTTGCATTAATATCTGGACTTCGTCAGTGTTCCTACTCTGCATCCATCTGTCTTTCTTATTGTGCTGTTATCATCTGGACTCCATCAGTGTTCTTACACTGCACCATTACCCACCATAACTACTGTTGTTATTTCCTGGACTCCTTCAGTGTTCTTACATTGCACCACTTACCATTTGTATTACTGTTGTTGCTTTGTCTGGACTCTATCAGTGTGCAAACACTGCTACTATTGCCACTAAGTACTTCATGCTCTCACAGACACCTATTGTGTCTTAGTCCCCACAAGATCCCATGATGCTGTATCCTGTTTGATTATTGCCATCTTTACCAAATCTCATCAATTATCACCTGTACCATCTGTGGTCTAAATAAAGACTTGTGTTTTTACTTCTGTGGTCCTTCTTCTAACTGTTTTGGGTTTGTTTGTGTACCAGTCAGCCTCTATACCTGTGGTTATTTGCAGCCAGGATCTGGCCACAGGCGTGGCACTGCTATTTGTAACATACCATAACGAGTTCTGTAAACTACAGTGCTTTTTGGACTTCATTGGAGTTGAACATGTAGCTATGTAACTTTCCCACATAATTATTATTTCTGCTTTATGTTCTTTGTCTAAGATCACCTCAACCCAATTTATTCTAAACAAATAATGTCATTCAGCATTAAAAAATGAAAGTCCTGCAAGCTGCTAGACTTATTGCAAATAAAAAGTAGACACCAGCCAGGCGTAATGCGGGTATTTATTTGTCCAATTGCATTAGAGCCTACAAAAATAGGGACTGTGTATAAAAATGGTTGCAATTTCTAAACGTTTCATCCAATATTTTTGTTCAACCCCTCAATTAAGTCTGAATTTCAATTACATCTCCATTGTCTAATTTAAAATCCATTTGGACAGACTGGCAAGTCAGACCTGCTTCCAGTCCACTTCATGGTACACTTTACACCTTCTTCAAGACAAGACCCCTGTTACACTTTAATTACCAGTAATTACCTCCTTATATGTATATCCTTTTCCCTCCTTGTCTCCTCTCTTCTCCCCTATCTCTGTTTCTTGCTGGATGGCTGGATCGCTCCATAAATGGGTTGATGGCATGGGCTTAGGAGCGGGCGGTTGTTCCTCATGTTCCCCTTTTTTTTATTTGTTTGTATGTATCCTTTTCGTTAAGGTCTAATTATTTCCTTTATTTCTTCTGATGTTGTTATTTTTCTGCAATCACTATTTAGTCTACTTGCAAGTCATGTGTCTAAGGTTCTATTTTTATCTATTTACTTTTATATTTTGTTGGAAAATATTAGAAAATTGTGTATGTTCCTCATTTACATAATTTTTCTCTTCTGTTTTTTATATCTTGTACTGTATGTGATTTCTGAGGTTCAATAAAATATATTTGTAAAAAAATCCATTGTGGCGGCACACAGACACAAAATTATAATTTTCAAATAGGTCTGTGTGGGTGGGTTATTCAGGTTTATTCGCTCGAATGTGAAGTCACACCCTTCCGAGTCAACCAGAACCCGCGGAAGTTCAACCAAACCATGGGCTGTGGATAGTCGCGCCCATGAGATTGCCCAGCGTTTCATGGACATTCCCATGTAAACGCTGTGCCTTCCCATAGAGATCGCCAGGTGACGTGGGCATCGGGGTGGGTAGCTGACATCACCGAATGTGCACGCATATATAAGTGACCTGAAAGTCACTTTATATATGCTTGCATGCACCACATCTTTCGATGTGGATTAAACTTATTGTGGACACAAAGTGGAAATAATTTACTAACCATTCATTCCACGCCACTGTTTTCACATTTAAAGTGACATCCCCGTGTCGACTTAGAGACTTGTCTAATTAAATCTACAGACACGCTAGGAATCCGGAGTTGGTTTAGCTTATAAATGGAATTATACCTCATGAAATTCTTTATATGAGGAGCTGACATGTTTTATTATTATTATTATTATTATTGTTGTTTTTATACCAATTGTGCTTAGATAATTGAATTGTGTTTAGATATTTAAATATTTGTATGAAAAAAATTACTATTCTTAATTTGATGTGTGGCGCTCTCTTTTACTTGCTCACAATATATCTTTAGGTGTACTATTGTACTAAATTGATAGGTTTAAAAGTATTTAATTGTATAGTGTTCATTAGCAATTTCCAGAATTGCCTTTGGGAGCGGCCTTATTATCAATCTCTTTATTGATTACTCTTTATTATTCATGTATATATACTGTATACTGAATAGTGGAGCGATATTCTTCATTCTCGCGCCCGATCATTTTGTTTGTAGTCCTGATCAAATACCTGAGCAAGCATGTTCATCTGTTGATGTGAACTTCAAAATATTTGTTCCCAAAAACACTGCAAGGAAGGCAGGACTAAAAAGAATTTACCAGAACGTTTTGAATTACATACTCTTTACATACTTTCTCTTTAAAAAACATGTGAAAGGTAAAGCATAGTTGCCTACCCTCTTTCATTCTGCAGGAGACTCCCTGAAATAACAGCAATCTCCCTCTCTTTCTCCCTAGTCCAGCAATCTCCCTCATTTTACCTAGCCCAGATTACACTGTTACATTTTTGGGGAAAAAAGGAATGAGAGATAGATACATTTACATTGAATCATCAGCACCATTTCCCAAGTATAGTAGCTCTTACTACCTGCTCTGGGGCTCATCTACATTTGGATATGAGTCATTTTAAAAGATTCCTCTCAGTTGTAGCAGTACACACCCACACTTCTAGGTGCCATGTTCACAATCTCTTCTCACAATCTCTCCATATATGGAACTAGACACGCCCTTTGGGTGGAGCAGGACACGCCCTCTTAATGGGGCGCTTTGCAAAATTCTACTAACAACTATAATCTCCCTGAAACTAGTTTTCAAAAGTAGGCAAGTATGCATTAAAGAGAGAGTGAAAATCTTACTTAACTACTGTAAGTTTCAATTCTCCTCTCCGGGAGAAGCCTGGAGAGGAGACACTGTATATAATTTGGGGGGCTCTGACATCATCAAGTCCTGCCCCCCACCTTGGGAAAAAGCTAGAAAATATATGTTTTACCAGGATGATACTTGTTTTTCTCATTGACAAATTAAAGGAGATTTTTAGAACTCACATAAGATTTAGACACTACTGAAATGCTAATGACTCTACACAGCATTTCATACCTCAATTAATCCCTAATGTCTGTAGAGTACAAAACCAGAAAAGCAACTTGTGTTATATACTGTATGCTAACTACTCAGACAATGCTATGCTCATATTTCCTTTGTTTATAATTCAATTTTTTATGAATGTTTGCAAGAGAATTACCATATGTGTCCCATATATTCACAGCTAGTTTACTTTGTGCTACTAATGTTGGCAGGTGAACTTATGAAAATCTTTTGTTTGCATAATGATACAGTTGTTAGAGAAGGTTTACTGCATAAGAGCTCTGAGGATAATGTAGAAGACTAGCATATAGACACAAATAATCAAATAATGTTGGTAGACTGAGGTGTTAAGCTATTGCTTGAGATGTCTTATTTGGAGGCTTACTGGATGGGACTGCCAACATAATCAAGATTTAAACTTTTTAGATTTCATTAGAAGATGAGCAAAACATTAATATAAATATACTGTAAACTGTATCATATAGTAGATTTGTAGTTTTGTGCATTTTCAATTGAATTGCCTTGTTTTGTTCCATGTGCTTGTTTATATACAGTATATGCCTTTCATGCTTCATAACATTGAACCTGGGGAGCTCTACCCTTATGGTGTTTTGATGTTATGTATCATTTCTGGTTGACTACAAAAAGGTAATTTATTATCTAGTCATTCCTTCTTGTCAATGTAAAACCATTACAGTATTACTGTTTGTCATTGATCATATAACTCAAAAGATAATTCTGTCTTTTTGTTTTATATTTGTGCATCCCAACCCCATTTAATAGCAGATCCTATGAATCCAAGAAGCCAGAGGCAGAACTCTGGGAGGCAATGGAGTCATCTGCCACTGGGCTCCTGCTCTCAAGGGAGCACCTCTCCTCCCCTGCAATTTTAAATCCATTAATTGAAGGCCATTGATATCACTTCTTGAGTTCTGAAATATGTGTTCTATCTCTATCTCTCTCTCGTTAGATATAGATATACTGTATACATACTGTATATATGCCTGTTATATTTCACAACAGACATACAGTATTACTTTATATAAGGTTTTGTGTGTGTATGGGGGGGGGGGGGGGGGGCAATACACATCTTGCCTCCGGGCAACTGGGACGAACTTACGCCACTGCAAGAAGCAGTCTACTTTTCTTTGAATCTTCTAAAAATGCAACTCTTATGGGAGAAGGGCACTCAGATAGTGCTTGAAGCAGGGACGTAGCCTTAATTTCAAACAAATTCATTATTAAGGTGTGATTGGATGGTTGTCCATTCACAGTTCTACCAATATCCTGGAGCTAAATATCAGTAACCAACTACATTTGTTGCAAGTGCTACACATGTGATTACTGCTGGTTTAAATTGTGCACATTAAACTCACTTCTGTACATTGAATAGGGATACATTTGGTTGACCAGTGGTGGGGATGCCAACAATCAGAATACAGAGGCTGTCTTTCCAAAAGAAGGGTCCAGACAGGAGTCAGGGAAATATAATTACCACCCTCTTGACAACCCTAACCTTCCATCCTCACAGGGACACTAAAAGATTTGATAGAAAGAATGAGAACCAACAAAGGGCTGTGTCCTTAAGACCTAGGGATTGTAGTGTGTGTATGTGTCTGTCTGTCTGTCTGTCTGTCTGTCTGTGTGTGTGTGTGTGTGTGTGTGTGTGTGTGTGTGTGTGTGTGTGTGTGTGTGAAGAGAGTGGTCATCCGTGTCAAAAGCAACAGAGAGCTATAGAAGAATAAGAAGTGAGTAATGCATTTAGACTTAGCAGTGACTGGATCATTCACTACATTAGTCAGTGCTCTCTCAATAAATGAAACCCCGCAATACACACGCCAAAATACAATAATAACGATAAACCACACAATACACGCAAATAGCACACCACACAAAAGAGACAGTGACAACTCGTAGAATACAGGTAACTCACGGACTGATGAACAGGTCGGTGGGTGAAGTCACAGCACAAGCAGGCATGCAGCAATAGCTAACAGAAGCTATCACCGGTGTCTGCTGTCAGGCCTGGCGTCCTGAAAAAGAAGCCTCTGGCCAATCCAAAGAAGCTAAGCAGGCCAGCTTCCATAGTCTCTAATTGCACCACCTGCTACAGCCTCATGGCATCCTGGCTGCTTAGCAACAGCCAGGATGCTACCCTGGCCACCCGGCATCTTCTGATTGCTAGGCAACCAGCCGGCAGGAAGACGGATGGCAAAAGTGATGCGCCATGCAGGTTGCCTGGCAACAACCGGAAGCCTACGCGATGTCCCTCCGCTGACCATAGTAACTGCTGGAGTCCACAGCCGCCTGCTGGATCCCAGGGGCCCCATTGCTGACAGCAGGTATGGGTCCCCGAATCCTAACACCCACATTGTCAGACTTGTATGTGCTCAACTTTACACCCACAATACAAAAAATAACGTCCCTTTTAGAGTCTTGGACACCCCTACCCATATCGCTATTAGGCAGAGTGGCAGTCCTGAAAAGTATCATATTCCCCAAACTCTCCTACCTTATCCAAATGTTACCCTACTCGCTAACTAAATCAGATCTCACCCTCTGTGATCATTTGTTTACAAAATTTCTATAGGCAGAGAGGAGACCACATATTGCCCTGACTAAACTCCGGCTACATAGAAGTAAAGGAGGATTAGCTGTCCCCGACATACGTGCCCTCACTAAGGCCCTTATTCTAATCGGCACGGTACGGCCCGCGTGCGGCCGTACCGCCGATGTTTTGCCACTGCACATGCGCAGAGGTCATTCTGCGCATGTGCAGCCCCCTTCGCCGCAGACGGATTTCGTCCGCCGCAAAGGGGGCGTATAGGGGCGTGAGGGGCTTCATCCCCTCATTTCCCTATGTGTACGCCCCGCGTTTCATGGGCGTTCCCATGCAAACGCGGGGCGTATGCATGGTAATGAGGGCATGACGCCCTCATTACCATGACATGGGGGCGGAAAGCTGACGTCGCCGGATGTCAGCTTTCAGCCCCCATACAAGCTACCACACGGACGATTGTCCGTGTGGTCTCAGCTTGCGGGGCTGCCGCGGCGTGCGGCCCTGCCTTCGATGGTCGACGACCATCGAAGGCAGGGGGCAGCTCCCACCATGGTGGAGGCGTACGCCTCCACCATTTTGATGCGGATCGCCGTCCGTGTACGGACGGCAGTGGCGATCCGTCGGGTGGGCGGCCCTTGGTTTGTGCGGTCGGAGCCTCGTGTGCGGCTCTGACCGCACCAACCAGAATAAGGGCCTAAGGCAGTAGCTTTCCGCTTTGTATTCCACTGGCTACTTACACATTCCACTTATACTAACTACTCCCTTGAACAATCACTTTGCTCCCATATGATTTGCGAGCTTTATTACATACTCCAAAAACATCTCTCCCCGCATTAGCTCGCTCCAACCGCCTGTTTTGAGGACACTTATTTGGCATAGTGGTCTGTCTGAAAATCACTTAAAAGAATCATTCTGTGTTAATCCCTTTCTGTGGCAACCCTTGTTTTCCGGCAGCTCTAGACAATGTGAAATCTCTCCACTGGCAACAAAAGGGTATCGCCTCTATAAAGGATGTCTTTGACACGGTGGTATTTTGATGTCCTTCACAGATCTAACAAATAACAGATCCAATGTACTGTATACATTTTTTATGTATTTACAACTACGGCATTATGTGCACTCATTACCTCCCCCATTTGATCTGAGCCTACAAGTGGATCCTCTTGCATCCCTATTAGCTCTGGTGTCAATAACTCCATTTAAATACTGTTATACTGTATCTACTGGGAACTATTGCCTGGCTTTGAGAAGAAATTGTGGGTCCAAACTATGGGCCTTATTCTAGTTCACTCTTAGAGGCAAATTCTTAGCTGGACAAAACCATGTGCACTGCAGGTGGGGCAGATCTGTAACATGTGCAGATAATTCGATTTGGGCGGGGTTTTCTTCAAAGTGAGATCTATATTGCAGTGTAAAAATAAAGCAGCCAGTATTTTCCCTGCACAGAAACAAAATAACTCACCCAAATCGAATTCTCTCTGCACCTGTTACATCTGCCCACCTGCAGTACACATGGTTTTGTCCAGCTAAAAAGGAATTTGCCTCTAAGAGTGAACTAGAATAAGGCCCAATCCGAGGATGGGAATCTGATTATGACTCCCTGACTAAAGTCTTGAAAGCAGGACTGAGATGTGATATAGAGTTGTGGTACAGTAGGAATCATTTATCATGATGTATCAAGCAGTGCATCCCTCCACTTACTATATGTAGAGTGACTACTGTTAAAATACACATGCACTCATGTACTCCCTGATGCTTAATAAAAAGTATTATTACAAAATTGTACACATACAATTAATAATTAATTTTATCAACCTTCAAATTTAAAAAGCTTTGTCAAAACCTCACAAATGTGCCCCAGATTCCAATTTACTTTTATAAAACCATTAAAAAGATTTAGGAAATTTGGTATTTCATTGTCATTTGTATTGTTAAAATGGTAATCTTTTTTAGACACTGGAAGCCAATACCATTCAATCAAAAATATTCCTAAATAGTTGTAATACTATTTCTCCTGAGAGACTTGGAGAAATTAGAGGGTCAGGAAGGAAAATAACCTTTGAAAATGTAATTTAATATAATAATGTAATATTGTTGGGACTGAACATTACGCACACTGCTTACAAAAGAAATAAGGCAAATATAGGTCATTTATTGATGGAGAATTATCCGAGTTGTTAGCTGAGTCAGTGTCACACAGAAATATATTGGTATAAGTGGCCTTGTTTTGTTCATAATTACTCCCCAACCTTGCTGTTTAATTTCTAAACAAATTACCTGTGCTCACTATTTCCTGGCATCTCACGGTCATTTTATCTGCTTTTCCAAGTTTATTTCTGGTGACCTTTTCCTTACTACAGTTTTCTTGACTCCTATAGACCAGTGTTTCTCAAAGCCAGTCAGTCTTCGGGACACTCAAACAGTTCATGTTCTCCATTTCTCCTTGTACAGGTGCACTCATTCCTGACTGACACATTTTGAAAGATACACAGGCGGAGCTAATTATTTCACTTGTTGTGATGTGAAGAGACCTGGAAAACATGCCCTGCTAGTGTGTCCAAAGGACTGGATTTTAGAGGCACTGCTATAGACAAACTTTTAACCTTTAACACACCGTCTTCAGAGTACTTACTTTTCAATAGACTAAAAGGGTACTAATTACTTGGGCCCGGGCTTGCTGGAGGGGTCTGGTGGGGGCTCTGGTCTGACCCCCACCATCCCTCCTGGGTGGCAGCAGCATCACACATGTACAGCATGTGCTGTGCTGACAGCAGGCTCAGCATGAGCGTCTCACTGACAGCGACAGAGCTCACGCTGAGCCTGCTATCAGCACAGCACATGCTGTAGGTGTGTGTTGCTGCTGCTGAAGGAGTGGAGGGATAATAACACACACACAACCCCCCTGGACTTTAGCAGGTTTTTTCACTCTCACTGTTATAATTTGGGGGGCATGGCCTAATCGCGGGAGGTGGCCATGCCTCCCGCAATTAGGCCAAGCCCCCAATTTTACCTGGGCCCCGCATACCTCTCGGCAGCCCTGTGACAGTTGTGAGACACTTTGGGCCCAATTCAGACCTGCTCTGTGAGCACCGAATTCGGGCCTGTTTTCAATGGTGGGGGTCTGCACAGGCACGAATATGCGCATGTTCAACCGCCCTGTGTAAACCCCTTCAGCGAGTATCACACTCGCCAAGGCGTTCACACTGTAAGGGGAGGGAACTGGGCGGACAGGGGAATAAGCATGAGAACGCCGGGTGTTTCCCTGCGAACACAGGCGTATTGATGCCTGCTCGGGAAGTGCAGCTGATGTCACATGACTCAGCACCCGCCCCAAATTTGGCCATCTCCGGCCAAGATAAAAAGTCAATTCAGACTGACTTTTATCTGTGACCATCGGAGGATTTTTCACCTGTGCAACTGCATGCGAGGAGATTCATGCGGCAGGTGGCGGTGTTCGGTTGGATGGTGTTTACCTGTTCGCTTAGCTGCAAACATACGCAGCCTAGCAAACAGGTCTGAATTGGGTCCTTTGTTCATTGTTCTCTCATCACAGTTTGGATGCCAATAGAGGCATTGCTCTCCTGCTTACACATCATACACCTGTGTGTCCTTGTATCTTGTTTCCTTACTCTTCTTAAATACCATTTACTTTAGGTAATGACGAGAAAGTATATCATCTACTGTATATATATGTCTAGTGTCCATTTGTGTGTCTCCGAAACATTGCCATCTGTTTGGAAGCGAGTGAAACTACATCTCTTTGTCTCTTTCTCACTCACACATGCACAAACACAAAGGCAATCACAAGGTAGCAGACTAGCTTTCAAAGCATTTGTTACATATATATATAAATATATATGTATACTGTATATATATATATATATATATATATATATATATATACATATATATATATATATCCAAATGCTTGTAACCGGCACTCCAAAATACAATAGACAGTGGCCCCCGGTGCCCTCCAAAAGAACATAATACAAAGATGTTCCACGGCTACTGGCGGCACTCGAGGAGGTCTTGGTAATGTAATGAAGAAGCTGGAGCCATGTACAGCTGAGTTTCTAACTGTTTCGTAAATTTTATTGATGAAGGAATAAAACTTCCGTAACTGTTAGAAACTCAGCTGTACATGGCTCCAGCTTCTTCATTACATTACCAAGACCTCCTCGAGTGCCGCCAGTAGCCGTGGAACATATTTATATATATGTATATATATATAGACATTGGCTACTAAACATCGGCACTCACCTTTCCTAGTTTTGGGGTGCCCTATGGCTTGTGACTACATTGGTTAAACAGACATTGTAGGGGCTCTGCACACACTAAATTAACTGATAATAAATAGTGGAGATTTGGTTCATGAATTGATCAATGCATTTAAGCCTGCAGCCCCCTTCACGGGACCCCACAGTTCCCTAGATGATTAGTGACAGGTGTGTTGGTAACTGCTCACATATAAAAGCACAGTCTGCTGTGAGCTTTAGACAGAGATAGCATGCCTGGAATCAAACATTGATGTGATAGCTATGTGTATTGTAGCCATTTTGAGCAATAGTGTTAGGACCTGCAGAAAGGTGGGGTCCCTTGAAGGGGGCTGCGGGCTTAAATACATTGATCAATTCATGAACCAAATCTCCACTATTTATTATCAGTTAATTTAGTGTGTGCAGAGCCCCTACAATGTCTGTTTAAACAATGTGGTCACAAGCCATAGGGCACCCCAAAACTAGGAAAGGTGAGTGACGATGTTTAGTGTATACATTGTATATATATATATATATATATATATATATATATATATATATATATATATATAGGAACGGTAGTAGACCGGCACTCACGTTTGCGCCGCAGCGCTAATTGATGCTGTACTTGGCTGGGTGCCCTCACTGGGGAAGTTTCACAAGTCGATGGAGTGGTGCGGCACTCTCAGCAAAAGAAGACTCGGTACACAAGTATCAGGTGCAACGTTTCAATGCCTTTATTTTGGCATTTTCGTCAGGCTTGTAAGTAAGACATTTCATACAGGTATATATACACCTCGTGTGAACGCGATCCAGCGTGTGTCATGACGCTGGAATGTGACGTCAGTCCCTGGAGACTGCGTGCTACCATCACCATAGTTACTAACAAATACAATGGTACGTACAAAACAACAGTACATTTAAAACAATGTGCAACAGTAGCCATGAATCTATACTAAGTCAATATTATAGCTGTGCAATTTACACTTTAGTTCATACTGGGTCAACTGGAAGTATCCTATAGGAGACAGAACCAACAAGAATGTTACATAAATAGACCAAAAGTCTATCTAGAATATATTGTAACACACACTTAAAAAATCAATCAAGACTTTTGCAGCAATTGGACATAAATATATCAGATATTAAATGAATCGTTATGATGATCAAGAAAAATATAAAAAATGATCTGAAAAAAGAGGTTACATTTATAAAGAGTCGTAATTAATGATCCAATTCATAGTGACCAATACAGTATAACACTATTATTTTTTGGACATACAACTAATACCGAGGTGCTCGTTGAGACCTCTCGGAGAGATAGTATCCAACTTGTGTATCCAACGAGTCTCACATTTCAACAACTGCAATCCCCTATTGCCACCCCGTAAGCTTAAGGCGATATGATCGATCATACGATATTTCAAAGATGGCAAAGTGTGTTTCATTGCCAAAAAATGCTTTGGCACGGGTAAGTCACATTTACCACCGGCGAGGGCTGCACGGATAGTGGATCTATGTGTAGTTATCCTTTCTTTGAATGACCTTTCGGTCTTACCGATGTACAATAAGCCGCACGGACAAATTAACTGATAAACGACATACTTTGATTCACAGCTGAGGGTATGTTTAATAAAATATTTTGTGCCCCGATGTGGATGGTAAAAAACAGGACCCGGAATCATACAACTACATACTGTACAAGTACAACGGATACACCCTTTTGGGGGTGCTTTCTTTGTCTGGATGATTGGCCAGAGTTTTTTTGATACTTTATTAACAATTGGACTAGCGCTAGAATACTTAGTGACCCAAGGTATGATTTCATTAGTCCCTGTATCTGTTGCTGGTTTAGGTAAAAGAAGTTGTTCACGGGACAATAAAGAAGCGCGCTGTTTCGCTGCTTTCAGATCAATTAATTTATAACCCCTGGCTAAAAATTTTTCAATTAATGCATCGATATGTATTTCAGCTTCAAGGGGGTCAGAAATGATCCGCTTGATGCGAATCATTTGGGAATAGGGTAACCCATTGATAAGACTTCGAGGATGGGCACTTGATCCATGGAGCAGGTTATTCCGGTCTGTCTTTTTTTGGAATAAACCTGTTGAGATCAGACCATCTTGGAGGTGGATGGCCACATCAAGGAAATGTATGGATTTCAAATCATACACCATCGTAAGTTTAACTGGACTTGTGCTTGCATTATGCATATCAATAACATTAACAAAATCACATATGGGCCCTGCCCAAAACACAAGTAAATCGTCGATAAATCGACGATATAGAAGCATTCTGGCTGCAATGGCTGGGTTATCGAAAAAAAGTTTTTGCTCTACGGTGAACATGAAAATGTTCGCGTAAGCAGGAGCTGCGTTAGAACCCATAGAGCATCCGTTGGTCTGCAACCAGAATGCTCCATCATGTATAAAATAATTTTTCGTTAATACAAAATGCATTAAAGACAACAAGAAATTAATGTCAGGCCCATCATAGTCAATCTGTGCATGTAAGAATGAATCAATGGCCTCCATACCAGCGCTATGTGGTATTATGGTATAGAGGCTCTTTACATCTAGGGTTATAAGCCATACCTCATCAGTCATGACAGGAAGCGCTTCAAGCAGTTGAAGAAGAGTGGAAGTGTCCAACAAATATCTTGGATGGCGAACAATATAAGGCTGCAGGATAGCGTCTATGAATACTGAGGCATACTGGGATAACGACTGCCTAGCCGCAATAATCGGCCTCCCAGGCGGGTTGTCCAGACATTTATGTATCTTGGGGATACTGTAAATCACTGGTACCACAGGGTACTGGGGTATAAGAGCGTCCATAAGACTTTGTGCGACAATCCCATCACGAACGGCCATCTTCAAGAGGTTAATTAAAGAATTTTTGTACTCCACAGTCACAGTGGGGTCTCGTGTCAATCTTTGGTATGTCGACCTGTCGGACAATTGTGTATCCAACTCGAATTTGTATTTCTCATAGTCCATTACGACCAGTGCTCCACCCTTATCGGCTGGTCTAAATATTAGTTGGCGGTTATTTGACAAAGATTTTAAAGTGTCTCGTTCTGAAGAGGATAGATTAGAATGTAAAATAGGTTTCTGTGCGAGTTGTTCTTCAACCTGTACATCCAAAAGTCTCATATATGTCTTAATAGAGGGATTCGCAGATTGCGGGTCGAATGTCGACCGAGGCAGTAGCTTTTTCAATTGTGGGGGAATATTAGTGGCAGGAGGAAGTGGATTCGGCATTTTTGAGGACTTTGCGAAAAATTCTTTTAGTTTTAATTGCCTATGTAAGGTGTATTTTTCCACCTTCCATGTGAGAGCGTCCATTTTTGATGTCGGCACAAACGATAAGCCTCTGGAAAGTATGTTTAATTCCGCCTCTGATAAGGTGTGGGATGAGAGGTTCACCACTAGATTCTCCCTGTTGGAGGGGGCTTTCTTCCAGTTGCTCTGCCTCTGCCATTGTTGGCCTCTTCGATTGTGGCGACGGTGCCTTCTCGGAGGCGGGTCGTCACCCCTAAAGGGCCCGTTGGCTGTCTCCTGCCTCTACCTCGTCCTCGTTTCGGACCTCTTTCAGATTCACTATTAGATGATTGATTGTCTGTAGACTGATCAGATGTCACATATCCCCTGTATCGATTTTGACGAAAAAAGGGGCGACGGTCGTTTTTAGTCGAGGAGGTCCACTGATAGACGGTGTTTGCCTCGTAGTCGGCATCTGATCAGTCTACAGACAATCAATCATCTAATAGTGAATCTGAAAGAGGTCCGAAACGAGGACGAGGTAGAGGCAGGAGACAGCCAACGGGCCCTTTAGGGGTGACGACCCGCCTCCGAGAAGGCACCGTCGCCACAATCGAAGAGGCCAACAATGGCAGAGGCAGAGCAACTGGAAGAAAGCCCCCTCCAACAGGGAGAATCTAGTGGTGAACCTCTCATCCCACACCTTATCAGAGGCGGAATTAAACATACTTTCCAGAGGCTTATCGTTTGTGCCGACATCAAAAATGGACGCTCTCACATGGAAGGTGGAAAAATACACCTTACATAGGCAATTAAAACTAAAAGAATTTTTCGCAAAGTCCTCAAAAATGCCGAATCCACTTCCTCCTGCCACTAATATTCCCCCACAATTGAAAAAGCTACTGCCTCGGTCGACATTCGACCCGCAATCTGCGAATCCCTCTATTAAGACATATATGAGACTTTTGGATGTACAGGTTGAAGAACAACTCGCACAGAAACCTATTTTACATTCTAATCTATCCTCTTCAGAACGAGACACTTTAAAATCTTTGTCAAATAACCGCCAACTAATATTTAGACCAGCCGATAAGGGTGGAGCACTGGTCGTAATGGACTATGAGAAATACAAATTCGAGTTGGATACACAATTGTCCGACAGGTCGACATACCAAAGATTGACACGAGACCCCACTGTGGAGTACAAAAATTCTTTAATTAACCTCTTGAAGATGGCCGTTCGTGATGGGATTGTCGCACAAAGTCTTATGGACGCTCTTATACCCCAGTACCCTGTGGTACCAGTGATTTACAGTATCCCCAAGATACATAAATGTCTGGACAACCCGCCTGGGAGGCCGATTATTGCGGCTAGGCAGTCGTTATCCCAGTATGCCTCAGTATTCATAGACGCTATCCTGCAGCCTTATATTGTTCGCCATCCAAGATATTTGTTGGACACTTCCACTCTTCTTCAACTGCTTGAAGCGCTTCCTGTCATGACTGATGAGGTATGGCTTATAACCCTAGATGTAAAGAGCCTCTATACCATAATACCACATAGCGCTGGTATGGAGGCCATTGATTCATTCTTACATGCACAGATTGACTATGATGGGCCTGACATTAATTTCTTGTTGTCTTTAATGCATTTTGTATTAACGAAAAATTATTTTATACATGATGGAGCATTCTGGTTGCAGACCAACGGATGCTCTATGGGTTCTAACGCAGCTCCTGCTTACGCGAACATTTTCATGTTCACCGTAGAGTAAAAACTTTTTTTCGATAACCCAGCCATTGCAGCCAGAATGCTTCTATATCGTCGATTTATCGACGATTTACTTGTGTTTTGGGCAGGGCCCATATGTGATTTTGTTAATGTTATTGATATGCATAATGCAAGCGCAAGTCCAGTTAAACTTACGATGGTGTATGATTTGAAATCCATACATTTCCTTGATGTGGCCATCCACCTCCAAGATGGTCTGATCTCAACAGGTTTATTCCAAAAAAAGACAGACCGGAATAACCTGCTCCATGGATCAAGTGCCCATCCTCGAAGTCTTATCAATGGGTTACCCTATTCCCAAATGATTCGCATCAAGCGGATCATTTCTGACCCCCTTGAAGCTGAAATACATATCGATGCATTAATTGAAAAATTTTTAGCCAGGGGTTATAAATTAATTGATCTGAAAGCAGCGAAACAGCGCGCTTCTTTATTGTCCCGTGAACAACTTCTTTTACCTAAACCAGCAACAGATACAGGGACTAATGAAATCATACCTTGGGTCACTAAGTATTCTAGCGCTAGTCCAATTGTTAATAAAGTATCAAAAAAACTCTGGCCAATCATCCAGACAAAGAAAGCACCCCCAAAAGGGTGTATCCGTTGTACTTGTACAGTATGTAGTTGTATGATTCCGGGTCCTGTTTTTTACCATCCACATCGGGGCACAAAATATTTTATTAAACATACCCTCAGCTGTGAATCAAAGTATGTCGTTTATCAGTTAATTTGTCCGTGCGGCTTATCGTACATCGGTAAGACCGAAAGGTCATTCAAAGAAAGGATAACTACACATAGATCCACTATCCGTGCAGCCCTCGCCGGTGGTAAATGTGACTTACCCGTGCCAAAGCATTTTTTGGCAATGAAACACACTTTGCCATCTTTGAAATATCGTATGATCGATCATATCGCCTTAAGCTTACGGGGTGGCAATAGGGGATTGCAGTTGTTGAAATGTGAGACTCGTTGGATACACAAGTTGGATACTATCTCTCCGAGAGGTCTCAACGAGCACCTCGGTATTAGTTGTATGTCCAAAAAATAATAGTGTTATACTGTATTGGTCACTATGAATTGGATCATTAATTACGACTCTTTATAAATGTAACCTCTTTTTTCAGATCATTTTTTATATTTTTCTTGATCATCATAACGATTCATTTAATATCTGATATATTTATGTCCAATTGCTGCAAAAGTCTTGATTGATTTTTTAAGTGTGTGTTACAATATATTCTAGATAGACTTTTGGTCTATTTATGTAACATTCTTGTTGGTTCTGTCTCCTATAGGATACTTCCAGTTGACCCAGTATGAACTAAAGTGTAAATTGCACAGCTATAATATTGACTTAGTATAGATTCATGGCTACTGTTGCACATTGTTTTAAATGTACTGTTGTTTTGTACGTACCATTGTATTTGTTAGTAACTATGGTGATGGTAGCACGCAGTCTCCAGGGACTGACGTCACATTCCAGCGCCATGACACACGCTGGATCGCGTTCACACGAGGTGTATATATACCTGTATGAAATGTCTTACTTACAAGCCTGACGAAAATGCCAAAATAAAGGCATTGAAACGTTGCACCTGATACTTGTGTACCGAGTCTTCTTTTGCTGAGAGTGCCGCACCACCCCATCGACTTATATATATATATATATATATATATATATATATATATATATATATAACAAAGTCGATAGTTCTGGCACTCGCTACAAACTGTCCATAACATGCCTGTTGCCATCCGCCAAACGGGTATACTCTCTGTAGTCACCCACACAAACACGTATCTGCAGCTGCACTCAGGACTAAAAAACGTTTCAATAAGACTCTACTTATTTTCCTCATGGCAAAAAACATATATAAAACTCACCATTTCATGTGCTCATGCCTTCACCAAATCAGTCCAACTCAGACGCGATCCCTGCAGCCGCCGGAAGCTGCCAGGGAGCGTCCCACATCAATGAAGTCACCCAGTGCACCCGTTCACCAATACCAATAATAGAAGAAAAACATTGCAACTGTAATAGAAAAATATATACACATATAAATACATGTTATATTAGAACTGGTATAAACATACGTAAAACATTGAGAGGCATGTTGTATAAATGAAATGCTGTTATATTCACAAGAAGCAGCTGAGACCCATCGTCTCGTTTAACCCTTTAGGGCTCAGTGAATCCAGTTTGAAGATCCATTGCGCTTCGCACTGTAACAAAGCTTTGGACCTATTGCCACCCCTAGCAAGTGGTGGAATGTGGTCAATGACTTTATGTTTAAAAGCCGTAGGTGAGTGCCCCATAGCCGCATAGTGTCTGGCTACGGGTTGGTCACTGTTCCCCTTTAAAACAGCTGCTCGTATGGCTATACGGTGTTGAGCCATACGTGTTTTGAAGGCACAATCGGTCTTGCCCACATAATATTTGTCACAAGGACACACTAAAACGTAAATCACGTATTTAGTGGAGCAAGTGACCCGATGTTTGATAGGGAATGCAATGTTTTTAAACGGATGTTGAATGTCAGTGCCAGTCCACATATAGCTACAGGTTACGCACCCTGTGCACTTCATGCAACCCAACTTGGGGGTGACAAAGAACATGGATGGAGCAGATTTTTCTAAATTTGTAATATCGCTATGTACCAGCCAGTCTCTGAGGTTACGACCTCTAGAGTAACTGGTGACCAATTTTTTGTTCTTAAGGCTGGGTAAATCTTTATCACTGGCAATGATAGGCCAGAATGTTTTAATGGCAGATTTAGCTATCTTACTACAGGTATTGTATCTATTGGGCCAAAACATTCTATTAGCAGACTTTTTATTGTTTTTACGTTTAAGTGCTTTGGAGCGAGGTATTGATAAAACTTTGTCCTTAGTTAGTAATAGTTGATTATAATCATATCCACGCTCAACAAATTTCTGTATCATGATGTCCAATTGGATATGCAAGTCCACATCTGTGCTGCAGATTCTGTGCACTCGCAGCATCTGCGAGTACGGTAGCTCCTTAACCACACATTGTGGGTGGAAACTAGATGGAGACAACAGCATGTTGCGGTCGGTAGATTTCACAAAAAGAGAGGTTGAGAGGGAGCCATCCTTAATGCAGATTCGGACATCCAGAAAGTCAATCTGACTGTCAGACACATTGCAAGTAAGTTTAATAGGGCTGGTACTGTCATTATGACGATTAATGACCTCCATAAGGGACGTCGTGGAACCACCCCAAATAATTAACATATCGTCAATATAACGCGAGTAATAAATTACATGTTTTGAAATTTCCTCATCTGAAAAAAAGATATCCCTCTCAACCGACATCATGTAGATATTGGCGTACGATGGAGCCACTGAGGACCCCATCGCACAGCCAGTGACCCGTAGAAAGAATTGGCCGTTAAAAAAAGAAATAATTCTTGATAAGTACCATTTGTAGTAAATCACAAAAAAAGCCAACATCGGGTCCCCGATATAGGGCATTATTCGTTATAGAATGGCGAGTTGCAGCAATGCAGCAATGGTATACCCTACGGGGAGGGCGTTATATTGACGATATGTTACTTATTTGGGGTGGTTCCGCGACATCCCTTATGGATGTCATTAATCGTCATAATGACAGTACCAGCCCTATTAAACTTACTTGCAATGTTGAGAATAGAAAGTGTGGCGAGCGCAGCGAGCCACCGAGCCCAAAGCATGGCTGCGCTCGCCATGCTTCGGGCTCGGTGGCTCGCTGCGCTCGCCACACTTTCTATTCTCAGCTCCACGCCGACGTGGATAGTGGGGGTATGAAAAGGTCGTAGGACGCGTACCGCTGCGCTCACCACGCTTCGGGTTTGCGTTGATAGTGGGGGTGGTACAGCCTAAAAAATGCCATTTGGGGGCCATTGAACATGTTTCATACTAATTCCAATGCACTTGGATGCTTTTCAGTGAAAAATCGTATGCGATCGCATGATATCAAATCGCATGCGATGCGATCGCATGTGATGCGATCGCATGCGATGCGATTGCATGCGATTTTGACAAAACGGCAAAAATCGCATTGCGCATGCCATCGCATGCCACTATATATGGCATGCGATGGGAGCCGTGATAATCCACAAGTACCCTTAAACACCCCAAGAATGAAGGTGTACCATATGATGTGGATGTATCAACACCATAGGCGTGCGCAGCCCATTTTGTTAGTGGGTGCACAATTGGAGGGCTGTGTCCATCACCGCCTACTGGGCGTGTCCTTCACCGCCTACTGGGCGTGTCCATCACCGCCTACAGGGCATCAATGTAAACTAAATAGAAGGTGACTTATTTATGTATATGCACTTCAGAATGAATCATCCCCCCCAACACATACTAGAAACAGGGACATTGCACGCCGATGGCACGCTGCAAAAATGTACACTGTACCCACCCTGTATCAGCCCTGTCCGCATTCTCCTATGTCAGCCATGTCCCCATTCCCCTGTGTCAGCCCTGTCAGCCCTGTCCCCTCCCCCTGTGTCAGCCCTGTCCCCCTCCCCCTGTGTCAGCCCTGTCCCCCTCCCCCTGTGTCAGCCCTGTCCCCCTCCCCCTGTGTCAGCACTGTCCCCCTCCCCTGTGTCAGTCCTGTCCCCCGCCCCTGTGTCAGTCATGGCCCCATTCAGCTGTGTAGTGAGTGATATCTTTTTTGGATGTCACATACTGGACTGCCAGTGCCCACTGCTGTGCTGGCTGCTAGCTGCTCGGCGACCAACTCAGAGTGACAGGAGGGGGGTACAGGGAGAGAGAAGCTATCAGTAAGACAAAGAAGGAGAGACAGCGGCAGGTAGAGAAAGAGGGTAGGATAGAGAGAGGGAAAGAGAGGATAGAGAGAAGGGGAAAGAGGTGGGGAGGAGAGAAAGAGAGATTCCCATTCAGCACAATTACCTTCAGTAGTGGCGCATCTCCTGCACATAGCTCCGGCTCTGCCATGGACACAGCGTCTCCCTCAGGTGCAGGGCCGGGTCTCCGCTCTCTCAGGGCCAGGTCTCCGGGGACACAATGCCGGGACTTTAGAGGTCACTGCGCTGGATCTCCTGTGGTCACAGCGCTGGCAGCAGGTAGATTTGTTTTTCGCGCCGGGCTGTCACGAGATTGTGATGTCAAGCCCCAGCAACAGCACTATCAGGGGGGAGAGGGGAGGGGACTCAGTGACAGCTTGGATCAGCTGGTGCTCCTCCCCCTTCTTGTGCTGCTGATGAGGGACAGTATTTTAAAACATAAATCAAAAGGTTCGGTTGCAGGGGATTGCCTGCTGTTAAGTCGGGTCCCCCCAAGCTGTATTTTACACCACTGCTGCTGCCAGCAGGGAGAAGCTGCAATCGTGCGGGGGGATGGGGGGGATGCCGGTCATTAGGAGGTGCCTGTACACCCCCGGCACCCCCCGTGCGCACACCTATGATCAACACATCAGAATATTTCCAATAACACCACCTCTGCTACCAAACCTCTTTTTACGGTATTTATTTCGGTACCTGTGGATTATCACGGCTCCCACGATGGCCATCGTATGCGAAAAAATCGCATTGCATGCGATCGCATACGACTTTTCACTGAAAAGCATCCAAATGCATTGGAATTAGTATGAAACATGTTCAATGGCCCCCAACTGGCATTTTTGAGGCTGTACCACCCCCACTATCAACGCGAACCCGAAGTGTGGCGAGCGCAGCGAGCCCGCGAGGGGCGGCGGTACGCGTCCTACAACCTTTTCATACCCCTACTATCCACGTCGGCGTGGAGTTGAGAATAGAAAGTGTGGCGAGCGCAGCAAGCCACCGAGCCCGAAGCGTGGCGAGCGCAGCGAGCCCTGCGAGGGGACACGGATACCTTTACAGGTATCTGCGTCCCCTCACGGGCTTCACAGGTTTCCGCGTCCCCTCGCGGGGCTCGCTGCGCTCGCCAACCTTCGGGCTGGGTGGCTCGCTGCGCTCGCCACACTTTCTATTCTCAGCTCCACGCCGACGTGGATAGTGGGGGTATGAAAAGGTCGTAGGAAGCGTACCGCCGCCCCTCGCGGGCGCGCTGCGCTCGCCACGCTTCGGGTTTGCGTTGATAGTGGGGGTGGTACAGCCTCAAAAATGCCATTTGGGGGCCATTGAACATGTTTTATACTAATTCCAATGCATTTGGATGCTTTTCAGTGAAAAATCGTATGCGATCGCATGCGATCAAATCGCATGCGATGCGATTGCATGCGATTTTGTCAAAAACGGCAAAAATCAGTAAAAATCGCATCGCGCATGCCATCGCATGCCACTATATATGGCATGCGATGGCATGCGATGGGAGCCGTGATAATCCACAAGTAACCTTATTTCCTTTCTCGTGACACCACATATGGGGGTATGCACATATATGGAAGAAAATATAAGGGGGCCACAATAGTATAATATGCAACCGTTTTAAGCAAACACAATGATGACACATAAATTTGCCCAAACAGTGTAAAAGATAAAACAGAGATTATCTGAAGTGTGCTTATTATCCCAAGCACCATGTGGTCCGTCTCAATGCATTTCGTCCCTGTGCAATGAATGCCAGACTTCCTCAGGAGTTAAAATAATAGTGTCCAAGACCTAATTTAAATACCCCACCAAATTAGTATTCAATTGGTGGAGAACCGCCCACCAACATTCAGTGAGCTCGTAGAGACCAGAAATCCAGTAGGTGGAACGAATATCCGCCATTTGGAATGCGTATCTATCAAATAGACAGGTTTGTATGGCGCCACTCGCCAATAAAGAGAAGCCAGGCTTAAATGTTAGGGCTGTCTTCAACTCCAATGTGATGGTGCCCTCAGTGACTGCCTGGCATAGTAGTGTGTCCAATTCCCTTTTATATGATATTGTCGGATGTAAGCCGGGTGCTTCCTTCTTACGGGGTTACCGGTGCTCAGCGGGTGAGTCTTGTTCCCCACTGATCAGTGGGTTGGGGAGGGGCTGTTTTGTGTATTTAAGTGTTGTGAGTTTATTGTATGTTTGTGCTGCTGTCCCTGACGATGGGGGAGACCCCAAAACTGTTGGGCAATAAAGGACGGTTTTAATCAAGCTATGTGAGTGACTGTGGAGGGCACCAGAGCAAGTTATTTCACAGTAAGTGGAATTTAACTCTTTGAGTGCCGGACTCTTCTATCTACTATATATATATATATATATATATATATATATATATATATATATATATATATATATATATAGTCCAGATGGCCAAGCACTCCAACCAAAGATAGTTACGTTCCCGGTGCTCACCAAAGACCCAGTTCGGGCCAAATCCACATATTCACACTGCCGCGGCAGCGAAGGGAGCACACAGTGGTAATGAAATCAACCCAACAGGAATCTTTTGCAACGTTTCGATTTATTTACAAATCGTCATCAGGCAACGACGATTTGTAAATAAATCGAAATGTTGCAAAAGATTCCTGTTGGATTGGTTTCATTACCACTGTGTGCTCCCTTCGCTGCCGCGGCAGTGTGAGTGTGTGTATATATATATATATATATATATCACTCTCACAGCGGCACTCAGAGGTCAGAAATAAAAGCCAAAACACACTGTATGTGTTCAACGTTTCAGTGCTGGAGCACTTTTATCAAGAACAGTGTTACACTGTTCTTGATAAAAGTGCACCAGCACTGAAACGCTTAACACATACAGTGTGTTTTGGCTTTTATTTATGACCACTGAGTGCCGCCGTGAGAGTGATATATGGATACCTGACCCCAGTTCAGGGAACTATTGGAAGGCACCAGGCAAGCTACACAAGAAGCACTAAGGAGTGCCGGCTAGACGTATATGTAGGTATATATATATATATATATTAATATATATATATATATATCATACAATTCAATTTACTGTAGTCAGCATGCGTAGCATTCACCGCGTAGCATTCAGCCTGTAGCACGGGAACCAGAGGACATCCAGCAGACCGGCAGAGATGGAACGGCGGCAGCGGCGGTATTCTCCATGCATCAACCACAGACGGACAGGATACACAGAAGTGAGCTTCCGATACGTCAGGTGACCACGCCCCAACGCCTCTCTTCACACGCCTTCGTCAGGAGGCGTGTCGGAGGTAAGTATGGCAGGGTATTTAAAAGCCTATTCATTAAGCTAAATCAGTAAACAGCCTTTGCTAATTATACATAATTGCAGATACAAGTCACAGAGAGAAAGGGGGAGATTCTCTAAACAAGGAATGCGGTAAAAACCCCATTATCGGGGTTTTTACCGCATTTTGGGATGCTGTAAGCATCCCCCGCCGGGTTATCGCGGCGGGGGGCATCGCCAGAAAAATCTGGCGATGCCCCATAGAAGCCAATGGGCTTCTACCGCATCCCTCCGCCGCCCCGCGCCGACCCCCCGCCGCCCCGCATCGCCCCTCCCCCCTCACCTGTGTCCGGGCAGCACAGAGCTGTGCTGCCCGGACCTGTGACCTCCTCCCTGCACTGATCCTCTTCCGGGTGCAGGGAGGAGGAGAGCCCGGCGCAGCAGCAGCGCCGGGTGTGTGAGGGAGGGGGGAGCCGCCGGGACCTGCTGGGACCCGGCGACTCCCACCGCAAAGGACAGCTCTTAACGCAAGAGCTGTCCTTTGCCTTAATTATCGCATATGTTACAACATATGCGATAATTAAATATGCGAAGGGGGGCGGAGATTCTTAGAGAATCTCCCCCAAAGTGATTAACAAATTCAAACTGGTAGCACAAAAAGTTAGCTCCAGTTGAAATTACATGAATCAAATGATACAATATAGACAATATTTAATACAGTATTTATAACAATATAAATGCTGACTACAGTAAATTGAATTGTATGTGAGCCTACACTTTTTCCGTAAACACTGGTTATTATCATGCTCATTTGTGCGCTCCTCCTTTCTCTTGTTACATGTTCCATATACTGAGGCCGTGACAAAGCCTCGTGGAAGTGAGCAGCACCATATCTGAAGAGACGGATTCACTTTTAATAGTGTAACATTGCGCAGATCCTCACCCTGTATGTGTATATATATATATATATATATATATATTATATATATATATATAGAATAGAATCAACTTTATTGGCCATGTATGCTTGCGCACACTAGGAATTTTTTGTGGATTACAGTGCAGCATCAAGCAGGGATGAAAGGGGGGAGAGACATTACATATATTACATAAAGACATTATATGCATTCCATTTCTAGTTACGACTATGGTGGTGAGGTCGCCAAGTAGGGACACGTTGTTTGGCTGTTGATATTGGAATTGCATTCGCTTTGATTGGATTGTTAAGGTGATGGACGGCTAACGGAAATAAGCTTCTTGCGGATCTGGACGTTTTGACGGGGATGGGCCTGAACCGTCTTCCGGATGGTAGGATGTGGAACAGGTTGTGACAGGGATGCAGCTTATCCTTCGCGATCTTCTCAGCACTTTTCCTTACCCTGGATGAGAACAGATCCCTTATCGGGGGGAGGTCGGTCCCTATGATCCTTTCCGCAGTCTTCACTACCCTCTGCAGTTTTTGTTTGTCATTCTCGCTTGCGCCACCGTACCAGATTGTGATCGAGGAACATAAGACAGACTCCACGATGGCGGGGTAGAATATGCACAGCAGCTCCTGTGGGATGTTGAATTTCCTGAGTTGCCTCAGGAAGAACAGGCGCTGTTGGGCCTTTTTGATGTTTGTGGTTATATTTTGGTGGGGTTTAGATCGAGGTTGTTGCTGCTGCACCACTGTGTTAGCTTCTCCACTGCATGCCTGTACGCGGTCTCGTCACCATCCTTGATTAGGCCAATGATAGTGGTGTCGTCATTAATATATAAAGTCCATATATATGGTGATCCCAATGTACAGTGAAGCAGACCAGAGGGTTTCGTACAATTTCTTGTTTATTTAATATCCTTCAAATTTGTCACCGGCAAAACCGCGAGAAATGTAACAACGCGTTTCGTCTAAAGCAACTTCATCAGGGGTAACATCACAAATTCTAAAATACAAGTATTCATTTTTCAATAATCATGACGAATAAAACAAAATTCATACATTTACATAAAATACATGCATTAATAAGCTTCACTGATAGACCCATTAATAACCAATACAGGAAGAATAGAACAAAAAGAAGAAAAAGGTGGTGGTGAGAAAGGACAATTCATTCAACCCTGTGATTGAGTTAAAAGGTAATACATGTACCTTTTTTCAAATAGGAGAAAAATTACTCCTCCAATAAATCTTTTTAATGGTATGTAAAGAAATGCTTTTTAATTATCATTAATGGCACTTGTAATAGTGTATGATATTTATCCTATTATGTGTATTTTAGGTGTTCACACACTTGTATATTATTAAACGTATTATTCGCTCCTATTTCACTCTATAGAGATAAAGCGATAAGTGGTATGTATTTTTCTCACCTTATAGTAAAAAAAACAAACATTTTTGATTCTTTATTATTATGGTCACTGAGAACTGTATCAATCTATAGGTTTAGAAGAACTGTTCCTTCTCCCTGATATTTATTGGAGGAGTAATTTTTCTCCTATTTGAAAAAAGGTACATGTATTACCTTTTAACTCAATCACAGGGTTGAATGAATTGTCCAGATGCAGGCTTGAATTTAGCCAGCCACAGTACCTGTGCAAATCATAGGTGGCACAGTTTAAAGGGATACTATGTCAAAATTTAAGCAAGAAAGCATTAATAGTACTCCATAATATAGTCACATATAGCAAGTAAAATTGCATATAACTTGTAACTTGATCACACAGCTTATCTAATTGCATCAAGCTTCATTAATCCATTTCAGGAGACCATGCTTACAATTTCCTGATGTTTCAAGACAACCAAAAAGAATTTATGATGACTCACTAATGCATTACCATTGACAAACCAATTTATTAAAAAGCTATATATAAATTATGCTGGCTAGAATGCATATAAAATCAGATAATCTTGGTAATGGAGATAACAGGTCATTTTTTTCTATGACTCCTTGATTTCTCTAGGTGCCCATACACGGTACAATTATTGTATACAATTTGGACTAGATCACAACACATCGCATTGCATAGGTTTTGCAATGAGATGCAATGAGATGAGATCTAATGCAAAAAGTATGTGCAGCAAATATTTTTTGAGCTGTGCGATGAGATGTGTGACGGGAGCGTGCATCTCATCGCACCCAACAATTGTACCATGTATGGGCAACTTAAGGCTATAACATCCTGCATCTCACCCCACTGTGCATATTTGAGAAGGAATTTGCCTCTGAGAGTGAACCAGAATAAGGCCTTTCAGCATAAACAGTGCTGTAAAAAGATAATGACCAATGTTATTAATAATAAGGATTCTATAAATCATAGAGCATGTTTCTAAATAAGGAAGCACAGCATTTTATTATGGTTATTATACAGGAAGCTGGCACGCAGCTGGCAAGTGTTAGAAAAGATTAAAATGGGACTATTGATAGAACAGGCTCATTTTTCTGACGACATGTTGAATATAGAATCACAAGACACAAAGTCACGTAAAATTCATGAAATATATTAAACCTATTTTTGTGTTAATACAAATTGGAGCCATAATTATAACAGGATTTATTTGATTAAAATGCGGTTTGTATTTAAGAGGCCTATTCCTCGTGCAGCTTTTACCAGAATATCATGCAGAAACAGTGGGGGAAATTTAATAGGATGAGAGATTCAAAAAGTGAGAGATTTGGTAAGAAATCTCCAGGTTTTTTAAAGCGGCAATCATTACACTGCAAAACCAGTTTGATTTTGCTTTGTAAATCATTGTCGCTTTAAAAAAACTGGAGATTTCGGTACTTGTGTAGTTTCACGGCGGCAGTTACGTAGTTAGTGTAGCATCCCTGTCAGAAACAGCGTAGTTTTCCCGCGGGCAGCGTAGTCAGCATCTCTGTCAGAATCAGCTGGAGTCCACGCCAGCCCGAAGCGTGGTGAGCGGACACGGTATGCGTCCTCCCGACCTGCTCATACCCTAACTATCCCCGCCAGCCCGAAGCATGGCGAGCACAGCGAGCCCAGCGAGGGGGTGCGTTTTGCGTCCTCCTGACCTGTTCATACCCCTCTATCTTTATAAAGTTGACTTTGAGCGCAGCGAGCCACCGAGCCCGAAGCTTGGTGAGCGCAGGAATACATGTGAAGTAATCTGCATCCACTCACCGTGCTTCAGGCTCGGTGGCTCGCCACACTCTATAAAATCGACTCCACGCAGACGTGGATAGTGGGGTATGAACAGGTCGGGTGGACGCATAACATGTCCCCTTGCGGGGCTCGCTGTGCTTGCCACGCTTCGGGCTTGCGTGGATAGTGGGGGTTTGAAATGGCTCCTTTACTGTGCATGAGATGCACTTGCAGCCACACCCCCACCCCCTTGTGCAGAAAACGCACTCGCTACCGAACCCCTAGGGTTTGCCGTACCCTGCTGCAATACAACTGAGGTCAAGTAGATGGAACGCCTCTCCGCCGGCGCCCGCAGAGGGAATCATGCGGGCGCCAGCGCTACCCAGTCCACAGTAACTATTATTCTTAATGGGGAACGGGGTCCAACCCTATTTGTCAAGCTCTGAAAAGCACTGCTCCAAAATGGAAGAGGGGGGGTGTTCCATAGCATACATTTGCCCCAGGTGCCTTGGTTCCATGTTACCCCAGTGCAAATACCTGTCACTTCAGATTTGAAGGAGCTAGTAACTGAGGGGCAGATTTATTAAGCTTTGAGAAGAGATAAACTGGAGATTATATTTTGTACCTGGCCTCACCACAATCAAGTTCCATCACAGTGTTGGGGTGTTCACTAATTTTTGCTTTTCCCTACATATATTTGCATATTACTCTGCCAAGCACCCTATACCCAGGGACATAGCATGAGTGGAACAGGTAGAGTGCATGCTCTGGATACTAGGGTCAGGTGCATATTTTTGACCTAGCTGGTTCTTAGTAAACTACTGGATACACTTACCCTTTGTGAATGTGGCTCTGAGTTGACAGACTCACAGTAGTCAGGGGCAGATTTATTAAGCTTGGAGAAGAGATAAACTGGAGATAAAGCGGAGAAAAGGTAAAAGGAGATAAAGCACAGCCAATCAGCTGTGTTTGAAAAAGACAGTTGGGAGTTGATTGGCTGGTGCTTTATCTCCTTTTACCTTTTCTCCGCTTTATCTCCAGTTTATCTCTTCTCCAAGCTTAATAAATCTGCCCCTGACTACTGTGAGTCTGTCAACTCAGAGCCACATTCACAAAGGGTAAGTGTATCCAGTAGTTTACTAAGAACCAGCTAGGTCAAAAATATGCACCTGACCCTAGTATCCAGAGCATGCACTCTACCTGTTCCACTCATGCTATGTCCCTGGGTATAGGGTGCTTGGCAGAGTAATATGCAAATATATGTAGGGAAAAGCAAAAATTAGTGAACACCCCAACACTGTGATGGAACTTGATTGTGGTGAGGCCAGGTACAAAATATAATCTCCCTCCCCCCCCCCCCCCCCCCTTCTCCACTTCAACCCAAGTTCACAATATACAACACAGCAGTGGGTGACAGGGAGAGGCAGGGGGAGGCAGAGTGTGACAGGGAAAAATAGCGTGTGACAGGAAGAGGGTGACAGGGAGAGGAAGGGTGAGGGAGAATGTGACAGGGAAAACAGTGGATGACAGGAAGATGCAGAGGGTGACAGGGAGAGGCAAAGTGTGAGAGGGAAAAACAGTGGGTCTCCAACAGGTTAAAAAAAAAAAACTGATTATCTGCAATGCAGAGCATTACACTTTTTGTGTGGGATTGTCTTATATAATTGACTACGTTAAAAAAAAACGGATTATCTGATCTGTGTAACTCACAACAGTACCTTGCCTGTGTGTAGGGAGGGATTTATTTTTATTCTAAATGATATATAGTACATTGGAATGCCAGAACTGTGAGTGAGTAGATTCCAATTATTGGGAATTGGGAACCCATGCAGAGTATTTTAGTTCTCATTGCATATGGCTGTGGCCGGATAGGCTGTGGCCATAGTTTAGTTGTTGGCCTAAATTGAAGTGGGCCGTTTTGAAGTGGGAAAACTGAACAATAACTACAGTGTTATACCAGCGTTACACCAAAGTGAAACTGAAGGAGACCACTCTATCAAAACTCTGAAACCTACAGACCAACTTTAACAAATGTATGTGCTTTGCAATAGTATCTTAAAATCACTATAACTGGTAGTCTGTATTTTGCCCATTGCATAACCAGTGTTATATTGTTAATGTGATGCTAGCCTTTGTAATACCTGTTTGAAGCTGTGTTCAGTGAGGCATAATTTATTGGATTATATTTTTTGGCTAGTGTTTATTTAACACAGGCTAATGTATGTCCTTTGATTAGCTGGCCATGTGACCTCAGCTGTAGGCTCTCTATACTTATCCACTCTACTTAACCCTATCTCTATCATACAACAATCACATCATGCTCACCAAACTGCTACTTCTCATTTCATTACATGGAATACTTACCAAACTTCAACCATCCTTTAATCTCCCTGACACTCACCTGAGTGGTGCACATTGCCTCTTCCATTATTCGCTCCCCCTCTTCTAAACACTCATGAGCTCTTTACTTACTTCTCTACATCCACATCTCACCACCAATACAAAAAAACACGAACATCCACCTATATTTATCTCTGGTATATATTTATTAGCTGGTGACATGTCACCAAACCCAGGCCCCAACCACCTGTCCCACTCAGATTTTACTGGTTCTAAGCCTAGAAATTCAGCTAACCTCATAAATATCACATGCCTCCCACCACACACCAAACAACTTAAATGTACCCTATTGAATGCACGCTCTGTTTGCAATAAATTAACATCCATCCATGACCTCTTCATCTCTCACTACTTCAACCTGCTTGCCATTACAGAAACCTGGCTCGCACAATCAGACACGGCCTCCCCTGCAGCACTGTAACATGGTGGTTTCAACTTCACTCACACCTCTAGGCCTGGTAACTGTAAAGGAGGTGGAGTTGGTATATTACTGTCACAAGCCTTCACATACTCAGTTCTACCACCAGTTCCTTCACTCACATTTACATCAGTTGAAGTTCACTCTATAAGGGTTTTTTCCCCTTTCTCTCTGCGTGTTGCTGCTATCTATCGCCCACCTGGGCTTCCTAAATCTCAATTTCTAGAAGATTTCTCTGCCTGGCTCCCCCATTTCTTATCCTCTGACATCTCCACTATCATCCTGGGTGACTTCAATATTGCTATTGAAAATCCACCATCTTTGCATGCTTCGAAACATCTCTCTCTAACCTCCTCTCTCGGCCTCTCCCAGTGGTCCGATGCCTCTACTCATGAGGAGGGCCACTGCCTTGACCTTGTATTCACCAGGCTGTGCTACTCCTTTCCCTCTCTCGGATCACAATCTCATTACCCTCTCGCTCTCCTCTATTATCCCAAGCTCACTGACACTGAAATCATGCAAGCTTACCCTAACTCGCAGAAATACTAATGCTATTAATTTTCCACAACTTTCCACCTCCCTACAACAACAGCTCTCAATAATTTCTCCATTTACCTCTCCTGACTCTGCTGTTTCCCACCTCTACCAGACTCTTGAAACAGCCCTTGATGAAGTGGCTGCAGCTACCCATTACACCCCACGTAGGCTTAGATGCCAACCATGGCACTCCAAAACAACAAGACAACTACAAAATCAGTCACGTAAAGTAGAACACCAATGGCGTAAATCTCGTAGTATGACTGATTTCCTGGCATATAAGACTAGATACCACTCCTACTGCAATGCTTTGGACACTGCCAAACAAACATACTACCAATCTCTCTTCTCTTCTCATGCCACCAACCCTAAGCGACTTTTTAACACATTTAAGTCTCTTCTGTACCCTCCCCCTCCTCCACCACCGGCTACCATCAGTGCACAAGAACTTGCCTCCTTCTTTAAGGACAAGACTGATAACATCCGAGATGAAATGGTATGCTCCACAACCTCTAACCCTCTTTATTCCCCACCTGAACCTTCTGGCACTTTCTCTTCATTTGAGCCCACAAATGAAAAGGAAGTATCCACACTCTTCTTATCCTCCTACTCTACTACCTCGCCTCGCAACACCCCCCCCCCCCCCCCCCCGCGCTTGGTTGGTCTATTTTATTCCAGTATAATTTCTACTTACTGTTTTTACTCATCCTCAGTTCATCACTATGCCTTATAGCTGCTGCTAGTTTCATGATTTTATGGCAAAGTTTGGGTGCTCGTTGTTGATTTTGGGTCCTGTTGTTAATTTATCTCTTATTGGGTGCTGTGGGGTGACAATCTATTTCTAATAAATTCTTACCTATATTAAATTATCTTGTGCTTATTCCAATCTTAACTAACATCTGCAATCTCTCTCTTGCTACTGGTACTTTTCCTTCTCTGCTCAAACATGCAGTGATTACTCCCATTGTGGGGAGTATTCAATCTAAAACACTGAAAAAACACAATTCTGACCCTAACTCTCTCTAACTATCGTCCTATCTCTCAGCTCCCATGCCTCTCCAAGCTACTGGAGAGACTTGTCTACTCTTGCCTCACAAACTTTCTTAACTCTCATACCCTTTTAGACACGCTTCAGTCAGGCTATCGCTCTTAACACTCCACTGAGACAGCACTGACTAAAGTGGGGAATGATCTGGTAACTGCTAAGTCTAAAGGCCATTACTCACTACTTATTATTCTAGATCTTTCTGCTGCATTTGGCACTGTGGATCATACTCTTCTCTTACAAACACTACACTCCCTAGGTTTTAATGATACAGCCCTTTCCCGGTTCACATCTTACCTATCTGAATGCTCTTTCAGTGTTCGCTTCTCTGACTCTACTTCCTCTTCACTACCTCTGTCAGTCGGAGTTCCGCAAGGCTCAGTCTTAGGTCCTCTACTTTTCTCAATCTATACTTCCTCTCTTGGCAAACTAATCAGCTTTTTCAGATTTCAGTATCACTTATATGCTGATGATACTCAAATATATCTATCAACCCCAGAGTTGACACCAGTGGTTTTGGGCCGAGTCTCATCTTGGATGTCTTCTCGCCAACTTAAACTCATTATTTCCAAACAGAATTACTT
The DNA here is from genome assembly GCF_055691185.1 of Crinia signifera. NCBI lineage: Eukaryota > Metazoa > Chordata > Amphibia > Anura > Myobatrachidae > Crinia > Crinia signifera. The sequence continues at coordinate 252,458,826 of NC_139217.1, read as the reverse complement.
ATATTCCCACCAACCAAGAACAGTTACCATCCTGACATCTCCATCGCTGTTGACAAATCGACAATCTACCCTACCCCACAAGCTCGTTGCTTAGGGGGTCATCCTCGACTCTGAACTGTCCATTCTTCCCCACATTCAATCTGTCTCCAAATTATGTTACATGCATCTAAAAAAAATATCCAAAATACGAACCTATCTCACACAAGACACTACTAAATCTCTTATCCATGCACCCATTATGTCCCGCATTGATTATTGCAATAGTCTCCCAACTGGTCTTCACAGGAACAGACTCTTGCCACTGCAATCCATTTTAAATGCTGCTGCTAGGCTGATCTTCCTTGCAAGAAGCTCATCGTCTGCCGATCCGCTCTGCCGGTCCCTCCATTGGTTGCCTGTATCTTACCGTATTCAATTTAAAACACTTCTACTTGCATATAAAGCTATTAACCACACTGCACCAACATATATCTCTGCACTTATCACAAAATATCTCCCATGTCGGCCACTCCGCTCTGCACAAGACCCTGCTCTCCTTTCCCAGCACCATCAACCCTTATCATAGCAGTCAATATTTTGGTGCTCCTACCCGCAATATTTTAAATAGAAACAGTGCACACATTTGGTGCGCAGCCCAAACAGGGGTGTGTTCTTGCTGGGAAGGGGCATGGCCACCCAATAGTACCCCCAATTCAAATTATGCCACACAGTAGTGCAACTTTATTGACATTATATAATGCGATGGTGTCCCTTATTCACGTTACATCACACAGTAGAACCACTTTACCTTATGTACATTACTCCACACATTATTAACATTATACCCTTAGAAAAAAATCCAGAGAAAATATTGTATTTTAAGCACCTCCATGGCCATACTGCAACCCAGCTCAAGGCAGTGTGTGCTGGGCAGAGGAGAAGAGGTGCAGCTGCTGCTGTCACTTAAGGGGAGGGGGCCCGGGGCCCCCACTGGGCCCTTCCATCACACTTTGGCCTGGGTAATTTGTACCCCCTACCCCTTTCTCTCAGCACTCCTGATAATACCACACAGTAATGCTCCTTACACATGACACACATTATTAATGTCCTTATAATCATAATGCCCCTTACACATTATGCCAACCTTTATTAATGCCCTTCATACACATAATGACACACATAATGCCCCTTACACATATGTTGCACATTATTAATGCCCTTATACACGTGACACACAAAATGCCCATTACACATATGCTGCACATTATTAATGCCCTTATACACATGACACACATAATGCCCCTTACACATAAGCCGAACACTATTGCACAAGCAACCCACCCGCAGATAGCACTCGCACAGCCGATAACACTGTGACCCCTGCCTCTGTTTGGATACAGATGTTTCCTTATACATCTTGACTCAATAAGCCATGCAGCTCCTAGCCAGTTCTTCTAACGTTGGGTGCATTTTTTTGCTGAAAATTTGTCTTATTTGCATTGTTATGTGACCAGGACACACAAGGAGCTTCCGATGATTAAAATGATATGTAGCATGCCTATATTCTGTGTGCGACTGTGGCTGTACCTGCATACAGAATGCTATGTTACAGTGATTTCCATGAATACACTATTTCATATGCAGATACAGCCTCACTCACACACAGAATATGGGCATGCTGCATATCATTTTAATCATCAGAAGCTGCTGATGCCCCTAGGCATTCCAAATGCCCTAGGCAATTGCCTAGTTTGCCTATGCCTAAGGCCGGCTCTGAGTGAATATCGGCATGCGCAGGCCTTGAGCTCTGGAGTGTGTTAACTAAAATCTAAAATGGACTATAAAATAAAGCAGCCAGTATTTACCGGCACAGTAATTACTCACCCAAATCTATAAATCTATCTCTGCAGCTGTTACTTCAGCCCCAACTGCAGTGCAACATGCTACAGTATTGCCCAGTTGTGTGCTTTTTTTGCTTTGCTTACAAAACCTAATAAGGCCCATAATACTATATGTATTTTCAGCATACAGATAGAACATATAATTTACTATTATTGTGAATGTCTCCATTTAGGTGGTTGACTTGGGAAGGGGGGGGGGGGGGCAGGGGCTGGCTGGCAACTTTCAGCCTGGGGGGCAACACAAGCAAGTGGCCCATCACCATTGCCATCGTTTCACCACCCTATCCTCTCCCCTCTAGTATGCAGCAAGGATTAAACAATCCTCCCCCCCCCCCCCACACACACACACACACACACATGTACAGATGGAGCCGGCCTGGTCTTTGCAGGGGATGGCGGAAGAATCGCCTGCCGCCGTCCCCCTCCAGCCGCCATCTGATCTGCGAAAGGGGATGCGCTCGCATCCCCTTCTGACGGCGATTCCCCCGGGTCCCCACCGGCTTGCCGGCGTCCACCCGGGTTCCCCACCGCCTCCCCGCTTTCCCCCACCGCCTCCCTTAACCCTGTCCGTCTCCCTGAAGCAGAGACGGACAGGGTTCCCGTCACCCCGCCGCCCGGAAACTGAGACACATGTGTGTGTGAGATGCACGCGTGTCTCAGTCAGATGGAGCGCCTCGCCGCTGGCGGATCGCCAGCGGAGACAATCTGGCGATTCGCCAGCAAGAGGGAGGCCGGCTCCTTCTGTACAACAGAAATGGGGAAAGTGCAAAAATTTACACTGTAATGCACATTAAGCATAATGCCACACACCGTGATGCCCATTACACATAAAGCCATCACTAATGCTAATTAAACATAAATCCTCACACCGTAATGCCCATTACACATAAAGCCATCACCAACGTAATGACAATTAAACATAATGCCAAACACTGTAATGCCCATCAACCATAATGCCACACACCGTAATACCCATTACACATAATGCCAACACCGTAATGCCCATAAAACATAATGCCACACCGTAATGCCTATTACACATAATGCCACACACCATAATGCCCATTGAATATAATGCCACACACCATGATGCCCATTACACATAATGCCACACACCATAATGCCCATTACATATAATGCCACACACCAAAATGCCCATTACACATAACACTGTAATGCCCATTACACATAATGCCACACCATAATGCCAATTAAATATAATGCCACACCATAATGCCCATTACACATAATGCCAACACCATAATGCCATCACCATAATGCCCATTACACATAATACCAACAACGTAATGCCCATGAAACATAATGCCACATGCCATAATGCCCATTACACATAATGCCAATACCGTAATGCCCATAAAACTAAATAATTATACCATATAACTGCTGCTTACCTATATCGCTTGTTGCCAGGAGTTACATGCTTCTTGCCAGGTGTTTCATTCTTGCCATGGGGAATTTTTGCCAGGGGGAGCCAGGGTACATGTTCGTCACCAAGGGGTGCCATTTAAATATCTCGCCAACACTACCCGAATCCGCACTTCCGGGTAGCGCTGGCCGTGCTGTTCTCTTCTGACAGACACTAGAGGTATGGCAGTGCCTCTAGTGTCTGTCTCCTATAAGGCGGCGGCCATTTTGCGAGAGGCCGTCACCTTACACTCGTGTGGCCAGGAAGCCGGGTGTGTGCTGGACACCTGGAGGTGGCCGGCGGCTGCAGCGGTGATGGCTGCGGCAGAGTGTGCATGATGCCCACAGCGGCCCAGCCAGTAGCTAGTCATACCGGCCTGGGGGGCATGTGGCACCCTGCCCCCCCGGCCCAGCCCACCCCTAGGGGGGGGGTGAGAACAGCTTGGACCTGCAGCACCCCCTCTGGTGTGGATATAATAATGTGAACAGTGCAATTGTGGTTTATGGCACTAGTCCTTTAGAACTGAAGTCCCAATAGTAACTGGATGTGCAGCATAGTGTATAAATGTTAATATAAATGAGATACGGTATAATCCCCAGAAGGAGGTAATCGTTACACAGCCAACGAGTTGGTTCCTTTAGTGCTGCTTAGCAAGAAGTCCTCGCAACTGTACTTAGTATAGGCCTAATGTTCAGACAATTGCACATAGAAACACAGTCGTGATGCATTTACTAATGGCACAAAGAAATATACTGTTTTCTTTCTCAGTAAAACAGGTCATCTTTTGTGTTTTTTCCAAACCAGATACAACATGGGCAACAAAAAGATAATGGTTGTGTGGACACATATTTGCTAACGTGACTAATTCACATTTCTTTTATCTATTTTAAGATACATACCAGTGCTATGTAATAGTAATCTAAATTAGGAATGCATTTTGCAATTGTTATTGTTGAAAACAAATTAAAATATTAATCTAAAACAGAAATTCAAAATGGAATTTTGACATGTATCTCAGCATTCAGAAGTTGAACAAGAGACATGACACTATTCTGCTGCCAATTCACAAAACAAATAAAAACTATGGTCATCCCAATAAAATGTCAGTAAATCTTCATCTCACTCAGGGTTGGGATGTAAAGCCACACACTCTCTCATGAAACCACGCCCATTTAGTCAGAACCTAGATCTTACAAGGCTGCCACAGGTGTCATGCAGTGACGTGCATCCGGGGAGGCAGGTGGGGCAGTGCTTTTACTGTAATTTTGTTTAACATAATACAAATAATATACCTATGACACAAATTCTGTGTCATAACTATTTTCTTTATATTATTTTAGCAATTTGTAATATTTAAATTAGTTTTACTAGTCATCTGTCCCCATGTTCCGGCTCCCCTCTCCCCTGTCATCTGTCCCCGTGTCCTGGTTCCTCTCTACCCTGTCATCTACCCCCATGTCCCAGCCCCCCTCTCCCCTGGTGTGCCTGGGGAGTATAATTTTATTTTTTGTTCTGGAGAGGGGGGCAGAGGTTCGGTCATCGGCGGAGATGGGGTGCGGTGGTGGCTGTGACAGTGCATTTCTGTTCACAGCCACCCCCGCACATCACTGGTGTCATGGGGGTCAGTGGTGCCCCGGACCAAATTTACAAAGTAACAGTCAAACAATAAAACTACTTTACTACTGTTGAAAGATTAAGGACAAATAAAGACTTTTATACAAACTCAGATTAGGAGAACATGATGTTTCATTGTCGCAATGTTTTCAGATGTTCTATTTTATTGAAAGAACAATATAAAGAAATAATAGAACTCTGCAGTTCATTTTAGGGTTAAATAGAGTATGAGGGACAGATAGAACTAATGCATAAAACCATCAGGTTCCCTTGAGGTCTTGTGAATAGCTTCTAACACAGCCACAGAAAGGCACTCATCTCTAAAGTGATCTCCGACTTTGTGTTTGAAATTATGAATAACCATAATTCATTTCTGTTCTATTCCCCATGAGTGATAATGACATATGAGCCTGCCACAAAGTTGCATTGTTTGTGACACCCATAGTAAGAACCTTAATCAAATATTAACACTCTCTACAAAGTAGTTGAGTTGCCTTTGTATATTAGAGATAACAATGGCTAGATGAAATAAAATATAGATTATTCGGGGGGAACACTTCTAGCTGGTTTAAGCAATGCAGAACACCATTATATACTTAAAGCACCATAAAATGCTGATGTATTTCTCAAACATCATGATCTTTCAATTAGTATTACTATAGACAAATTGGTCAAATTCTTATTTATCAGATCTGCTACCACTACATTCTCTGTAATCTGTCATGTCAGCAGAGCTCTATGCTACATTAAGGGGAAAAATATGCAGAACTGAAAAGTAAGGTTTCTGCTGCACAGTATCGCACTATAATCAGACAAAAACTATTATTCAAAGAGAACCTCAGAAAGAGAAAGTGCTCAGCATATCTGCATGTATATCAGCCATAAATGGTCCTTTATAAGCTACATATATGCCAGCGTGCAGATAAATTCATTATCTATATAAGTTGAAAAGTGTGTGTGTGCGCGTGTGTGCGTGTGTGTGTGTGTGCATTTCTGTGGCATTGCGGACACACCGTGGCACTCAGAGCCACCAAATTCAGCAACAAGATACCTCTGGACCCGGTTTTGGGACATATCACTTAGAATTTAAAAAAAACACCAAGTTTTAAGTTGCCTTCATTGGTGATCTGGGGAAATGATCGATGATCTCGGAAAGCGTTGACGAAGGAACAACTCCACACCTGATTTCATTGCTGTCTTTGAGTATGAATGACACATTCTAACATTATGGTGAAGGCTTTAAACAATTAGGAATAATTAAGGATATACACATACCTCCCAACATGACCCTCTCCAGGAGGGACACAATGGCCCTTATTCTAATCGGCTCGGTACGGCCCGCGTGCGGCCGTACCGCCGATGTTTTCTCTCTGCACATGCGCAGAGGTCACTCTGCGCATGTGCAGGGGAATTCTCCGTGGTAAAAATTTAGACGCCGCAAAGGGGGCGTATAGGGGCGTGAGGGGCTTCATCCCCTCATTTCCCTATGTGTACGCCCCGCGTTTCATGGGCGTTCCCATGCAAACGCGGGGCGTACGCATGGTAATGAGGGCATGACGCCACTCATGGGGGCGGAAAGCTGACGTCGCCGGATGTCAGCTTTCAGCCCCCATACAAGCTACCACACGGACGATTGTCCGTGTGGTCTCAGCTTGCGGGAGCTGCCGCGGCGTGCGGTCCTGCCTTCGATGGTCGTCGACCATCGAATGCAGGGGGCAGCTCCCAGCATGGTGGAGGCGTACGCCTCCACCATTTTCGTGCGGTTCGCCAGCCGTCCGTGTACGGACGGCCGTGGCGAACCGTATGGTGGGCGGGGATTCGTCTGGTGCGGTCGGAGCCGCATATGCGGCTCGACCGCACCAACCAGAATAAGGGCCAATGTTCTGCTCCCGGGCTTTCCTCTTAATGTATGATTACCCTCATCTGTGGTGAACTAGTTCATTGATAAGAAAGGTGTTCCACCACAAGTGATGGCAATCATACATTAGGAGGGAAGTGCAGGAGCAGAGCAATGTGTCCCTCCTGGAGAGGGTAATGTTGGGAGGTAAGTATACATAAACCACACACACGTACACATTGTACACGCACACACACACACACAGTACACCACATACGCACACATAGCACACAACACACTTACACATTGCATACCTCCCAACATTACCCTCTCCAGGAGGGACACATTTCTCTGTTTCTGGACTTCCCACATAATGGCCCTTATTCTGATTGATGCGGACTTTACCGCGTTCTTACGGATAGCGTCTTTACGGCGTCTGCGCATGCGTGGAGAACGCTACGCGCATGTGCCACGCCTTGACTCGGTACCAGTTCGGACAAAGCCCGTCCAAAACTGGTCCCCGCAATCAGTCGGGAAATAGGGGCGTATTATGGGCGTCATGCGGAATGACACATGGGCGTAGTTTCAAAGTGGGCAAAACGGGGCGGAAACATGGGCGGACACGGGGGAGTACACTTATGTTGGGGGGCGTACATTCGGAAACCACTCCGAATGCACGCGAGCAAAAAGGGCTGAAATGTGCGGTGTCCACAAGTGTACTATTGCTTTGCGGACACCACTCGTTCATGCGGTAGGCGAACGTACGCCTAATGACTACAACCATTAACACCTGAACCCAATACAATCTACTCCTTTACTCATTACTCACTAATAGGACGCTTGTCAGTGCTTTAATTGAAACCATTGCTGCTTCAAGGAAACCTTAGTAATCCCCCACATATGCTGTACTTGTCCCACACTTAAAAACTGCTAACAATTGACATGACAGAATATTAATCTTTTACACAGGGTGTAATACAAAGCATTGCACTTACATTGCTGTAAGGGTTAATGTGTGCAATGCATGTGTTAGGCATGCTTGTAAGGATATATTGGAATCTAATTGATTCCATTTCCAAATAAGCAGTTTTTTATGAGGATAGGTAATTGAATAAGTGGGTCATGTGATGTCTTGCAGAAGATACTTCATAGTGGGTTGTTTGGCGTAAATACTCCGCTTACGTGCGGTAGCACCGCTTGGCTCCCGGTCGGATGCGGTATTCCCGAGCATACTCTGTAATACTCTGTAATACCGTGCCGAATCGGAGTGTTTCTCCCGCACACGCATGGTTTGTATGTCGTCCGTAAACACGCCCTGTTCTTAAAGAGTGAGTCCGTCCGAATGCGGAGGACACGTGGGCGTTTCTACGGACGATGGCCGCACGCGACAAAACACCGTGGCGTGCGGACCGCTCCGTAAGAATGCGGGAATTTCCGCACAGATCAGAATAAGGGCCAATGTATGATTGCCATCACCTGTTTCACACAGGTTAATTGATAAGAAAGGTGCTTCAACACAGGTAATGGCAATCATTATTTAAGGAAGAAACCCAGAAACAGAGAAATGTGTCCCTCCTGGAGAGGGTCATGTTCGGAGGTATAACATTGGACAGATAAACACAACAAAACACACACATAACACACCACATGCAGTACAACACAAACCCATATACACTACAACACACGCCCAAAAACAGTACAACAAACACACAGAACACACACACACTTAAACATTGTGCAGATACAGAAACAAACAGAACACACACACACTTAAGCATTGCCAGGATATGCACAGCACACTACACACACACACATATATATGTAGCACACCTCACAAACATACACATTCGGCAGATACACACAACACAACACACACATAACACACCATTTACAGTACAACACACACCCACATTCACTACAACACACACCAAAAAACAGTACAACACACAGAACACACACACTTGAACATTGCACAGATACACACAGCACACTACACACACACATTTATACGTAGCACACCTTACGCACTTACACAACACACACATAACATACCTCTAACAGCACAACACACATCCACATTCACCACACACCCAAAAAACAGTACGACACACACTTAAACATTGCACAGATACACAAAGACACAACAAACCCATACATATACTGTATATACATAGCATACCTCACACACTTACGCATTGGACAGATACATACAACACAACACACACACAACCACATACACTACAACACACACACAAAAACAGTACAACACACACAAACACACAGAACACATAAAAAAGAATTTGACAGTCTGAACTGGCAAATAAAAACTGTACCTAATGTACTGTTTTTTCTTTTTTCCCCATATCCGTCTCTCCAGCCCTCAAGCCTGTCACTGCGCTCCCCGGCCAGTTGCACTGAGAAATCCTTGTCCTGGCCAATGCACCAGTTGATTAATACAAAGTGAGTACACTGCACTCACCCTGTTAGTCAGTTGGATGTTAGGCACTGCTCTGCCTTGGGTTTCCTAGACCCTTTTGGTTCATAGATAATGTTTGGTCGATGGGCATGATTTTGTTTGAATGTTATGAGTGTAAGAAGTTGAAGAATAAGACTGAGATGAAGATTTGTCACGTTAAAGTGTACAATTTACTCAATAAATCGTGAAAAAAATATGTGTACATAGAAGTACAATCAAGAAATGAAAGTAGGATTAAAAAGTAAATTCTGATTGAAACTGATAATTGTTTGGATGGGGATGGAGGGGGGTATGGATATTGGTGGCATAATTGGTGTTTGGTACACCTACAGGGGTCCCCAGTTGATTTTCACTATAGTGTCACCGTAGGGGGATTTCCAATTGGGGTTCAGGTGGTCTTTTAGGGACCCCTTTACAATCCCGTTGGTCTCTTCTCCTGGAGCCTACGGTCTCCCTCAGTGATTGACTATCATTAAAGGAGACCATAGGCTCAAGGAGAAGAGACCTACGGGATTGTAAAGGGTCCCTAAAAGACCACCTGGACCCCAATTGGGAATCCCCCTATGGTGACACTGTGACGCTGTAGTGAAAATCCCATCAATTGAGGACCCCTTGTAGGTGTACCAAACACCAATTATGCCCACAATATCCATACCCCCACCTATAGATTTGTTTCTTAACCCACCCCCATCCAAACAATTATCAGTTTGAATCAGAACTTATTTTTTAATCCTACTTTTATTTATTGATTGTACTTCTATGTACACTTATATTTATTTTCACGATTTATTGAGTAAATTGTACACTTTAACATGGCAAATCTTTATCTCAGTGTTATTCTTCAACTTCTTACACTTCAAACCTTATCAATACACCCATTGCTGATTGCGATGGCTGGATCGGTGGATTGGCGCAGGGAATAATTTGGCCCATTGCACCCGTTCCCAGTGGTGCATTGCAGTCCAGGAAGCGTGTCTCGCGTCATGACGTCATGTGGCCAGGCCCGTGGACCTGCTCCCACACTCAGGGGCTGCCCCACTGTTTGGTAGAGACGGCCGGTGCATGTGCTTTACAGATTTCCAGACCTCAGAGATCGGTGAGGGGAGCGGCAGTGGCAGGGAGCGGTGAATCTTTAATTAATTATGGCGCTGTAAGTTACACCCACCCCGGTCTCCACGCACTCAGCGCCTGTAATTACACACCCTAAAAACTGTACCATTGAAAGTATAGAAATGGAGGTGTGGTCATGCCCCCTTTCCCGTGGCCACGTCCCTTTTTGATTTTGTACCGATTTCTGACCCTCTACATGTTGGAGGGTATGTCATAGGTGCTAAATCTCAAGAGTGGATGTGGAATTCATCAACACATACAAGTTATCAATTCAGGAGCGTTGTGTTTCAAACAACAACACCACACCTGATTTCATTGCCATCATTGAGTATCAATGCAAACACATTCTAACATTATGGTGGAATCTTTAACAAATTACAATCTTAGGTCTTTGGCACAGCATACTGTAAGATGACATTTTTCTACAATTTTGGAAATAAAAAACCCCAAGGATTTCCCGGGCAACGCCGCGCGGGTCAGCTAGTACACAAATATTTCTACTTGTCCTTGGATGACTAAATTCAGATTTAGGCCCCTTGAAATCATTCTGCACATATATTTGTGAGTTTTGGGGTGTACGTTGAATCAAGCATGGTAGGTAAAAAATAACACTGCACAAACTCCAGACTTGGGTTTCAGCCATGATTTACCAAGATCAATCAAGGTTGGTATCAGCCCTTTTCGTTTTGATTATTTTTTTAATCACATTTGGTAATTTACTATGCTCCCTTGTTTCTTGGATTTGTGTCAATCAATGGTGCATGCAGTTGCGTTTCTGAACTGTGCTTTAGAGGTGAATTTGACAAACACTCCTGCAGGAGGCACATAGCTGCTTTTGAGTCCAGTTCATATTTTCCAAGTAAGGCCGCAAGCAGAAAAATATGTCCAACCACAGAAGTAGTTTCTGACCATGTGTGATTTGTATAATCATACATGAAAGTATCATGTCACAGGCATATAAATATGCACCAACAGATGAGGTGGCAGTTGAGGCGCCACACTCTTCTTATGAGGCAGTGATGACATGCCCCTGCAGGGCACCAGGACCAGGATGGTCCTGGTGCAACATGACATTTGCATTTAATGCCTGAGGACAGTAGGGTTTTAAAACCCTAATGCCAGATCCTAGGAAGTAAGGCTGCCAAGGTGTTGACCTGCAAAAACACCATCTGGCAGAAGGTTGTCACAGCAATCAATGCTGAAGTGATGGAGAGCAGAGCGACGGCACCTGTAGAAAAGGTTTTATGAATTTAAATAAGGTGTCAAGGTGAAAATGGCAGGGCAATATAAGCATCATAATTGAGTTGTCAAACATGCTAGCCAAAATAGGTTATATTTAAAAGTTCTGTTATGGTTTGGATTTCCTACTTTTGCGGCCGTGATTGGAAATACGGATCTAGGTAAATTATTGTGTTCTATAGATGTATATGAGCAAAACCAGCTGAGTTAAGCCGATGGTGTGTATTTCCTCATACATGTTTGTTCAACCATTTTCAGTTCTATTTGAGCAAACACATCTGTGTGTTGTGTTATTGAGTTGTAAAATTCAACTGTGCTTGCAAACTCAAATGAAAATATAATTTTACTAAATGTACCCTTATGACTACTCTTGAATAATTCACTTTTTAGCCTAGAATATACATTTGAGTATTAAACAATCTAAGCGGACAGCATTAGTTATGAAATTCTTTCTTTGACAGTATTAGAAATGTATCCAGTACAACACTTTGTCCTAAAAATATACATCTGTAAAGTACATCTACTCCTTCTTTTAAGCCACCCCTGGGACCTATGTAGTTGTATGTCATAGACAAAAAAACATCCTTAAGGAGCCCATACACGCTCCGTTGTGGTCCGGCTCCGTTCTGTACTATGCAATGCGTGCTCCTGCGCATCTTTTTGTACTAGCTACACATCGTATCGGATCGCAGTGCATGCACAATGCATGCACAAGGCATGCGATCCGATACGATGTGTACTTTAAAAGTACATAACGGAGCCGCAAAACGGAGCGTGTATGGGCTCCTTAACTCTGGAGACTTGGGAGACTCTTTTTAAAATAATCAAATGCACTAATAATTGCTATATACCTAGATCAACTGTACAAAAGTTTTATTTCATAAGCCATGTTTTAAAAAATTCTGTGAGCCTTTTTTATTGTAATTTCAGTGGCATCTCCAATGTGTGTATGTGTTTGTTTAAGGACAGATTAAGAGCCTAATGGGCCTCGTATGAAAAGTGGAGGAGGTGAGCCCAATGTAATGTAGGCATGTAGATCCCATACACTATATGCCACAATGTCTCCCTTAATATAGAAAAGTGAAATAATTGCATAAATGTGTAAAATAGAAATTACATTTTAATAATTTTGCCAACCTTGTGGCCAGCTGGTGTCTGTCTGGTGATCATCATGCTGTCATGATGGTGGACCTGTTAAGTATAATAGAAATCCAAACCCTGCATCTCTAATTATCAGCAGACGACTCACTTCTCATAGACCACCCAGATCTCTACACATAGAAAAACATATGTAAATATATCTATTTAAAAAAATATATAAATAAAGGAAGCAACCAGCGCTTCGCTCCTTTAAATATTGATATGTGAAAATCTTGTCCTTCACTTCTGATGGTTCTTCATTGGGTCTGAATACACTTACTTTCAGCGCTTTGTTCATATAAAGGTATCTTTATGTATTGAGTACTATTTTGGTGTATAAAGATACCTTTATATAAACGTGAGGCAACATTTTTTATATAGGTGTGTTTGGTCCCTCATATATTGAAGAACCATAAGAAGTCCTAAAGTCTAATTAAATTTATAAAATAAACACTGTTATAAACAGGCAGTCAACTGACTCAGCTGTATTCCAATATAACAGGGAGGCTTATGCTGGGTACGCACCAGGACGATCCTGCTCATGAGCCGGTCGTCATAGGAACATACAAACCGCTCACAAGCTGATGGAGCCGCCGACCCGCCGCCGACCAGCACAGAAAAAGCCCCTGAACACGACTACTCTATTATTTTCAAACCCTGCCAATCCGCGTTCCCCCTGTATCTTTAAACTTCTTCTTCTTCAAAAAAATTCAGAGACGCTCTTCCGGTGGTGGTCTTGGGGTCCCAAATTTAAATTCATATTACTTCGCAGCGGGATTGGCTCAGTGCGTCCTTTGGAATAGATCTAACTCTGAGAGGGTTTGGGTAGGGATTGAATCTCAAGATCTCAAACTCCATTCGGTTTCTTCACTTTTATGGTTACCCAGATCGGTCCGTCCCAAGAATACAAGAGCCCACCCGGTAATATCACATTCTCTAGATATCTGGGACACTGCCAATGAACAATTTAATCTTGCATCCTCCCCTAGCCCACTGATCCCTCTATTTGATAACCCAAATTTTCGCCCAGGTTGTACCCCAGGTGCATTTAGTAGCTGGTGGAAAAATGGGATTAGATTCCTTAATGACATCTCTCAAACTTCCTCCTTCCCCACATTTGCAGACATCCAAACAACACACCCTATACCTCACAAATATTTATTTCAATATCTCCAACTTTTCATACACAAGTCACTGGTAGGCCACTCACCTCTATAGAATACTTAGTTTTTCGCAAGGCACCTGCAAAAGGCCTAATTTCAACTTTATATCTTTCTCTATTACCTCAGACTTCTAATATTAGAGCTTCATATATGAAGGCTTGGGAATCTGACCTAGGAGAAACACTGCAAGACGATGAATGGTCTGACATTTACTCTAACGTTGCCTCTAGTTTGATATGTGTAAAGGTATTATGTCCCAGTTAGGCTTAATAAAATGAATGCAGATATATCCCCCCTATGCTGGAGATGTAAAAACTCGGATGGCACTTTTTTGCATATCTGGTGGGACTGCCCAGTTTTGGTCCCTCTATGGCAGAAGCTGGCAACCTTAGCTAATTCTATTTTATCTTTGCGAATTCCATTTAAGGCTGGATATTTTCTCCTCTCTATGGATATCCCAGAAACAACTTGTGCTAAGAACAAATTGTTCACTCACATGGTTCTGGCGGCCAGAACCTGTATAGCGGTGTCACTGGAGATCTCCAGTCTCTGGCCAAGGTGACTGCTAAGATCTGGCATATTCATTCAATGGAGTACATCACTAGTATCTTAAAATGCTCTTCCGCAAAATTTATCAAGGTCTGGGAGTCCTGGACCCCGTATTTTGATGTACCCCCAGCCTTCCACTAAAAACAGAGGAACTGATTTCCTGGTGAGTTGGGCTAGGCCAGTCAGGTAGGAGCCCCTTCCTTTCCGGTTCCCTCCCTTTTTCTTCTTCTTCCTTGTTTTCCTTCTCTTTTTCACCCTTCTTTACTTTTCTATTAATTTTCTTAAATTCTTTTTCTTTATGGTTTCTGTAGCTTATAACAGTATTTTTTTGTATTTTTTTACTTTTTTTGTATTTTTTTTTTATTATTTATCACTGTTTATAAGCATTATATCTTTATTGTCTTTAAGTATATTATCACCCTTAAAAACAAAAGAGATGCCTCTATATTGCGTTGACTGTACATATTTGGTCCATGTTTTGGAACCTCTGCGTAGGTTCTTCAGTATTGCATTGATTGTACACATTGGACCCTGTTCTTCATTATGTCTATATGTCTTACTATCTCTTTATGTCTTTCATCCTTGTATCCATGGCATCTCATTAATAAAATGTATAAAAAAAAAAAAAAAGCCCCTGATGTGATCGCAATCCGATCACGACCCGCACCCACTACAATGGTCGTTTCTGAGATCCTACCTGCAGCAGGTAGGACTTCAGAAAAGACCTAATGCCCCGCGGGGCCACGAATCGGATCAGGATCGCATCAAAAGGGCAGCGAAATGGCCCAAAACACGGCCGATTTACGTACATTTGGTCGAGATTTATCTAATTTGGCTCGTTTTGGGCCATAACATCCTGGTGTGTACCCCACATAACTATAGAGCAGATTTGAAGAGTGATAAGTGAACAATAGTAGTTGTTTCATAAAAATCGGAAGGAAAGTGCATGCCCTGAGAGGATGACTTTGAATGGCCATGCATGAAGTACGTTGTTGGTGGTAAACAAGTTATCATTGGTGCATCATCGCTGTCACTATTTGCACAAGCCTGTAGCATGTACAGTGTCTTAAGGTGCAAATAAACGCACCGTTTTTCCCGGTGCGATGTGTGCTATGAGATGCGCGCTCCCGCGGCATCTCATCGCACAGTACAAAAAGTGCTGCACATACTTTTTGTACTGTCTTTTGATCGCATTGCATGCACAACACATGCACAATGCGATGCAATGCGATGCAATGCGATGCAATGCTATTTTAGCACAAAAAGTACAGGGTAATCGGTACGTGTATGGGCACCTATAATCTCAACTAAACGTGGTCTCTGTACAGTAGCTGCAGGACAACATCAGAGAAAGCAGCCGATTGCATTGACACACCCACAACGCTTCCATAATCTGCCCATAAGACATATCTTTTGTGTTTGCTTCATGCCACCTCCCACAAACACCCATTGCTATTCCTAATGTCAGAAATACTATATGCAACAAAATACAGAGAAATACACTCAACAAAACGATTTTGTTGCAGAATTTTTCATACAAATAATGAATCAACTGCGCAAACATCAGCACTGCATCCACCTCTGAATCAGGCCTACAGACAATTGAATTTTAAAATGTAAGTAGAAATTAATTTGAAATAACTTTGATTCCAATTTTAAGTAACTATGATTCCAATTTAAGTAATTATGATTTTATGGGCAGAATCATGAACCTAAATCAGTAATAAACCGATTAATAGCTTTAAGTATTGTTATGTATTTGCTCTTACACAAATGTTTAATGCATATTTCAGATGTCTTAACAAGGCTGCAATTTAGCATTCCAATTAAAAACATAGTCAGTAGCCATTTTAGCTGACTGCCACTAGATGGCAAGAGTGAGCTCTGTCGAACTAAAGCATTAGCGTCATGAGGAAAAAAGTCATCTTAAAACTTTATCAAACGGAAATTGAGTGAAGCAATAAAAATAAAGCTCCGAGCAATGCTATGGATTGTGAACACATTAATTAAAGTTTGATATACTCTTTCCTATCTTATTTTCTAATTAGCTTGAAGGCTACACAAAATCAAAATCTTAGTGCCTGTTTGCTCTTAAAATAATGTTTAACATTTCTCAACTATAATGTCTAAAACCATCACTTGTCATCTCCCCAGCACCTCCTCCTACCCTACAGAGGGTCCGGATCAAAATTGTGAAACAATAAGGATCCCATGATGCAGATCCCACACTATATGCCACAATGTCTTAGTACAGTTTAGTGGTATGGAGTATTTTTAACCTAATGGAAATAATTATAACCAGCCTTGGGCTAGTTTGAAAGGAGTAAAGGTTCCCCATTATCATGTGGACAGAAACTAATGATGAGGATTTTCTAAACTGGACAAGTGTGTTTGGAGGATTGGATTTAGAATCTGCGACCAGGTCTCCAGGAGGATTATATAAACGCAACACTACAAAGTTAATTCCACAATTCTATATATGGGTTTGTATTCTCTAATAGTCTCATCTCATATAAATACATATGTGTATAAATGGAAACTGAATTTCCCTAAATGTTTTCCAACATGAGATCACTATTAAAGAGCCAACTGTTGTACAGCACAGTCCACCACCCATATAGCAACAACTATTAGGTTGGGATTGGATGGAGTAAGGTTCCATTTCCAATACAAGGCAATTAATATTTTTTCTGCTTTGTAATCATGGCCACATAGTTTGTTTTGGGGTTTAGACATTAATCTAAGGGGATTAAGAGAAGCATACTGTATGTAAAGAATCTTTAGGGCACAAAATACCCATCGCTCTAGATAACATCCCATTATTTGGAGATTAAGGGACAATCCCACCAAATGTGCATATAAATTGTAGAACACATTGTTGCCAACAAAGATTCCCAAACCCCGGAAAAAAATCCAATATAATTGTTCGGGTACCAGGTACCATCAAGAATATATTTGAAATTTTTTTTTTTTATAGTTGACATTAATTGATATTTTAGAGATGCATTGGGCCGTATTCAATGCGGCCGGTGATATGATTAAATGGCAAGGATCACAGAAAACAAGCAACCCTCGACTTTTATCCCCCAATGCTGGTCACTCACCGTATTCAACGTTCCGGGGGAATTCTCTATGTCAGAGGTAAGGATTGCCCCTAATGGCGAGGTTCGCAGCTACTGCAGGGAGCATACTGCATTTAGTCGCGAGCCTCGCTGTTTTGGCGGCCGCACACACCGTTTCCAGCGAGGTGGAAATGGCGTGTGCAGGGGGTCAGTTGAATACTGACCGTGCGAGCTGTGACAGTGAGCAGCCAGGACTGCTCACTGTCACAGCTCGCAAAAAGATTTGAAAATTGCCCATTGTCTAATATTAACAATGTGCCATCATTCAATAATAGCCCCGGGTCTCAATCCCAGGCCCGTCCAAAGGGTTCTTTAAACTCTGTTGGGGAGGGAGCAGAGTAGAGGAGAGAATGGATATTGAAACTTACAATTGGGTTCATAGATACAATGACATTTAAATGGTCTAGGATTATGCCACTTTTAAGTTTTTTTAGTTAGAATGAACAAAATAGAAAGACAAAAGCCATCACTGATTGCAGCTATAGACAGACAAACTCTACACAATCTAGGCTTCATGGAAGACCACATAATGATTGGATTTCACAGCGACAAGAGGAGGGAGTTTAGGTAAAATATTTATCTTACCGGACCAGTCCAAGAAATATAAATAGGGGCTCAATGCAATACATTTTTTTTAAATCTTGTGAAGAAGAGCAATATAATTGGCTTGGTACAAATAAACCAGAAAACAAATAGAGGATAGCTTCCCAGCGCTGGTTGGGTCCAATTAATGATACGATGTTCCAGGGTATATACCCTATGGGACCACACTGACCTTGGTGTTGGTCCCTATGTGCAAAACAAGGTTTCTTTACAGGTTCAAATCCACAAGATCTTTTACACTCCTATCCAAGCTAGGGGAGATTACAACTGACCTGATGATAGGTCCCTATGTACACATCATGGTTTATTTTAAGGCTTCAATTTTTCTGTGTCAATCGCACACTATAATTCAGATAGTACTGACCTGGTACCAGTTCCCTATGTTCACATAGGGGTTTTTTTGTCGTGTCTCAGCCAGCACAATGGATTCCCAACTCCAGACAACAAGATTTCCAAAAAGATGGATGATTTATTGTAAATGGTAAAAAGTATTTCCAATACAGATCAAATAAAATAAAATAGAGTGGAGGACAGAGAGCTCCAGACAATGACCACCCAATTTCCTTCTCATCTGGATTGAGTAGGAGAACGGTGGGACCGATGGAGGGGGTCTATCCAGAAGCTGGAGAATTCAATAGTGTACATCGTGGTAAGTTCCATTTCCGGAAATGTGTCAGTGTTGCTTCCGCCTTTTGGAACGCAAATACAGAAGTCCCTTTTGATACGCAAGCCGCGTTTGACAGAAGGGCTTGCGGATGTCAGCGTGGAGAATGTAGTTCCACATATAGAATGCATGAGGTAAAAGAAAAGACAACATATAAGTGACAATTGTCATTAGCCAACATAGCACCAATAATCTCAATAAAACATTGTTTTACAAATAATATATTAGGATATCTATTTATAATAAAAGGGCATTGAACTAACCAAAAGGTAAGGGCAAGGAGGGTGATTGGGGATATTTTGCCAACTTAGAGGAACCACTTAAGTTCAAATTCAGCGTTGAGTCCCTGTGGAACCAGGGTCCTCAACTCGGATATGGTTCTCATCTCTAGTTTGGCCAAAGATGCATCCCTATCATTTTGTCTCCATATATCTGGTGCTACTTTGATGCCACAAAAAAATGAAATGTGGTTGGTGTCTCCATTATAAACACATTTGAAATGCATAGGGACCGTATGTAATGTTCACAATGTGCTCGAATGCATTTCAAATGTGTTCATATTGAAGACACCAACCACATTTAATTTTTTTGGATGCCAAAGTTAATAATAATTTCTGTGTAGTAAGGGACACATGAAAAGCTAAAGCTTCGGACTAAGAGCCATTCACCTTAGGCCCCTAGCATTCACCAAAAGCTTTCAGCCATTAGATTAGGAAGGTATGTCTTAGGACTCTCTAAGGTTAAAAGTACATAGTCTGGAAACAATGACATCTTATATTATGTCCCTATCATCTGGATCCCTTGAATGTCAAGGTTATTATGGATTCTGGCAGCGAGAGGTTCAATGTTCAAAGCATAATGCAAGGGTACAGAGGGCAACCCTGCCGAGTGCCATTACCTTTGCCAGTAATCATTGATGATAGTCCATTAGTGGATACCAAAGCTGTCGGGTCCCACTAAAGTGTTTCAATAGCTGATAGAAAGCTGATGCAGAAACAGTAAGAATGTAGAGCTGGTCTGACACCTTTTAAAAACCAGCTGACAGGTGAGTTCAATCATGCGTGCTGATTCCTAAACTTAATCAAACTGAATACATGGGCTGGATTGTTTAAAATCACAATCCATGACAGGTTTATTTATGTAGTCTCTGTCAAATAATAAAAACATATGTATAACTGTGCGATTTGTGTGTTAATGTTCTTATTTTAGTGTTGTTTAAGAATGTTATCTTGATGTATAATTTTTACTATAACGCTATGTACCTGGACTTTCCCCTTCCTATGTCCCCTCACCCTCCCCATTTTTCTCTGTTTTCTGTACCCCTTCCCCTTCCGTGATATCGGAACAAAATTCTTAATAAAAAACCATTGAAAGTAAAAAACATATGTATAAATATAGGGCCAGCTCACAGTGCGGGGTGAGCTGGTTCTGAAGGAGGGAGTCAGCGCTGGACCCTGGGTCAGTAAGTATATTGGTGTAAAATTAAGGTGTGTGTGTGTGTGTAATAAAGTTATACTTTTTTTATTTTAACATTCTTTTTACAGGTGGACGACAAGTCCCAGCGGGCCCACTAATGCCCCGCATGTTGGGACTTGTGGTTTGCCAAGTCCCAGCATGCAGGGTAGACCTACTGGCACTTGTAGTTCACCTATGTGATGTATGATTGTTTTAACCCTATCAGGCCGGCGTCCAATGGCCGGGGATGCCGGTGACAGCCTTTATTGGGGGGTCCCCACTCCCCCAGGTACCCCGTCCAAGGCTGACCAGCCACAGTGCTCATGGTACGGCCGGGGGACCTTATGTAAAAAGTGTCCCCCGGCTGTGGTATGACACCGCTGGCTATTGGAGCCCGGTGCTGGTTTCAAAATATGGGGGACCCCCAGATTTTATGTCCCCCGTACTTTTGGAACCAGGACCGGCCCAAGAACCCGGGGCTGGTTTCAGAAATACTGGGGACCCCTACATTTTTTGTCCCCCGTATTTTTGGAACCAGGTCCGGCTCAATGAGCCCGGGGCTGGTTATGCTCAGGAGGAGGGGCCTCACTCCATTTTTTATTAATTTTTTTAACACAAATTTGCACATTTTCTTAAATTTGCACATTTTCTTAAATTTGCACATTTTCTTAAATTCGCACATTTTCATCACTAAAAATCGCCCTTTATCGCACTTTTTTGCCTGGAAAACACAGCTCATTAAAAATGTGATTTTAAAAAGTGCGATAAAGGGCGATTTTGGAAAGTGACTAAAACTCTCATCCTATTAAATGTCTCCCATAGTGTTTCTGTGAGGTTTTGGTGATGATTAAAATGTGGGGATGACACGTATCAAGTGAAAGTTTAATTAATTAATTGAAATTGAGCAAAAGACTATTATTACATTATTTATGTTTAGATGACCATGATAAATAGATATGATAAATAATTGTATATTGCCTTTATGAAACCTAGAGAAAAGTGTTGTGTTTAGTGTTTTTTTTGTTCCACAAAGACGCAAACGTGTTTTTTTATTTGAATTTTTACAATTGTTATCACAAATTTACTAGGCACTCTTTGATATTTACAATGCATATAGGGTGACATTCTATGAGATGAGATTTGTGTTTTTTGGCGATTATTAGTAAAAAAAAATGGTGACATCGCATTTTTTCTTGAAATCACATATTTAATAGGATGCGCTAAGGGCCGTATATCGCATATTCTGTGCGATAACTCATGCGTACTTAAAGTGTTGAAAAAATTGCACTTTTATCGCATCCAGATGTTTTCGTACAGAAAAGTATACAAATCGCTTATTAAATGGAATGCGTTTTCGGAAATCGCACTTTTAAGGTGTCTAATAATCACACTTTTTTCAGACCAGGATCTGTTGGGCGATTTGGCCCAGAACTCACTTTGGTCAAGTGCACAATTGGTTAATTTCAACACAGGTGGGCTCAATTTCACTCAGAATCACCCCTACATATACCCCAACATCATTAAGGACACCTGTGAGGGTTTGAGACATGGAGATTTTGCAGAGTGGTTTGGAGTTGCTGATTTGTGATGTGGCCCATTTGGAGGAGCTGTGCGGGAGGGAGGAAGCTGCTCATCAGATCCAGGTACCCCCCGACTACGGCGTACCCCATGTATGTATCGTGCTAGGCTGTACCTGGACTCCCTCTCGGATCAACAGGTCGTGGGGATGTTTAGGCTGAACCGCAATAACCTGTTGGAGTGATATGAGCAGGTGAGAGATGATTTGGACCCTTTCGTGGGGGGGAGGTAACTATGCAGTGTCTGGGCTGCAGAAATTAATTTGTACCCTCTACTATTTGGCCACAGGCTCCACTCAGTCTGTGACCTCATGGTCCTTGGGGGTATCACAAGCCACTTTCTCTAAGCATTTTACTCAAGTGTTACTTGCTTTAAAGAAGTTGTGGCGGACATACATCAGATTCCCACGTTCTGAGTTGGAGTGTCAGGACCACAAGGTGGCTTTCTATGGACTCTCAGCATTCCCTCACGTGCTGGGAGCTATAGACTGCACACACATTGGGATTATGGCACCGCACGTGCGGGCATACGTCTATGTCAATCGGCGTGGGCGGTACTCTTTGAACGTGCAGGTGGTATGTGATGCTCATCTCAAAATCCTAAGTGTAGTTGCAGGCTTCCCTGGGAACTGCCATGACACCTATATTCTGAGGCACTCAGCGCTCTGGAACCGATTCAACCAACAACAAATGCCAGAGGATCCACAAAATCAATTGCATAGTAAATGCAAATAAACAATGTAAAAAAGAAAGAAATTATTTTTTGGCACCATCAGCCTGCACAAAACCACCTTTTGAACCTGCACCCAGGCCACCCCGAGTCCTAATACTCCGACGGGGTGGGGAAGTGGGCGAGCCACTTACTGGGGTGCTAGATCACTACTAAGCGTAGATGCTGGTGCACCTCTGACATTGACCTCCATTTGATGTATTTGTGCCTGCATACCTATTAAGGCATTGGTCTGCGCAGTAAATGATTGGCTAAGTGCAACTATACTTTGCACAAGGCTGCCAATATGGCTATTCTGTTCCCTTACAGCAGAAGTAATATCTGCAAAATGGGTGTCAATGCTATTAGCCTTGCACACATGAGTACCTACACCAACCTGTACACTCCTTGAAATTTTTCTTAATCGCAGAAAAGTGTGACGCATGTACCCCTGGATGTTGCCTATTTGCAGGCTTTGGGAGGCCATAAACTCAATTTGTATAGCTACTTGTGCAGCAGAAGCTGCTGTATGGGGTGTCTTTGTGGGTGGGGGTGGGTTGGGAGTCACCCAACTTGGTGGAAGATCACTCTGTGATGACGTCTGTATTTCCTCCTCAGCCGCAAAGGTCTCCACGGGTTCTAGAATGATGTCCATTTCATCCAGCATCATATCAGAGGATTCTGTTGGTTGTGTTCCTAGTTGTACAGTACCTGTGGATACAGATGAAGAGGTAAGTACTGATGCATATATAGGCCATGCTCTCTTCAGTACTGTTTTTGAAAGGGCTTGAGATGCTGAACGCACATACCTAGGGGTATTATGTACTTACACATGTACCCCGATACTGCATGTAACATTGACATTAATACTAAGGGAGATGGCTAGGTCAGATTACATTAATTTCCGTTGCAATGTAGCAGCAGGAGATGAATGTAGTGTGAGATATTGTTGATGTGACATGGGTGTGTGTACTGTATGTGTAATGGCCTGTTTTTTGTTCCTTTGCCTGCTTCCACAGATTCTGCTCCAACGGGCCTTCTTTTCTGTGATGCGTGAGCACTTCGGGACGGACAATCTGTGAAAGAAAAGATGGGCAGCCATTATCCACCTTGCAATGGATAAGCATTTATGCCAAATATGAATTGAAATTACATTACTGGACAAAACTTCCTTTGGTTAATGACTACATTATTTAGTCCCACATTATTTGACATATGTTTTCTTAAATTATTATTAAACTATTTGACACATTACAACTGGTGCAAAATCTGTGGTATGTAGGTGTGGCCGCTAAACCACCAGTGCACATATGTTTTTGGGCCACATACATGTTAAGCTGCTAGAAATAATGTTAAAGTGTTGATCAATATCAGCAGTTGTGGAACTACAAGACCCAGCATTATGACCAATTTAAAAGTAGAAGCAGGCAAATTTTTTTTTGTCTGACCTTGCTGGGCTATGTAGTTCCACAGCAGAGCTTTACTTAGCATAACAATACAAGCGAACATTACAATTTAAAAACATTACCATGTATGTTTAAGATTGCATGTGGTCACACTTACCAGCTCTGGGTGGCGTCGCCGGCCTATCGGTATCCGCGACGTGCATGCCAGGCAGGACCTCAGGAGGTATGATTCGTTTTAGCTTGACCTCATAGGACGTGTAGCAGACAGTGGTGGGACTTCCTCCGCCAATCTTGGTGGCCTCCTCCAACTCCATGGCCATTTTACTTTTGAGGTGTCTCTTTATGTCGTTGAACCTCTTCTTGACGTTTGGTGACTTACAGCGTTCACTGCCTGGGTGATGTCCTTCCACATAGCCCTTTTACGCTGTGCAGTGGTCTTGTGGTGGCTTTTCTCCAGTAACCGGTCAAACAGGGGTATGATAGCCCGGACAAGCGCAGCATTCTCCTCGTAGGAGAATCTCACATTTCTGCCACTTTTTGTCCGGCCAGCTCCAACCTCCTCCTCAATTTCTACTCCAGCCATGTACCCCTCCTC
This sequence comes from Crinia signifera, assembly GCF_055691185.1. Classification (NCBI taxonomy): domain Eukaryota; kingdom Metazoa; phylum Chordata; class Amphibia; order Anura; family Myobatrachidae; genus Crinia; species Crinia signifera. The sequence goes on along the minus strand of NC_139217.1, from coordinate 252,434,261 downwards.
CTCCATGCCAGTGTCTTCCTCCTCCTCCTCCTCCTCACGTCCATCTTCCTCCACCTCTGACATGTGGCCCTCCTGCAGCTGCTCTGGAGTATAACTCATGTTGAACCTTTCATGTGTTGACCATACCCATGGCAACACTTTGGTTGGGTCAACATTCTGAATTTGGTGTCAACCTGGACACTGTCTATCAGCCATCCTCATAGCGTTTTTAAAAGTTGTTTTGCTAAGAATATGGGGGTTGGATGGCCCCCTATGATTAAGTATACAACTTACTATGAGTTGAAACAGTACATTTTTAATTACTGAAGTAATTCATCATTGCGCCGGTGCAGAGACAGCTGCTCCAAAAAACAGCTGTCCCTACTATGATACTTACCACTCCCGTTGTGGGTTTTCGTACATGTGTGACCTGAGGTCATGCACATGCACAGCCAAAGATTGTGTAATGTGGAGGTAGTGGAAGGATCTGCATGGTTCCTGGTAAAGTGATAAAGATAAAGTGGCGATAAAGTAGAAGGTGATAATGCATCAGCCAATCAACTTCTAACTGACATTTTGGCTGCTTCATTATCACCTTCCGCTTTATCCAGGGCCGGTTCAAGGCCCCCCCCCCCTCCGCCTCAGGCAGTCCCCACCCACACAAATTATCACTCACTCACCTGTTTCCCACTTCCTGACCCTGCTGGGATGAGTTCCGGTGCTCTCCTTGGTGGCTCAGTACCACCCTCCAGTGGCCGGCGCCAGAGGCGTAACTATCGTCCCGCAGCCCCCGCCGTGGCGGGGAGGCGCTGAGGGTATGTGGTGGCCGGAGGGGCTGCGGGACGACAGTCACTGTCTGGCTGCCTGTGTGCACGGTCCGGGTCCCAGATCTCCCGGCTATTGCCGCAGCGCTGCTCTCACTGATACAAAAAGTGACACTTGGAAAATGGCTGCCCCCATACCGCAGACAGTTTTTCGTCTGCTGTATGGGGGCAGCCATTTTCCAAGTGTCACTTTCGATAGCAGCAGTAGCCGGGAGAGCCGGGACCCGGCACGGACGGAAGCGGCCCAAGGTAAAATACACACGCACACAAACACACACATACACACACACACGCACTCTCCCCTCAATCCCCCTCCCCCCCGCGCGCGAGAGCCACGGCTCCCCGCTGCTTGTTTTTTGTTTTTTTTAGGGGGGGTGCCCCCTGCATTTTCGGCAGGGGGGCGCACAATTATTAGTAACGCCTCTTGCCGGCGCCCTAGGCAAATGCCTAATGCTGCCTAGTGGTGTCGCCGACCCTGGCTTTATCAGCGCATTATCATATTATCACCACTTTATAATTTTACCGGACTTAATACATCTGCCCCAATGTAACTAAATAATTATGTGCATAAATAGTGGTACAAGAGGATTGGTGTCCAAATCTATTTTCTTGGGAGTTTTCAGTAATTATAGGGTGTTATATAAGTGCGTGTGTGTGAATTAAGGAAAGAAGAAAGAAAGAAAGAAAGAAAGAAAGAAAGAAAGAAAGAAAGAAAGAAAATGTCACCACTGACGCTTTTTTAGATTATCGCTCAATATCACTAAAGTCTGTTTCAGTACTTTTAAAACAGCAAGAATCAAATAGTCAGTTTTCAGTCCAGTAACGGTTAAATAGACAAAAAATTATATTTGTTATGTTGTTATGTTATGAACATCTCCTTAATATAACAACTGCACCTGAATCAGTGCCAATGTACAGAATAATGTAAATACTACAACGCATCATTGGTCTGTACATCAAAATTCAAGTGTTACAACTTATTAGTTGTGAAGACTTTTTTATTGACTATAAACAGACATTCTCTGGGAAGACAATCAGAAGTTTCTTGATTTGTATGCTTCTTCAGCTTGTGTTTAGCTGCCAAATACTATTGTAAGAAAATGGGAAAATAGTGTCAGATACCTAAGTATCTGGCACTTTAAGAAGCGCAATCCTGCTCAGAAAAAATTAGAATGTCCTTACAGTTTTATGAATATATAAATCAATTTATTAAAAAACATATAAAGTGGAATCAGTCCACACAAAAAATTATTATTATATAACAATACAATTGTGCACAATTTAGCAAACAGACATGACAGACAACATATAACATATAATGCAATAAAAAGCTGGACTTGCTGGGATTGCCGTTTTTCTTGTGAGTATTACAGTCACTCAATTAGGAATGAAATATGAGGCTTAATAGAGGCAGTGATACATTCTCATAGTTACCAGTCCTGCATGAACTTTCTGTGGTGGATAACCAAGGTCAGTCTCTCCAACTGGTATATTACCAGAGATGCACTCCGGAAGAAGCTGTGTTGGAACCTTCTCCTGCTGGACCAGCCAGCTAGGTGATATTTGTAATCCACAGGTTAAAGTGCGCTTGCAGGGTGAATACAGGACCGGCAGAGATAGGGCTCAAAAACGCGTTTCTCCGCCTGCTCGTGAAGTCGGCGGCTTCCTCAGTCTGAGCCCTCTGATCACAGCTTAGCTGTTTTATAGCAGCGCCGTTCGCGCCATTCATTTAGCCCGTATTTCCGGGTTTGCGCGTCAAGCCTCATTTTCGTCTGCTTGTATTTATAAGCTCCCGCGGCCATTTTGTTTTTATGCGTCTCAAGCCTCGTTTTCACTTATGGAGCGTTATGAAAGGTATCCTCATGTTTACTGCCTTATAAGCCTCATTTGCATAGCCAAATAGCGAGCTCATCTTTCCTTATAACAACAATCGTAATTCATATGCCCAAGTTGAGATTTATCATGCCTCATTTCAATTGTATAAGCCTCATTTCTTTGTTTATTTCATTCCTTAGTGCCAGCAATTGATCATATATAAATATAGTGACTTGGCAATCCTTAAAGGGACATACACACATATAACATAATAACACAAAAAATCATAATCACAATTAATATACCAATAATTAATAAATAATTAATATGAACATAAATACATAATAAAAAATCATATAATAATGTATAAATAATACATATATATAATTTAAAAATTTATATAGCCTTATTGAAAATTCATAATAATAATTAAGTGGATGAGAGTTGTATCATTAGCTAGACCCAATTCGGGTATATCGAGATAGCATGCATGGACGTTCAGCCCTTATCCATCATGGGCAATTGGGACCCAAATTAAACTCAATTAATTAATACATATTACCAATACCCAATAAATGGATAGATAAATAATATACTAACAATTCATATATATAATAATTATAATCCCACCCCCTCCCTCCATCTCCATAACCCATCTTATTATTTATTTCAAAATTAACCCCCCCATAATCCCACCCCCCTATATAGTTAGTTCACACTACCATAATCATTTTGAATACCACCACCATAGATCATATGGATATCCATATTTTATTCACCCCAGAAAAATATATAATAGAAATGGTACTATATTCCCCAAAAAGAGGATAAAAAAGGAACAAGAAAAACAAACATATATATAATCAAGGTCCCATAAACCCTAATCAATTCTATATCCCATTTAGTTCTATGGTATCATTCAATCCCAAAGGGTTCAAAGTTTTCAAACAAAAGATCCAGTACGCCTCCCTCCTGCACAACCGTATGTATCTATCACCCCCTCGTGGTGTGCTCAGGATGTGTTCGATCCCTACCATTTTCACTCCTTTCATGGAGCCCTTTTGACAGTTGGCCATGTGTCTATAGAGACTATTGTTTCTACTCATCTTAACAATATTCCTTTGGTGCTCCATATATCGAACATGGAGATTTCTAATGGTGCGGCCTACATACTGCAGACCGCACCCACAAGTTAGGAGATAAATTATATAATTCGTTTTACAATTTAAAAAGGTTTTTATTGGAAATGTTTCGCCAGAAACATACGATGAAAAGTTTATAGTTTTCTTTTCAGCTGTTATACAGGAGCTACAGGCACCCCCCGCCCCACCGCCTCTGATTAGTGGATTACCCCTTATGCTGGATCAAAGTTGGGGAAAATAAGCTTTCACGAATTTATTCTCTTTTAATGAGTAATGAATATTTAGAGAATTAGGATCCAGCCCGACTAGCGCTACTAAGTGTCCCTTGGGCCACTAATTTTTTGGTTGTTTTTTACTATTGTAAGATGTTGTCAGGGAAAACAGACATGATTACGTTTAGTAGTCGTCATTCATTAAAGCAAGATATTATCAAAATATGTACCCATGATGACACACAGGAATATAACTGTGTGCAGGCTCTCTCTTTCATAGGCTGAGACAGTGAGCAATATTGCACAGTGAAATAGTAGGATATAACACATACATAACATTGCACAGCATGAACTGCTGCAGTCAAAAGCACACCCCATGATCTGCTCAATTACTGTGCAAATATCCCAAGTAGGAACGAGTGCCAACAAATGGAAGTGCTAATACGTGATCAATTTACTTTGGGCTAAATAGATAGCTCTTTTAACACATCTTTAACAAGTTCATTATAAGGCAATCATTACCTTTTCTAAAGCTAAATGGAAGACCCATTTAAAGAAGGAAATAACTTAATTAAATCATCTACTTACGTGCATTTACACACCTCAGCCTATTTCCTTCCTCTTAGAATTTACGTTCCCCTAAGTTTACAAGTGTAAAGGCCTAAGTGAAGATTGAAGTACTGGTATTAGAAATCTGGGGCATTTCCTCCTGTGTGTGTGCATGTGTATATTGCCCCAATATACTGAATCAGATGTCATGTTTACTTTTTCAACACTGTATCTCGCCTAGCAAAAATGTCCCTTAAGTTCTTATTGTTGTACCAGTACTTTATACCCCAAACAGCTCCAGCACTAAGTATTTATGGCTTATGTGTCACCTACACAGTGATACGCTAATAGAGGAGACCAACATCAGTTAACAGAAGGCATCTGGCTAGTACTTGTCCTGGTTTCAGTATAACTTGACTATTGTTACAACTGTCATATACAATTGTCTTCTTTTTATCAATAATAGGTTCTAGTCTTGACTCAACAGATTGTACTGCACAGAACCTTTTAAATTTTAAGTGACAGCTTATATTTAATAGGTTATTGTTGCGTAGTAATGCTATAAAGAGGTTAATCATTCATTACCTTTATGACCATATAGAGAAAGCACCAGCTAAAGTAATTTATACTACCGAATACTACAGTTGTGACAATGTCGACATCATAAGTGTAGATACCTGGAAAACATCAACATGGCCAGAATGTCGACATTGTGAAAATGTCATCATTAGCATTATGGTTATGCTAAGGATTAGAGGGTTGGAGTTAACGGGAAACGGTCATCTGTCAGACCACACTTAGGTCGACAGTCATTAGGTCGACCTTAGAAGGTCGACTGGCCCAATGGTCAACAGGGTTAAAGGTCGACATGACTTAAGGTCGTCATGGGCCAAGGTCGATATGGGTTTAGGTCGACAGTCATTAGGTCGACATGAGTTTTTCACCGTTTATTTGAGCCGACATGTGCCGACAGGCGGTATTTCATGCCCTACCATCCACTACGGCGTGGTGGGAGAATAAAATAGTGTGCCGAGCGTAGCGAGGCACCGTGCCCGAAGCATTGCGAGTGAAGCAAGCGATGCGAGGGGCTGCAGTTCAACTCCAACTGTGTCCATGTCGACTGTGAAAAACTCATGTCGACCTAATGACTGTCGACCTAAACTCATGTCGACCTTGGACCATGTCGACCTTAAGTCATGTCGACCTTGACCCATGTTGACCTTTAACCCTGTCGACCTTGGGGCCCGTCGACCTTCCGCTGTCGACCTAATGACTGTAGACCTAAGTCTGGTCTGACAGATGTACCGATTCCGAGTTAACAGTAGAGTTATTGTTAGGTTTAACTTAACAATGGAAGAGAAAAAAGGTGAATCAGTTTGACTGGGATGCACTCCTGTTCCACAGTAATAAAATATTATTTTTACCTAAAAAAGGTGTATACTTTATTTGTTGACGTATTTGATTATTTTTAGAAGTTTTATTTCTTAAACTTTATTAAGAGCTAGTAGGTCATCATTCTGTAATGGTGCTGGATAATACAGTTTGTCAATGATATGAGACCTTAAGGTAAGTAGTGAAAATATTAAAACAAGATATAGATTTAAAGAGAAAAAGAAATTTTAAAGATTAAAAATCACTCTGTGAATATTGTAGCTTGAGTATACTTGTCTAGTTACTGCTTAAATTCCACAGTGTGATAGTGGATTAATGCAGTGCCTGTGTAGGGTGTTTGATTAACACGGTGATATTCTCACTGTCTGTTGTCTAATCAAAGCAATGTATTGCCCTCTGCGTATATATTCCTCAAATGGGGTTGATTCTGCCCACGATAGTTCTATCTGAACCACTGCATATGGTGCAGATGTATAATCCGTACGGACAGGTTTGTCCTACACTAGTACTAGTGCTCACAATCTGCCAGGCAGAGTCACTGGTAATTGTCAAAGGGTGTGCACTCAATTAGTGCCGTGCACACTGTGCGATCTTCCAATTGGATCTATGCTGATCCTATAAGGTGCTCTACATACAATTCATGTGGCACATATACGTGGGTCGTACACACTGTGCAATCTTCCGATTGGATCTGTAATGATCCTGTGCTTCTGAGCTTAAATGGCTGATGTGCTTTATGGTGCACTACATACAGTTCATGTGGCACGTATACATAGGTAGGAACAGTACTGATGGTATGTTGTGCACAGTTTAATGAATCACGTGTTCACATACATGCATTTCTTTATTGGGCAAGATCACTGGTAGGCTGCCAGTACGAATGTGTGATCGCTGGATGTCATACACACTATGCAATCCTCAGGTTGGATCTACACTAGCATTGTGTTTTTGTGCTAAAATAGCTACTGCATTTTGTAATGCGCTGTTAACAAGTTAATATATCACATATACATCAATGAAAGCAAATGCCAGTGGTGTACTGCACACAGTGAGTCACTGTTAACTGCCAAGATGGATCTTCAATCACTGATTGCCATACACACTGTGCAATCCTAAGATTGGATCAACACTCGCACTGTGCTTCTATGTTTTGATAACTCATACGCTTTCTGATGCGCTTATTAACGAGTTCTGATATCACATATACAAGAGTGAAAGCCAATACCAGTGACGTATTTGACAGGCTTAAATGGATTATATGTGCACAGCAAAACAGTTCTCTAACGGGCCCGTTAGAGAACTGTTTTGCTGTGCACATATAATCCATTTAAGCCTGTCAAATACGTCACTGGTATTGGCTTTCACTCTTGTATATGTGATATCAGAACTCGTTAATAAGCGCATCAGAAAGCGTATGAGTTATCAAAACATAGAAGCACAGTGCGAGTGTTGATCCAATCTTAGGATTGCACAGTGTGTATGGCAATCAGTGATTGAAGATCCATCTTGGCAGTTAACAGTGACTCACTGTGTGCAGTACACCACTGGCATTTGCTTTCATTGATGTATATGTGATATATTAACTTGTTAACAGCGCATTACAAAATGCAGTAGCTATTTTAGCACAAAAACACAATGCTAGTGTAGATCCAACCTGAGGATTGCATAGTGTGTATGACATCCAGCGATCACACATTCGTACTGGCAGCCTACCAGTGATCTTGCCCAATAAAGAAATGCATGTATGTGAACACGTGATTCATTAAACTGTGCACAACATACCATCAGTACTGTTCCTACCTATGTATACGTGCCACATGAACTGTATGTAGTGCACCATAAAGCACATCAGCCATTTAAGCTCAGAAGCACAGGATCATTACAGATCCAATCGGAAGATTGCACAGTGTGTACGACCCACGTATATGTGCCACATGAATTGTATGTAGAGCACCTTATAGGATCAGCATAGATCCAATTGGAAGATCGCACAGTGTGCACGGCACTAATTGAGTGCACACCCTTTGACAATTACCAGTGACTCTGCCTGGCAGATTGTGAGCACTAGTACTAGTGTAGGACAAACCTGTCCGTACGGATTATACATCTGCACCATATGCAGTGGTTCAGATAGAACTATCGTGGGCAGAATCAACCCCATTTGAGGAATATATACGCAGAGGGCAATACATTGCTTTGATTAGACAACAGACAGTGAGAATATCACCGTGTTAATCAAACACCCTACACAGGCACTGCATTAATCCACTATCACACTGTGGAATTTAAGCAGTAACTAGACAAGTATACTCAAGCTACAATATTCACAGAGTGATTTTTAATCTTTAAAATTTCTTTTTCTCTTTAAATCTATATCTTGTTTTAATATTTTCACTACTTACCTTAAGGTCTCATATCATTGACAAACTGTATTATCCAGCACCATTACAGAATGATGACCTACTAGCTCTTAATAAAGTTTAAGAAATAAAACTTCTAAAAATAATCAAATACGTCAACAAATAAAGTATACACCTTTTTTAGGTAAAAATAATATTTTATTACTGTGGAACAGGAGTGCATCCCAGTCAAACTGATTCACCTTTTTTCTCTTCCATTGTTATTGCTCATTTTTTAATCAGGGGATTAGCACCCTAAATTGCCAGGAAAGATATTTATAAAAATTTCCAGCGAATATAAGCACAATTATTCCACGATACCATACATTGCTTCAAAAGCACCTTATGGTGCGGGTCTCTCCACTTCTTCTCTTCTCAGGTTTAACTTAAAACAGACATTGTCGACAGTCTGACCATGTTGACATTTCATTAGTGTTGCGATTCTGAATGTTGACAAATATCAACATGATGAACATATCGACCAGTACACTGTCGACATTGTTACCATGTTAACATTCTCATATTGACATTATAAATGTTGACACGGTCTACATTAACAAAATTTACCAAACCTTTTTGGGGTGTTTTCAATTGTAAAATAGTTCAATTTAATTTCATCTGCTAAATCATAAAAGGGAAATATTCTAAAGTAAATAACATCTCGGCAAGGATCTGATTAATTCAGTGGCTGCTCTATAACTCACCGATTTACTGCAATGTTCTGTGCATCTTTTATACTGGCAGTTTTATTAAAGGCAAATCCCAGTGTGGATTGATGTATTCTCCTATCCAGCAATAACTGCCTCTCAATAAATCCGGCTTTAAATGTTTGTTTCCAGGATTAATTGCTTTGATGTCTTCATTACTATTTATCTATTTTCACTTTTTCACTTTTATTTTAACTGGAGTCTGGGAATTCTCTGATGGCTACCATGATGGTGATGGTACAAGTTTATAGCGGCAGGTATAGAAACATAGAAACATAGAATTTGACGGCAGATAAGAACCACTTGGCCCATCTAGTCTGCCCCTTTTTTTAAACATGTTACCTCAAACCATATTTGATCCTTATTTTTTTGTAAAGATATCAATATGCTTATCCCAAGCATGTTTAAATTGTACTACTGTATTTGCATCTACCACCTCTGATGGGAGGCTATTCCACTTATCTACTACTCTTTCTGTGAAGTAATTCTTCCTCACATTTCCCCTGAATCTTCCTCCCTCTAGTTTCAGTGCATGTCCTGTGAAGAATGTCTCCCACCTGTACCATGTTAAAACCCTTGATATATTTGAAAGTTTCTATCATGTCCCCCCTTTCCCTTCTCTGCTCTAAAGTATACATATTAAGATCTTTTAGTCTTTCCTGGTAGGTTTTGTGATGTAGGCCATGCACCATTTTAGTTGCTCTTCTTTGTACAGTCTCTAATGTATTTATATCCTTCTGGAGATATGGCCTCCAGAACTGAACACAGTACTCCAGATGAGATCGTACCAATGACCTATACAGTGGCATTATTACTTCTTTCTTTCTACTGCTGATACCTCTCCCTATGCAACCAAGCATCTGACTTGCCTTCTTCATTGCTTTGTTACATTGCCTACCTGCTTTTAAGTCCCCTGAAATAGTGACACCTAGATCCCTCTCTTCCTCAGTAGTTTCCATTATAGTGCCATTTATACTATATTTAGTCTTTGCATTTCTGAGACCCAAGTGCATGATTTAGCTTTTTTTGGCATCAAACTGTAGTTGCCATGCTCTTGACCATTTCTCTAATCTACCTAGATAATCAATCATTTGTTTTACCCCTCATGGTGTGTCTACCCTGTTGCATACCTTTGTGTCATCTGCAAAAAGGCACATTTTACCCTCAATTCCATTTGCAATATCACCAATAAAGATATTAAAAAGCAACGGTCCAAGTACAGATCCCTGGGGTACTCCACTTGTAACTTTTCCCTCCTTTGACTGTACTTCGTTTACTACAACTCTCTGTTTTCTGTCCTGCAACCACGCTCTTATCCATTCAACTATCTTAAGGCCCCCATACACTAGGGCGACTTGTCCTTAGGGCAAGTCGCCCCCGACTTCCCCCTGAGCTTCCCCGGCTGCTCCCCGGGGGAGCTTGATTAGATTGGCACTTGATGTGCCATTTCGTCTAGATTTATCACATGTAAAAAACCCGGGGAGCAGGGGGGGGGGGGGCTACAGAGGTGGGAGCTGGTGGGAGCTGGGGGGCTGGGGACGCTGCGGGGGACACGTCTGTGTCCCCCGCTGCTGGGGACGCTGCGGGGGACAGCGTCTGTGCGGCGAGGCGGTAGAGGGAGCAGGGGGGGCTGGGGACGCTGCGGGGGACACGTCTGTGTCCCCCGCTGCTGGGGACGCTGCGGGGGACAGCGTCTGTGCGGCGAGGCGGTAGGGGGGGCTGGGGACGCTGCGGGGGACACAGGTGGCATAGAGCCGGGCAGGGGGAGCCGGCGGGAGCTGTCAGTGCTAGAAAAAAAAAGCCTATACAATGAATGGGCAGCCTGTGATTGGCTGAGCGCTCTCTCAGCCAATTGCTGACTGGCTGAGAGAGCGCTCAGCCAATCACAGGCCGCCCATGCATTGTATGGGCTTTTTTTTTTTATTCAATACTGACAGCTCCCGCCGGCTCCCCCTGCCCGGCTCTATGCTGCCTGTGTCCCCCGCAGCGTCCCCAGCCCCCCCTGCTCCCTCTACCGCCTCGCCGCCCCACTAGGACCCAAGTCGGGTGGTCGGACGTGCAGCAGGTCCGACCACCCGACGCAGATCCGATGCGCATGGGACCGCGCATCGGATCTGAGGGGACATCAAAACTAGTCGATTTTGGTCCGATTTCGGCCAGATCCGACTGATCTGGCTGAAATCTGACCAAAATCGGCTAGTGTCCCAAGCTTTCAAGTTTATTTAACAGTCTGCGATGTGGGACAGTGTCAAAAGCTTTACTAAAGTCTAGATAAGCTACATCTACATCTTTCCAGTCCTCTGGGATTACTCCAGTAGCTAGTGACTGGTTGAATAATTCTGTTATTGGTTTTACCAGCTCCCCTTTAAGCTCTTTTAGTATCCTTGGATGTATCCCATCGGGCCCCATTGATTTATCCACTTTCAGTTCTGAGAGTTCTGTGAGGACTTTCTCCTCTGTAAATGTACTTGTCTCTCCATCAGTTTTCTGACTATACTTGCAACTTAACTGTGGCCCCTTCCCCTCTCTTTCAGCAGTGACTACTGAGCAGAAATAATTATTAATATTATCTGCTATTACATTGTCCCCCTCAAGAAAACTTCCACTCTCTGTCTTCAGTCTAATTATTCCACTTTTTGTTTTTCTCCTTTCACTTATATACCTAAAAAAAGTTTTCCCCCTTTACCCACTGACTGGGCCATTTTCTCTTCAGCCTGTGCTTTTGCACATCTGATTACCTTCTTAGCCTCATTCTGTCTAACAAGATACACCTCTTTGTCCTCATTCTTCTGCGTCTGCTTAAATTTCTTAACGGCCAACTTTTTTGCTTTCACAATACTTGCTACTTCTTTTGCAAAAACATTTTTCCCACTTATCCTGCACTCCTTCCAAGTTCTTCCACTCTGCCAAATAATCCCTTACAGAGTTTCCCATCTCTACAAAATCAGCCTTCCTAAAATCTAACACCTTTGTTTTTGTGTGCGATGAGTCAGTCTCGGTCTTTATTTTGAACCATACTGCTTGATGGTCACTGGATCCCAGATTTTCACCCACATTTATGACAGATATTCTGTCACCATTTGTAAGTATTAAGTCTAATATTGCGTCCTTACGAGTGGGCTCCCTCACCAATTGCTGGAGGGATGCTCCTTCCAAAGAATTCAGCATGTCCCTACTTCTGGTGGAACTTGCAACAGGCAGCTCCCAGTTTACATCAGGTAGATTAAAGTCTCCCATGATTATCACCTCTCCTTAGGCTCTTGTCTAGTTCCTCTAGTACAGCGGTGGCCAACCCGCGGCTCGCGAGCCGCATGCGGCTCGCCACGCTGAAATTTGTGGCTCCCATCGGGGTTTTGAATTTGGCGCCAATTCGGCTGCCAATTCAAAACGCCGCATCGGCAGCCAATAGGAAACGGCCGCGGCGTTTCCACCCCGCCCCCGGCGTCTGACATCAGACGCCAGCGGGAGGGCGAGATGTCTCCATGCCAGCTGAGCGCAGGAGCGCTCCAGAAGAGGCGAGAAGCCGCCGGAGGACGGCGCAGAAGACGGCGGCGGGGAGAACAGTTCCGGCGCCGCTGAAGAGGCCAGAAGACGCCGGGATCAAGACAGAAGATCTCCGGCGCCTTCTGGAAGAACAAAGAAGATGGCTCCAGGAGAGGCCAGCGGGGGTGGGAAGCAAAAGAGCTAACGAAGCTCCCCCCAGCGGCCTCTCCCAACACCAGGTAGGGGCCTTTGGTCTCCTACCCCCCATCCACCCTAGACCACCGGGTGTCAGGCACTAGGCCCGTGGGCACATTCAGGCCCTTCCGGCCTGTGGGCGCATTAGTCGGGCCTTCTTGGCCCGTGGCTCATTTGTTTGTTGGGCCCTCCTGGCCCTCTAGGTGGGGCTTTTAGTTAGGAAGCTGGGCCCTCCAGCATAGGTGTTGCACTGTGGGCAACACCTGTGCTGGAGGGCCCAGCTTCCTAACTGTGGGGGCATATGATGTTTGGCACTGTGGGGGGCATATAATGTTTGGCACTGTGGGGGGCATATGATGTTTGGCACTGTGGGGGGCATATAATGTTTGGCACTGTGGGGACATATAATGTTTGGCACTGTGGGGGCATATAATGTTTGGCACTGTGGGGGGCATATAATGTTTGGCACTGTGGGGGGCATATAATGTTTGGCACTGTGGGGGGCATATAATGTTTGGCACTGTGGGGGGCATATAATGTTTGGCACTGTGGGGGGCATATAATGTTTGGCACTGTGGGGGGCATATAATGTTTGGCACTGTGGGGGGCATATAATGTTTGGCACTGTGGGGGGCATATAATGTTTGGCACTGTGGGGGGCATATGATGTTTGGCACTGTGGGGGGCATATGATGTTTGGCACTGTGGGGGGCATATGATGTTTGGCACTGTGGGGGGCATATGATGTTTGGCATTGTGGGGGCATATGATGTTTGGCATTGTGGGGGGCATATGATGTTTGTTATTGTGGGGGCATATGATGTTTGGCACTGTGGGGGGCATATGACTGGCACTGTGGGGGGCATATGATGTTTGGCATTCTGGGGGGCATATGATTGGCACTGGGGGGAATATGATGTTTGGCATTGTGGGGGGCATATGATGTTTGGCACTGTGGGGGGCATATGATGTTTGGCACTGTGGGGGGCATATGATGTTTGGCACTGTGGGGGGCATATCTGGCACTAGGGGCATAAAGTTTTGTCATGTGGCCACTCCCCTTGTGTCATATGACCACGTCCCTGGCCACTCCCCCGATCACACCCCTTTTTGGCGCGCGCGCCTTCGGCGCGTGCATGATGTTGGCTCTTTGGCTTGACCAACGATATTTTTCGGCTCTTTGCCTCTGACCGGTTGGCCACCCCTGCTCTAGTATGTCATTAAACAGCAGTACCAAGCAGGTCAATGTTCTACTGTAAGAAAATGGGCTACATTAACCTACTATAAAACAATTATTTTTCTTGCATAACACTTGTAGAATGTATGCTGATATATAATCAAGGTGTAAAGAAAAATCCTGTATGGACACCCTTATTCTGACACAGTAGTAGTTTAAAGGCAAACTATTCAGATAATTCAGAAATGATCATCATCAGAAATAATCATTTCCTAGCTCCATCTGGGTTCATTAAAAAGGCTTAGGACATTTGCCAAAAGAGTGATGATAATGTAGCATGCCAGATATTTCACATAGATTTGCTACTGCCATAATTGGCCATGCCTCTCTGCATGATAACCAAAAATATTCAGAGTATTTCTGTTATCTACAATGAATTATGTACATTCATAAAGTCAACATGGTAATAATGTTGACATTAATCATATACACCAGTTTTAAATGTTGACATATTGGGGGAAATTTAATAGGATGAGAGATTCAGAAAGTGAGAGATTTGGTAAGAAATCTCCAGGTTTTTTTTAAAGCAGCAATCATTTAATCAAACTGGTTTTGATTAGCTTTAAAAAAAAAAATCTTACCAAATCTCTCACTTTCTGAACCTCTCATCCTATTAAATTTCACCCATCATCTCACCCATGTTGGCCCAGTGGCAGTGGCATCTCCAGTGGTGGATATCTGGTGGTCACATGATAAACAGCTCTGGTATAGTAATCTGATGTGCCAGTGTTCTGGTAAGTACAGTACATAACAGCAAGATAGAATTAGGAACATATAATCAAAATGATTTATTACTCTCAAGCAGGGGTTAAAGTGAGGGGGGCCGGGGTGGAACTGAGTTCCACCACCTCTAATGGTGAGGTGGAACATTTTTGACCTCCAAATTGTCCCTGCATAGTAATTCTCACAGAAAAGCATTCTAGTTTGCAGGGAATGCCAAAAACCCTACCACAGGCCCTGGCTCTGCCTAATGGGGGGAGTGGAGGGGATGTAATTAGGTGGCATAGAGAAATGAGTACCCCCACTTCTGCATGACCACTTTTAGCCCTGCTCTCAAGTCTTTTATATAGAAAATGTTCTAATAGAAATGACTATTTAATACTGTATAATTGTTTGAGGCATGATGGCGCAGTGGTTAGCTTGCTGTACCGTGCTGGGGCAGTAGGTTAGTGTACTGCCTACTCCCTATCTGCACCTAGTATGTTCTCCCATGCTTGTATGAGTGTCCTCCAAGTGCTCCTGTTTGCTCCAACATTCCACAGGTTACTGAGAAAAATTAACCATAGTTTGTACGTTAGAGACTTTAGAGCTCCAGTGAGTCCGGGACTAATGTATAGCATTGTGTAATATGGTAATGTTACACAAACAATAATAAATAATAGTGTGTTTGCTTGTTCTTTCAACTATGAAGATCAATTTGCATGCTAACTATAATAGAAGGAGAGGAGGGAACAGGTCACAAAGGCTTACAATGCATATTTAACGCCTAAAGCTAATACTGAATAATAAGTAATCTACTACCTACAACACAGACAGATTACAAAGGGGACATATGTACATGTAGCCTGAGGCCCAGAATGACCCGGTCTGTTCCTAGTGGTCTATGCACTATGCTTGTATTTACAAAAGATTATATCTGCTGGGGGAGCAGCGAAGGTCAATGTACCTGGGGCTCCCATGTAACTCTGAAAGAACTTTCTGCGCAGAGGTTCATTCTGTTTCTTAACTAGCAGAAACAGCCTTTACCAGCTTAAGTATATTCTGGGCACTGTTTAGCAAAAATGGTAAGAATGGAACCTTGGGAAAATACACAAATGGTATTAATTCAATGTTATGCCAAGCTTTGTCTCCCTGTATTGTTCCTTTGTACGGCGCTGCGAAACACTTGTGGCGCCTTATAAATAAAATCATAATAATAATTATATATGTCATGGTAATAAAAAAGTTATCTTGTGTGTCCTAATTTTATAGGACAGTCTTCCAGAGCAGTGAATTGTCTGTCACCCATAAATTACTGGCACCCCCCCCCCCCCCTATCTCTCTATGCCGGGGAGCCAAGCAGAGCTGCAGAGCCAGCCCTTGCCTATGTGAGCTGGGTAGACAATCAGAGAGCTCAGTCTCTCTGTCTGGCCAGACCATCCTATCAGCCAGTTGGCCCTTCAGGTATTTGCCAGGTGACAGATGGGCAGTCTCTGGGGGAGAATGATGAGAATATTATTACAAAGCTTCATTTTCAATAATTCCATTTTCAAATTCACCCACCTTACCAATATATTTAAGAATATTTTGCTATGGGGGTATTCAATGTGTGCAGATAACTCAAACAGTCGTAAATATAGGCACACGCTACTATTCAATGTGGAAAGCATGTGGATTGGCGAGAAATGGCAATTCGACAATTTAGTGGCCATTTTCGACAATGCAGATTCGACCTTTTTAAAAAGTCGAATCTGTATTGTCACTAACACACTAAATACTGGAATTTGCATCCGTTTTTGACTACCTGTGGCCGTTTCTCGCCAATACACAGCCTTTCCGACCGTCTAAACATTTCCAACAGTCGATCCAACCATCGGGAAATCTGACAGTCGGATAGATTGAATAGGTTGAATGAATATTTAACCTTTCTTGAAGAAAAGTGATAATATTTCTGACGGTGGAAAAATATTGGCACACATGTGACTATTTTACCTTAGTAGGGAACTAATAAAAATGATGTGGCACATTTTCTGGCCTGAGCAGACTGCAAGTGTATTTTTCGGTTTACAGTTCCAAATGATGTGAGCTCTAGTATTCGTGATCATTGTGGGACCTTTCATATTAGGCTATAGTAAGAGCATTTATGCTGTTAGTCTATGATGGTAAGTGTCTCTGGCCAGTGGCGGAACTACCGTGGGTGCAGGGGGTGCAGCTGCTATGGGGCCCGGCAGGTGGGGGGGCCCGGGCCCCATGGATAGCAAGCAAGCACTCCCCTGCACACCGTGACCGCCAATATACAGAGCCGCCGCGTCCGCCATTAGAGCTGCCGCTTCCGCCATTAAGCAGGCCCCCTGGGCTTGCCTGTGCAGTGTGCTCTATGCTGGGCTGGCCGGGGGAGAACTTGAGAAGCCAGGCAGGGGGGAGGACGACGCCGCCGCCGTGCACTTTGACCCGCGAGATGTAGCGTCATCATCCCGCGGGTCTGCAGCAGCAGCTGCTGCTGCTGCTAGTACTAGCCCCGGGCCCGGCCACTTGTCCTTCTTGTGAGCCTGAAGGAGAGACAGAAACTCTCCCGTGCACGTTGTGCTGCTGCTGCTGCCTGCTCTGCTGTTAGCCTCGCCCCAGCTGGCAGCTGCGCTAGGGAGAGACTCAGGAAGGGGGAGTCAGGGACACTGCCTTTGCCTGCTGCCTGGAGTGGACCTGTGGACGCACGTGCAAAAGGGATCTGGAGTCTAGATCCATCATACGGAGTGAGGACCCCTGAAAAAACATCATCTAATATATCTGGTGAACTGGGCAATATATTTTATTACTGTATTTTTCTGCATATGTGGGTCGCATAATGTGTAATGGTGGGCACTGAAGTTGGTTACATAATGTGTAATGGCGGGCCGGGCACTGTGGTGGGTCACATAATGTGTAATGGCCACTGCGTTCTGTTGCGTAATGGGCATTGCGGTGTGTTGCATAATGTGTAATGGGCGTTGCGGTGTGTCGCATAGGCCCTTATTCTGATCGGTGCGGATATATCCGCGTGCGTTCGGCCCGCCGATGTTTTGTGTCTGCGCATGTGCAGAGGCGTGCATGTGCGAGCGGGGCGTACGGCGAAATTCCGCATGATATGTGAACACTCCGAACAGGGGGTGGAGAGGGGCATGAAGGGCTATTTGGGCTCATTACCATATGCATACGCCCCGCGTTTCATGGGAGTTCCCATGAAAACGCTGGGCGTACGTATGGTAATGCGGCCGTGACGCACGTGTAGGGGGCGGACATATGACATCGCCGGATGTCAGCTGCCCGCCCAGATCTCTGCTTTTGCACGGAAAAATGTCCTGAGGTTGCGGGTGCTGGTGGAGCACTCGGTCCTGCATTCGATGGTCTGCGACCATCGAATGATGGGGGAGGTTCCCTTAGATGGAGAAGGCGTATTCCGTGAAAAATACACGTGCGGTCCGTTCGGACAGCTTCTTACCGCATACGGACGGAGTTGGCGATCCGTATGGAAGGCGGGGTTTCGCACGCACGGTCCTGGCCGCATAATCGGCTCCGACCGCACCGATCAGAATAAGGGCCATAATGTGTAATGGCCACTGCGTTGTGTTGCGTAATGGGCGTTGTGTTGCGTAATGTGTAATGGCGGGCACTGAGGTGGGTCGCATAATGAGGGAAGGGGGGTAGGGGGGGGGGGGGCCCTTATAAATTTTGCTATGGGGCCCACAAAGTTCTAGTTACGCCTCTGTCTCTGGCTGAAGCTCACATACTGTACAATGTAGTGTCATATACATAAGAGCAAATTCCATATAAAAAGCAGTACAAATATTCCTACAATTGTTGTTTACTACCTTATAAATCCAATGAAAATATTGCTTCATTTTGTAGTCCAGTGGCAAATGCAGGATTTTTAGAGGAGGGTTTCCAAATGTAATCCACTCTGCAGCGCGGGAGTCTGGGTGAGTGGTAACAGCCAAGAAAATTGGTCTTTTTATACACTGTATTCTGTATGGAATACATTATTAATATTTAAAAGTGCAGATGATCTATAGCAGGGCTGGGCAATTGCGGCCCTCCAGATGTTGATGAACTACACATCCCAGGATGCTTTGCATTCGTTTTGCTATGTGGCCATGCTGAAACTGATGCAAGGCATGCTGGGATGTGTAGTTCATCAACATCTGGAGGGCTGCAATTGACCAGCCCTGTATAGTATAGGCTGTTTTAAACATTTAAATAAGATAATGGTTAGGAAATGTTTAAACATATAATAATATATAAATACACAAACATAATAGAACCAGAACTTCACTTTCTAAGCTCACAATCTCCCACTTCATGGTAAGGCTCCTCGCACTTCCTCCTACCAGCTAGTCTCTGGTCTATGTTTGAGGGCAGTAAATGTGGTAGAAGAAGCTGCCTCCATTGGTCATGTGCAGCAGCTCTGCTCTGTCCCTTACACTGCATTATGTGGTGGCAGCTCTATTGATCATATTATATACCAGTGCTATTGTTGTCATAATTTAAGGCACTTGCCAAGAGGCGGGGGGTTTCCAGGCAGGCAGAAACCTCCCCTGCGTTTGCCTATGTATAAGTCCATATGCAAATGACAAACAATACTCCAATAAAAATGACAGTGAACTGATATTATATTGATGTGCGTAACCTTGTGGGTGGCATTACCGCTGCCCTGTGGTCCTTGCATCTGCACCCTAAAGCCAGAATCTCTGCCAAGAGCATCCTTAATGCGGTTCAGATGTGCACACCATAGCCTGCACAGATGCCTGAAGCATCCTTAACAGGGCCGGCGCAAGGCACCGGAGCGCCCCAGGCGAGTCGGGGTGGGGGCGCCCCGGTGTCGGGGGAGGTGGGGGGGGGGTACCTGTCCTGCGGCGCTCTGTATTTAAAGCTGGCGGCGGTGGCAGAGAGGGGTCTCTGCAGTCAACGAGCGCTATCCGCCGGGCTATGCGGAAGCGCTTCTGTTGTGAAAACATTGGCCGCACGGCGCACGCTGATTGGCTGAATCTCAGCCAATTAGCGTGCGGACAGGGTTTTCACAACAGAAGCGCTTCCGCATAGCCCGGCGGATAGCGCTCGCCGCTCGTTATTTCTTCTTATTGACTGCAGGGACCCCTCGCTGCCGCCGCCAGCTTTAAATACACAGCGCCGCAGGACAGGTACCCCCGCGGCACGGGGGGCAAAATGCCGCCCTCCAGTGGCCGGCACCCTAGGCAAATGCCTAGATTTGCCTAGTGGTGGCGCTGGCCCTGATCCTTAAGAAACTCCGGGCATTGCTATAATTCACAGAGATGGTGGCCCTGCCCTCTCCACATAACGCCATTGCATGATGCACTCAGGGGGCATGGCTGGCACAGGCACACCTAGTTACAGCATTGGCAAATCTATGACACACACAAATCTAGTTATGCGGACAACCATGTTAAGAAGCATTAGCTAATGTTCATATTTATTAAACAAAAATGTGCTTTTTTTTCATCCGTAAATGAGCCCAGAGATCGATGCTGGGGCAAGTTTTTGCTTGTAGTTGACAAGTGTAATTGTCTACAGGTAATTTACAACCACAAGTTCTGCCTTACAAAAATGTAAATCCTGTAACAAAAGTGCTGAATAAGCTGTACATTTGGTCGGAATCTATTAAAATTTGCCCTTATTTTTCTGGGGAAGTACTGGGATCTGTATGCCAAGCTGATGGCATCTGAGAAAGCAGAAGTTTGCACTGGTCACTGGTGGATATCGGGGGTGTTCATTGCTGAACGTGGATTATTTGCACAACAGAACCTAATGTTTACATTGAAGTAAAAAACAACATTCTCATTTTGTAATATAGGATTATATAAATTGCCTAAAGGGGTGTAGAAGAAGGGGTGTACATTTCCAGTTCCAGGGTTGTTTCCTGCCACACAGCTTTTTTCACTCATAAAACTACCTTCAATTATCCACCACATAATGGATGCTGGAGATCAAGTCTTGTTCATAATTGCACATTATTTATTATTATTATTATTTTTTTATGGTGCCACAATTCTTATCCAACAATACATAAATGAGCAAAAACAAGAAAACGAGGACTTACTGTACAAGGCAAGTAAATGGTAAATACAGTACCACCAGGGAACCCACATACTGAAGTAATTATTAGGGTGGCAGAGACATAGTGGGAAATTTACTAAGATAGTACTATTTTACATGGGATGTTGCTATAGGAAACAATCATAATCGACTTCTTATTTTTTTAGCAACTTCTAGATGATAATAGATAGTATCTGATTGGTTGCCTGTAGCAACATCCCATGTGAAATAGAATTTCCATCGTAGTAAATTTCCCGCATAGGGTTGTCGGTACTTGTTTCCTAGCATGGCGCCCACGATTTTCATCTTATGCCATTGTTTCGATCGCATCGCATGCGACCCGATCGCAGGGGATGCGATGTGATCAGACCCAATTTTTTCATTGTAGAGGCACCCTGATGGGTGATTACTATGTTAAATGCACCCCCATTGTTAACGCCACCCCCACTATGAACGCCAACCCGAAGCGTGGCGAGCGCAGCGGTACGCGTCCTCCGACCTTTTCATACCCCCACTATCCATGTTGGTGTGGAGTTGATGCTATATAGTGTGGCGAGCGCAGCAAGCCACCGAGCGGGAAGCGTGGCGAGCGCAGCATGCCCCGCGAGGGGACGCGGATTACTTCACATGTATTCCGCGGCCCCTCGCCACACTTCGGGCTCGGTGGCTCGCTGCGCTCGCCGCACTATATGAAATCAACTCACTATATCCCTTAAAGGGTCCAGAGTTATTTCGTTATTTCAATATATCAGTTGTGATTCCTTTGCGCCATCCCTGCTGACCACTTCTCTGTCTATGGAAAAAGTAGGAAAAAAAATATATAATATATATTTGCATTTCTGCTAGAAAGCATTTAGAATAATATTACAGCATATTTCCAAAGACTATATAGTGGGTGTGCACATTGAATTGTGCCAGGCAAGCAAAAAGACAAGCTTTCACACATAAATAAGCAATGTGGGTGTACAGTGTGCAGTAATACCCTTGTTGCTTCAAAGTTATTAGATGAGCGCAATTGTATTATTTTAAAAATTGAATTATATATATATTGAAATGCAAAAGACCACCATTTTATAAGGAACATATTGGGGTAAATTTACTTAGATGGGAGGTCTATTTACACATGGGATGTTGCTATGGGCAACCAATCAGATACTATATATTAACTTCTAGAAGGTGCTAAAAAAAGAAAGAAGTACATTCTGATTTCCACACTCATGGAGGCGTTCACGCACTGGTGGGCAGGCAGGGGCGGATGCAGGAAACTGCCCAGTGTTTTATGGTCATGCCCATGAAAATACTGGGCGGACACCTGCTAACTCAGGTGTGTTAATGCCTGCTTGAGGCTGGCAGCTGATGTCACTTGACGTCAGCGCCCGTCCCGGTGGATAGCGGATGTGCATGTGAATGAAAAAGGGATCGGTTGGCCAGGGGCGGACGTTCCTCTGGGCAGCGTTTATCTGCTCTCTAGGCTTGGAATACCCGCAGCCTAGCGAAGAGGTCTGAATAACCCCCTAAATGTGTTGATTTGATAAACCTGTTATAAAATAAAAGTGGCTGTGTTTCCCAAAGCAGTTAGTCATATCGCAGACACAATGGGTGACATTCTATGCTTTGCGCTAAATGCGCATGTTTTATTCGCGCTCCACATCGCCGCAAATCGCATTTTTCTAAATCGCACTTTTCAGTCACAATTCGATTATTTAATGTGATGCGCATTTGAGGCTGAAAAGTGCGAAGAGGTGCGAATTGCGGCGAAGAGGTGCGATTTTTAGTAACAAAAAAGTGCGATTTAAAGTAACAAAAAAATGCGAGTTGTTCCGCCGGTCATGTGCGAGTTTTGGACCAACCGGAGTGCGATTTACAAAACTGTCTCCGCGTGACTAAGAACCCCCAAACCTATTGGCCCACCTATGTCCCCTCCATTATGCATCACACCCCCTATATAAAGGGGCATTGGCGCCATTTCACTCTTTGATAGGAAGTAAGGAGCATGGAGAGGAGCAGTGGAAGCGTGAGTTCAGGAAGAGGTGTTGGTGGCAGAGTGATGAGTGTCAGAGTGATGAGTGGCAGAGGGAGCAGTGGCAGAGGAAGCAGTGGCAGAGGGAGCAGTGGCAGAGGAAGCAGTGGCAGAGGGAGCAGTGGCAGAGGGAGCAGTGGCAGCAGCCAGTCAAGTGTGAGAGGCAGCAGTGTGGCAGGCAGCATGGCCACAGTAAGGCCAGCCTCAGCCCAGACCCTGTCCGTCCATCCCCAGCAGGAGGAGGTGGAGGATCCGCTGGCATCCCCATCCTACAGCCAAGCGCTAGACCATACCCCACACCAGCTGCAGGAGGGCCACATGTCAGAGGTGGAGGAAGATGCTGGTGAGGAGGAGGAAGACACTGGCATGGAGGAGGAGGAGGGCGACATGGCTGGTGGTGAAAATGAGGAGGAGGAGGAGGTGGTAGCTGGTCGCACCAAAAGTGGCCGCATGGTCAGGTTTTCCTATGAAGAAAATGTGGCACTTGTCCGGGCTATCATGCCAGTGTTCGAGCGTCTGCTTGGCAAAAGTAATTACAAGACCACTGCCCAGCGCAAGCGGGCTATATGGAAGGACATCACCCAGGCGGTGAACGCTGTCAGTAATCACAGCAATGTGAAAAAGCGCTTTAATGATATAAAACGCCAGTTAAAGCATAAAATGGCCCTGGAGATGGAGGAGGCCACCAGGACTGGAGGAGGAAGCCCCACCACTGTCAGCTACAATGCTTATGAGGTGAAGCTGAAGCGCATCATCCCCCCTGAGGTCCTGCCTGGCATGCATGTGGCGGATTCCGACAGGCCACAAACGCCACCGCGAGCTGGTAAGTGTGACCCCATGCAAACTTTAACATACATGCCAATGTATTATACCTGTAATGTGCACTTGTATTGTTATGCTTTGTAAAGTGCTGCTGTGGAACTACATAGCCCAGCAAGGTCATGTACAAGAAAATGGCTGCTCCTACTTTGAAATTGCTGATAATGCTGGGCCTTGTAGTTCCACAACTAATCTGATTGATTAACAGTGTACCATTCTTTGCAGCAGACTAACATGTATGTGTACAAAAACCCTGTGGTGTACTGGTGGTTTAGCTGCCATGCCAACATACCACCGATTATCCCATAGTTGTCATGTGTACACTAGTTTACTACTAAGTTTTAAATTAAATATTTGACTTAAAACCAAAAAAAGGTGGTCCAGATATAATGCAGTCCTTTTCCATTGGGTATTGTCCATTATTGTCATTTCAATGCATGTTTTCTGAAAATGCTTATCCATTGCATGGTCCATAATGCCTGGCCATCTTTCCTTGTACAGATTGTCCGTCCCGAAGTGCTGCGGCATCCAAGAGAAGAAGGCCCGTTGCTGCGGAATCTGCGGAAGCAGGTAAATGACTAAACAACACCCCATTACACATACAGTACACACACCCATGTCACATCAACAATATCTCACACTACATTCTGCTCCTGCTGCTACATTGCAACGGAAATGAGTGTAATCTGACCTAGGCATGTGACATATTATTAATGTCAATGTTGCATGCTGTATCGGGGTACATGTGTAATTGCATAACACCCCTAGGTATGGGCGTCAGCCATCTATAGCCCTATGTAAAAAAGTGTAGATGACAGTGTGGCCTATATATGCATCAATACTTACCTCTTCATCTGTATCCACAGGTGCTATACAACTAGGGAGCAACACAACAGATTCTTCAATAGTGGTGCTAGACGAAATGGACATCATTCTTGATCCGGTCGACACCTTTGCGGCAGAGGAAGAAATGCAGACCTCGTCCCAGAGTGATCTTCCCCCAAGTGGGGTGTCTCCCAACCCACCCCCAACCACCCAGCAACCCCATACACCAGCTACAGCTTCCCAAGTAGCTAACTCCTTGGTTAATTTCAAGGACAAACAGCTAGAATTCATGGCCTCCCAAAGCCTCCAAATTGGTAATATACAGGGGTACATGCGTGACACCTTCCTTCAGTTACGCAAAATTGCACGTAGTGTACGGGTAGGTGTAGGCACTCAAGTGCGCATTGCCAACAGTATTGACACCCGTTTTGCAGAACTAACTGCTGCAATAAGGGAGCAGAATAGCCATATTGGGAGCCTGGCCCAAAGTCTCACAGCACTAACCCAAACATGCACAGCGCAGACCAATGCCCTACTAGCTATGCAGGCCCAAATACAGCAGCAGCAGGAAGGCATTGTTGGAGGTGGCACTACCTCAACCCTCAGCAGTGTATCCAGCACCCCAATAAGTGTCTCCCCCACTTCCCCACCCCGTCGTAGTGTGAGGACCCGTGGTGGGCATAGTGCCGGCTCTAGAAGTGGTGTAGGGCTGCCTGATGCTGGCCGAAGGTAGCTGCTACATCAGTGTTTATACTTATTAAAATGCCAAAGATCTTTGTACATGGCCCCACAGTTGGTATTTTGCACATGTAAAAATGCAGAATGCTTTACACCAAAAAAAGTAAAAGTTGCTAACCGCATAACATTGTTTTTGTGTCTTTTTCTCAATATAAATTAATGTGTGAATTCTAACATATTGTAATGGTATATGACTATGGGATTGCAGTAAAGTCGTGTGGTATAACTCCTTGCCTGCCAAAGGTTGTGGATCTACATTTTCCAGCAGGCTCTGACACTCATGGTTTGGACTGTAATGGTTGTAGTGTGTCTGGGCATGCTGGCACATGTAGTTCCACAGCACCAGTGAGCCATGTTTCACTGCAAACTTCATTCATACATGTACCAAGAGTACTTACAAGGTAGATATCAGCAAGGGATAGGTCAGCACCACCATGTGCATCCGTTGTGGACTGGTGTTGGGTTAAATGTGTGTGGAAACAGATGGTATTGGTCAATAATTTGTTAATGAGGACACTTACAACACTGGTACATTTTGGAGTACAGGCCACATGTGCTTACCAGATAAGTTACGCCTGCTGATGTATGTCCGCAACAACTTCTTTATAGCAAGTAACAGTTGAGTCAAATGCTTGGACAAAGTGGCCTGTGATACCACCAAGGCCCATGAGGTCACAGACTGAGTGGAGGCTGAGGACAAATAGAAGAGGGCACACATTAATTAGTGCTGGCCAGACACTACATAGTTGGCACCCACAAAATGGGACAAATCATATCTCACCTGCTCATATAACTCCTACAGGGTAATGGGGTTCAGCGTAACCATCCCCACAACCTGTTGATCCGACAGGTAGTCCAGGTACAGGTGAGCACCATACATACGTGGGGTACCCAGTAGTGGGGGGGCTACCAGCATCTTTTGCCCACCTTCCTCCCTCCTGCGTTGCTCCTCCAAATGGGACACATCACAGATAAGCAACTTTAAAATAGTCATAAAAATCTACATGATTTAAACCCTCACAGGTGTCCTTACTGATGTTGGGGTTAATGTAGGGGGGGTTGTGAGTGATAATGAAGGCACCTGTGTTGAAATTAACCATGTGTGCACTTGACCAAAATGAGTTCTGTGCAAATGCGCCAAACAGAACCAGGTCTGAAATAAGTGCGATAAATAGACACCTAAAAAGTGCGAATTGCAAATGCGCATAGCATTAAATAAGCGGTTTGTATACTTTTGCATTGGAAAACATCTGGATACGCTAAAAGTGCGAATTAATCTCGCACTTTTGGTCCGCATACCTTTACGCACATAATATGCGATTTCAGTCCCTTAGCGCATCACATAAAATTTGCGATTTCTATGAAAAATGCGATATCGCCATTTTGTGGTCTAAATAACGCCAAAAAACGGAAATCGCATTCCCATAGAATGTCACCCAATATATCTAGTTATTTCTAGAAATGAAAGCTGCCCTGAATATTATTGTTCATATGGTCAAGAATCTCACTATTACTTTTTAAAAGTAATCCACAAATACAATATACAAAACGTTGACACAATACAACTGCCAGGCAACTGTTTGATCTCAGTGATGGTGATGAAACTGGTTACTTCATTGTTTTTCAACCTGCTACTTCAATCAAGGAGCTATGAAGTGATCTATTATCTATTATTGGATGATGTACTCAATGACCTATACAGAAGAGCTCGATTAATCCCATCATTAACCATCAATGATTTCCTGAACCATTTTTTTTTTGTTGGTAGGAAGACACTGTTTAATCAATAAGACAAAGCTTTAAACAAATGGATACGGTGTAGCTGAAGTCAAATAAAGTATAATAAAATGAGATGTCGTTTTTTATTTAGTAAAGTAATAAGTCATTGTACATTATATTATATATTCTCTATTTAATTTATCTGATGATGAAGGAGACTATGAGTGCAGTTATGAGTAGATAATTAAGCATATCATTAATTATAAATCATATATAGGGCATTTCTCAAACCATGGAGAGAGATATAGTGGAGAGATATCGGTGACAAAGGTAAATTGTAACAGAAAATTAACATTTGATTGATATTAAAGCTATGTAAGTAAACAGAATACAGTATCTATTACACTATAAAAAAAAGTCTATAAAACACTATACATCTAAAAAAAATCTATAAAACACTAAAATCTATTACACTATAAAAAATGATTTATATTATAAAATAAATAATTGTAAGTTATTAGACTTTATATTGTACTAATGGGTCATGGGATAACTGCGGAATATCTGTAACATGTCCTGCAGCTACACAGAGTGTTCTGATCAGTGTGTGTGATCCTATACCTGTAGCTAAAGGCTAGTTTATAAGAAAGACATGGCTTGTGCACAGTGGCTAATGCTATAGCAGATTTCTGGGCTCCTGCTGTACAGCAACGGACACAAGCCCACATCACATCACAAGCATGGACACACAGACCATAGGGGGAGGAGAAGCGCTACGGAGGAGGGGACATTGTATGGAAGCAAATGCAACAGAGGGGAGGACTAGGAGTCTTTGGCGCCTCCCATAACTTTCTATTTCACGCTGGGTTTGTGAAAGTCTTTCCCCACACTTCTCTAATATCACGCAGGATGGCCGAAAGTGACGTGTGAGCAGATTACTATCATCATTACAGAATAAACAAATCTGTCTAGAGGCTGTAAATAAGCCAGCATGGCTCAGTGGGCAAAGTCTTTCCAGCCGGACTGCACTGTCACATTGGGGACCAAGGACTGTACCTCACATCTACTCTGAAAGCGGGATTGTTTTTATTTCTTTCTTTCTTTTTTTCACCAGTTTTATATATTTTTATATTATATATTTTTTATCCTTTTTTTATATTGAGTGCAGAACATCAGTGATAGAAAGTTCCAACTGGAGTTTATCATTTGTCACTTGATTGAAGCATTGAAGCTATGATGGTAATCATTTGGAATGTATTTCTACAAGCTTTTTTGCTGGCACTGGTCAAAGCAAATCAGAGGAGCTCCAAAGACACTTCAAACTGCAAGCTCAACAAGAAAGTAAGTGAGACCTGTCCTGCAGCAGCAGCAGCAGCAGCAGCACTCATGGGAAGCTGATACCTCGCTCAGTGCACCAGTGTGCTCTCAGGCTGCCTGGATGGCATTGTTACACTCACCTCTCAGAGAATGTGCATAGGATATTGGAGGAAAGCAGATAGCTGAATGCTCATCTCAGTGATGTTTTATTCATATTTATGCTAGAGGATGGATCCCAGTTTCACTTATATGGTGGTGGCTATATGGAAATGTTAACTATTTTGATTGAGAGAGAGAGAGAGAGAGAGCAAGAGAGATGTTATCATATGTATATATATATATATATATCTATATATATATATATCTATATATATATAGATATATATATATATATATCAATGTCTATATCTATAATGCAGAGTATATTTGTTCTTATTGGTATGACATAATGAGGCAACTTTCTGTGCAGCATAGTTCCAGAGTGTTGTAATATTCTCAGTTTGCTTCCCTTCCATGTGTATAACTTACATTCTATAAGAATTCACTCAAAATCCTACTTATTATTATCATGCAGCCTTGTACTGAAACTTTCCCCTGCTAATCTTGTAATGCCTCTGCCGAAAGGTTCTTTAATATGATTTGCACCCGACTAGTATAATTTCAGGTGAGATGTGATTTCTCCATAAATGCAGTATTATAGCTGTATGTATTTAAATTATTCCAAGATTATTACGGTAACATAAACGATACACCAATGAAAACCATAGGCCCCTCATAGCTGTTTTATATTACTTTGGTATTTTTTCAAAGCATCACAGTACACTCCAAATGTGAATCATCCAGATATTTTATTTACTTTCTAAAGGAACTATACAAATCTAGTTTGATCTCATTCAGGGTCACTGTGCCTATGTATTAATAAATGCAGCAATGTTTGTGTAGTGATGGATATTTTCATAAAAATATCCTTGCTATGTAGATTTGGTAAACATCTGGAGGCGCTTGGAGAGGGATCGGAAGACCGGTATCCTGTGATATAGGAGGATATTCTGGTCGCTTCGACTGCGCATGTACATAAACTTTTATGTGCACGTACAGCCGCTTTGTGCAAGTGCTTATTCGCCGCCCTGTTTGCACCAAGCAGTGCGGACGTGTGGTGGCGGCAAGGGCCCAACCCCCAGGGATCACCCAACGTTTCATAGGCGTCCAGTGTGTTAGGTCTGCGAGCGCGGGAGAACTCATTCGATGGTTGGCGACCAACAAATTAGTTTTATGCTAAATGGATGCGTGGAATTCGACATGCGAAGATATTTCTGACACCTGTATGCTACTTACAATACAGGGAAATTCAGTGCTCAAATAGATTGGTCAGTCTATTTGTTGAACAATAAATACACAAAACAATACTGATAGTGTTAAACATTGTAGTGAAAAGCTAAACATTACACAATTATATACGCTGGCTTAAACACACAGCAATTTGTCTCCGCATTGTGTTAATTCATCGGCCATATGATGTGGTTTTGTAACAATTTCATGTAGGTGGGGAAATTGGTGAGAAATGAAGGTCTATTTATGAATCAGCGATATGTCAAATCTTGTCCAAAACCAAAGAAATGACAGATTTCTCCAGTGGTAATCTACTTTGCACCACCATTACCATAATAAGCACACAGGAACATAATACTTGCCTGAGCGATGTAGCCAATCAGCTCATGCAGAGCATTTACAAACAGCCAATCACAAGCAATTCGCTACTGAGAGAGAAAGGCATTATCTTCATCCCATATTTGCCCCTGGCCCCTACCAACAAGAAATAATACATCTTTATAAGGTGTACATGTGTTTGTGTCTACACGTGTTTGAAAATGTTGAGGGCATGCCCATACACTACTGAACTCAGCCAATTTACCATTGACAGACATACGTAATAATAACTCATATGTGTGTGACACTGATCTTAACATGCACATTAGGCCCTGGTTCTTTGTCACCTATCAACTCACTGGCGGAGATGTATCAAATTTTGAAGAGAAATAAACTGAAGAAATATAAAGTACCAAACAATCAGCTACTAACTGTCCTCTTTTAACCACAGCCTATAAAAAGATTGTCTGGCACTTTATCTCTCTCTAAGATTTGATACCTCTCCCCCACTATATTTATTACAACACCTGCTTTA
Organism: Crinia signifera; assembly: GCF_055691185.1. Classification (NCBI taxonomy): domain Eukaryota; kingdom Metazoa; phylum Chordata; class Amphibia; order Anura; family Myobatrachidae; genus Crinia; species Crinia signifera. The sequence continues at coordinate 252,403,924 of NC_139217.1, read as the reverse complement.
TCCCCTTATGTAAATTACTTCAATTTATCCTAGCACTTTATAAGGAAGAAGTAATTACAATAATTATAACCAATGGCAGTCAATCATACATTAGTTTGTCATTTATCTAGGCTAGTTCTTGATTTGGTACTATAGATTACAGCACAATTAAAGTGGCTCACTCAGTCCAAGAACTTCCTGCAGGAAGCTGGAGGCACTGTACTTTGTGCAAGAATGTCCAAGTTTTTAAAGAGGCAATCATTTACAAGGAAGAAAAAACTGGTTTTGTCTTGTAAATGATTGCTGCTTTAACAATACGAGCATTCTCGCACAAACTCCTGCGCCCATGGTTTCTGGTAGGTTTTTACATTTAGCCCCAAGTATTTTGGCAACTGGTGATATGTTTTGCAGGCTAGGGGCCAGATGCACTAAGCTTTGTTATACAGTTATAAAGTGGAGAGTGATAAACTACCAGCCAATCAGCTCCTAACTGTCATGCTACTGGCTGTGTTTGAAAAATTACAGATATGAGCTAATTGGCTGGTTGTTTTTCACTCTCCATTTATTACTTTTGAAGCTTAGTGCATCTGGCCCTAGATCTGTGTTTAACAAATAGTTATGCAATCCAATAGAATGCACATGAGGTAGTTTCTGCTGGGTCTATGGAGGATGTACTGGTAGATGGCACAGTATGTGTTTCTGCTAGTTGATATTCTGGTAGCCAGAGGGTTGTGTTTATTCTTCTTATTGTTGTCTTTCTTCAGGAATGTCTATTTGTTGCACTTTTATGTTATACTTCATGAAAGTATAAGTTGGGTGTTATGCTTTCAGCCCACAAATGCCATCAGCTATTTTGTGGTGTCACAGTCACCAATCATTTAAATATTAAAGCAAAAATTAAGTTACAAATGAGATGTCTGTTGATTTTTTAAGTAACACAAAAACAAGAAAAAAATGCAGTATTGTCAAAGCAACAAGGAAACATCTTTGAAATCAGTTATTTGTTTGCATTTGTTGCTATGAATAATGCCATCGTTATTAAAGGTAAAACCTTGTTGGACTGTAATGATTCTGTTCATATTACTAGTATCCTCTAAATCACTAGTGAGATTTGGTCCGATTTCACCCGATTCCGGTGGATCGGGCCGATAAATTGGACCAAATCAGTCCAACCTGATGCAGGGTCCCGTGCGCATGGCATTGGAGTTGGGAGGTCGGACGGGCTGCACATAAAATAAATCCTATGTGCAGCCCGGAGCCGGGACGCTGATGCCGGCAGGGGGGATGAAGAGTGGCAGGTGGGGGACTCCGAGTCCCAGAGGTGGTGAGTGAACGCGGGAGAGGGGAGCAGGATGGTGGTGTTCTCGGAGAGCTATGCAGGGTAGCCGGGAGACAAGGTTCTAAACCCCCCCAAAAAAACAGAGGTCGCTGATTGACTGAGATTAGCCATTTAGCGGCCTCCCATTCATTTGTATGCGTATTTTTTTCTGCAGCTCATCTCCCAGCTTCCCTGCCTGGCTCTCCGAGAACACGCAGTCCGGCTCCCCTCCACCCACATTCACTCATCGCCTCTGTGAGTCCCCCGCTTGCCACTCTTATCCCCCCTGCCGGCTCCCAGCATCCCCCCACCCGGCTCTGGGTTACACATAAGATTTATCTGATGCGCCCCCATTCCGACCTCCCGACTCCAATCCAGTGAGCACGTGGTTGGACTGGATGTCAAAACATGATATTTGGTCCGATTTATTGGCCCGATCCACCGGATTTGGGTGAAATCGGACCAAATCTCACTAGTGTATGGTGGCCTTTAGATAGAGGATACTAGTAATATGAACATAAGTCCCAGCGTCCCCCCGCCCGGCTCCCCTCCACCGTCCGGCTCCCTTCCACCATCCGTCTCCCCTAGAGTTGCATGTGACAAATCTCATGCGATTTATCACCTGCAAAACTTGGCACATCAAGTGCCACTTTGTATCAGAGCCCGCCCGGGGAGCTGCTGGGGAATTAAGGACCTAATTGTCCGATGGACAAGTCGGCTTAAAGTATGGAGACTTTGGATTGAAGTTTTTATTGTATTCTGCCATAACACACAGAATTTTGCAGAATTGATAGTCTCGCAGCAGTGTATGGCCAGCCAATCACCCGCAAGCCGACCGGGACCTTCCTGGGCAGCAGGGTCCATCACATGCGGTCCTTAAACTTGTGATGGATTGCATATCACCCCTGTTCCTCACTGTCGGGAGGGAGGTCGGAGGTTGGACTGGTCCAACCTCAGACTCAGATCTGATGTGAATTGGACCGCACATCAGACCTGAGGGGACATCACACTCACCCAATTTGGCCTGATTTCTCTGCCTGTTTCTTTGGGAATGGGTGAAATCTGACCAAATGGAGGTAGTGTATGGGTCCTTAAGAACAATGCTAGGATAACTACATTGATTTTATTTTGCTGTGTGCTGTGGTCTGAGTAATATTAGATACATTCAACATCAAATACTGTGGGGACTGATCTATGATAATGCGGGGCAGTAGCAGACACCCAGCCCTGTGACCCTGTGAACTGTCACCGCAGCTCCGGCATAACACTGCTGCTTCCCCGGGCACCACTGTGCCTCATCTACTGGCCAGTGCTCCCATGTGCTGCTCCACCCCGGTTCCCGCACACCCCAGTTCCTGGGCAGAGGGGTTATAGTCCCAGCAGCGGCACTGCTGCCTCCTACTGGAAGTGGGACAGACTGTGTGCTGTGCACTGGGCTGCCCACCCTGCAGCAGCAATGAAAGCGCACAGTCTCTCTTTTCAAGGACTGCTCTCCTGTTCCCTCACAGGAGATAGAGAGCAGTGTGGGACAGCCTTTTACACACCACTGGGGGACTCAGGTGAGATGGAGTGCGGGGTCACTCTGACTGGCTGACGGCCGGCCAGGGGGGGCGATTGCCCCCTTCACCCCTCTCTGTATCCGTGCCTGCCTACACACAGGGAGGTGAGTATTCTGAGTGATGCTAGGTCAGAATGCTCAGCACACAGAGCTGCAGAGTTATGTGACGCTGAGCGATTAATCTAGACAAGAGAACACTGGCCCTGACACTGACTATTATAGATTTAACCAGCATGCTGGATATTAATCGCTGGGGCAATAGCAATGCAAGGGACCATGTATGTCTATTCGCTATGCCTAAAGTAATCTAGTGATATCGCTTAGAAAATGCCCGGGAATCGCTGCGTGTGTAGGCCCCATAGCTCTCTCTGAGCACGTTACATCTGCCTTAACTACATTGCAGCGTCCAGTTGCTTGCTTTATTGCTTTGCTTGCAAACCTTAATCATGCCCTAAATACCATAGGCCAGTTGTTCCTAAACATAGTCCTCAAGGCTGTTGGAACAATCTGGGTTTTAAAGATATCCATGACAGCACAGATGACATTCCCAGGTGGAACTGTTTCACTTGGGAAGTTCACTTTCTGGCCCTTATTCAGATCTGATCGCAGTACAAATTTGTTTGGAAAACTGGCAAAACCATGTTCACTGCGGGTGGGGCAGATGTAACATGTGCAGAGAGAGTTAAATTCGCATGGGGTGTGTTGAAACTGAAATCTTAATTGCAGTGTAAAAATAATGCAGCCAGTATTTACCCTGCACAGAAACAAAATAACTCACACAAATCTAACTCTCTCTGCACATGTTACATCTGCAGTGCACATGGTTTTGCCCATTTTCCAAACAAATTTGTACTGCGATCAGATCTGAATAAGGGCCAATGTGTGGATATACTTAAAACTTTGACCGTAGGGTGCATTGAAGACTGCATCTGTGGACCTCTGCCATAGGCCCTTTAACAGATGTCTGCAAGAATCCTATAAGCACAGGAGAGTATATAACAGTTAATAAATGGGTGTTATGTATATTCTACTTGTAGGCACTAACTCAAACAAGCAATTGGTAAGAACCAGAAATAAATTGGTATTATGGTATTTGTACACTGTGAGTAGAAGTGCTTAAGAATGCTGTTAATGAGATCCCGTGGGCTAGGATAAAGCTATGTGGAGTGTGTGGGGCTTTTTGTTTGCTTTGTGACTTGCTCTTTACTAGGAATTGTTTACTTTACGCCAGCTCTCATCCTTCTGCCAAGCACTTAATTCACTGCAACCTGACCCTTCTTTGCTGCAGCCAATGATCAGAGGAGGACACAGCCTTCAGACCCAACTATCACTGCTTCATTAGCTCCTTTTATTCTATCTCCTGTTCCCATTATCACTATTTCCATTTGCATTTTAACTAACTGCGATTCACACTGTTTGCTCTACCTTTCTTATACAAATCACACAATTAAGGTTAGAGAGCCTTCTTTAACATGCAGCACTTTTCACGTAGCGTCATTATAGTTTTAATGGTAATCTGTACCATACATGGTTAGGGTGATGTATGCAAATACTGAATACCTCCACTATAGCTACTTTTGTTACCTTTCCTCGCGTTCTTTTTGCCTATGCTAAAATCTCGCCTGTCTCTGCATTATATGTAATGTTTCATATTTCCATTTATGGACACACTTGGTACTTACCTCATCTACAGGTATGGTAGTCTGTGGATTGGGTTCTATCTATTACTGTTTCACAACCTAAAGGTCCATACACACTGGGCCATTTTGCCCAGCATGTATGCAGACCGATGATGGGGAAAATTGCTGGGCAGAAAATTGCTCAGTGTTTACACATTGAGCGACTTTCCCCAGTTTTAGTGATTTTCCCGGGGGTGGTCAGCGTTCTATAGCAGGACACAGCAGATAAGCACTCACTGCTCATCGCTGGCCCGTACACACTGGGCTGCTTTTGAGTTTAAAAAGTACCTCAAACAACAAAACTGTGCTGCTTTCAGCTCAAAGTCGCCCAATGTGCCTTAACTCCTTTGCTCTCCCTGTTATATACAGTATGGTGTCCCCTCACTGCTTAGTGATGTGCATCACAATCATAGGCGTGCGCACATTTGAATGTTAGGGGTGCACAGGCATCCCCTAATGCTGTGCCCACCCTTATTAACACCGCCCTTCCGCTAGCAATACCTTTTACCAAAGACATTTGCATTTTAGAACTATAATACATAAAAAAAAAAGCGGCCATCATTAAGGTTTTACTGATATCCAGGCTTCAGCACAGATGGTTTAATCAGAATCCATCAGATACTAATTAGGTCACCTGTGCTCAAGCCTGGATATCTAGAAAACCTGCACTGTTGGTGTGCCTTGAGGACCGTTGTTGCCTGCAATAGATGATGGTAGACAAGACTTATTGGCAGTGTTAGACACCCAATGGGGGTTGTTAGACATGCCCAATAGGTGGTGCTCTGCACACCCCTTTGACATTGTGTCGAGCACCACCACATTTGGTAAAATGTGCTGTGCACGCATATGATCACAATGACAGTACATAGAAACTACTGTATAATAATGAACCAATTTAAAATTAGGGATAATTTATTAAATAATGGGCAGTAATCCCTGTTAAAGGAACTAAAGATGCTGGTGTTCTGTCCATTATATGTTGTATAATGTAAGAGAGTATTCATCTTAATAAATCTGAATTGGTTGAAGTTGTCTTCCTTATGGTGAATACAACACATAGGGCGGTATTCAATGAGGCTGATTCGCCAGGTTTTTATGGCGATTTTGTGCTGTAAGGCGAATTTCTGACTAAAACGGTGAATCACCCTATTCAATGACCAGATGGCGAATACATTTCGCCATGATTCACCTCATCCCTGTAGATATTCTGCCTCAATAGGGGTGGGGCCTTATGACCACCTGCATCTCCTCTCCAAGCTTCTCCCAGGGAGGACATAAAGAATATTCACACACATGGCGATTTTGCCTATCCTATTTTTATCCTATTTTTACCCTATTTTGACTACACGATTTTGGCTAACTGCACTTGCGATTTTGACTATTTTGCTATTTGGATCTAGGCCATATATGTTCTACAAACGAGATAGTAAAAAAAAAAAGGATGGTACAGTATACACTTAACCGTTACTTGTGTTTCAGAGATGGTAATTCAATGTGAAGAAGACACTTCACTTATTCCATAGATGTACCCAAAAGATAAAATAAAGGGTTTGCATATATATATAGTGAAGCAAGTTTTAATAACAATGGCAATATAAAATCACATTTATATTGTCAATGTTATTAAAACACAGTGAATTACCATCTCTGAAACACAAGCACTGGTTAAGTGTATACCATCCTGTTTTGTTTATATGTCTACTTGGGAAGGGAAAAGGACCTTTACAGGTCATCACTGACTGATCTAATGCTGCCCATACACTTATGCGATCAGATGCGATGGGACATCGCAATGCGATGTCCCATCGCATCTGATCGCATCAAGTGGTGCCCAGTGCAGCACCCGATGTCGCATGCCATCCTGCGATGGACATCGGGTGCTGAAAGAGGGGTGGTGTGGTGCTGTGTAGGCGGGGCTAGGGACATAGCAGTGGAGCTTTCAGGCGGCGGGACTTGTCAGCAGCAGCAGTTGACTTTGAAACACTGGATGGCCCTCTGATTGGCTGAGAGAGCTCTCTCAGCGGCCTCAGCCAATCAGAAGGCCGTCCAGTGTTTCAAATTTATCTGCTGCCGCTGCTGAGTCACACTGCCTGATAGCTCCACCACACCAGTCCCCGCTACACAGCCGCCATGCCTCCCCTGCTGCTGCTGAGTCCCTCCGGTCCCCAGCATTAAGGTACCGGCTCCCCGCCAGCGCTCCGGTCCCTATCCCGGCCCCGCTCCCCGAACCCGCTGCTGATTGCATTCGAGTAATTGAATGTGGTTAAAAACCACATGCGATTGCTCATGAAATTCAATAAATATTATGTGCAACTCATAATATCTATCCATGCCTGTTCATCGCGTCAAATGTCAGCTTAAAAATCCATGCAATCATTCGATTTATCGGCCAGATGTTGCTGAAATCGAATGATTGCATGTTATATCTCACATATGTATGGGCAGCATCAGTCTCCACTCTCTACCACTGCAACATAGTTTTCCTTGCCATACCGATGCTGCGGGGCCAGTATCGCAAGCCTCCTAAACACTGTACAATTTTGGCTAACTTACTATCTTATTTCTATCATATTTTGACTATATAGTCAAAATTGTAGCCAAAATTGCACCATGTAAAATAATAATAATTTATAATAAAATATTATTAGTGTAAAAATCATTTGATAAAAATGAGAGTTATTGCAAGAAAATGGTTAAACCACAGAGAATGAAATAGGAGTACATGTACACATGTCAGCTTATTATAGTTTGAAGTCGGGGAAGTTTAACCAAACCCATGAGATCAGATTTTCGGTTGTATGCGGCATACCAGTCACATATTATTTACACCTGGTGTGTGAGTAAACAGTCTATATTGAAACCAGATGTAAATACATATTAGTCAATAATATGGAACATGAATAGGGTTTCATTCTTAAGATTTTGATATCATAATATTGACATCTCGGGCCTCATTCAGAGGTACATGTTAATGTTGTTGTCGATATATGATGCAGGCCCCCAACGTTTTAGGTCTGCACAGCTGCAATGGCATCTCTTTCCGTGGGTGCGAGTGTGCCTATGTGCTAATGCTGCAGCTAATGGTATTTATACTGGGGCACCCACATGTGCACATCTCAGAGAAATCTGTGTATGCCTGTAGTCATGGGTCTTCATCAACAGGGGCAGTACGGATGGTGTTTGATTGCCACCATGACCTTAACTGTGCGGAGTTTGTATATTCTCCACATATTTGCGTGGGTTTTCCTCTGGGTACTCCGGTTTCCCCCCACATTCCAAAAAAATATAGTGGTAGGTTATTTGGTTCCTAACAAAATTAACCCTAGAATGAATGTGTGTGTGTGTGTGTTTATATGTGGTAGGGAATATAGATTGTAAGCTGCACTGGGGCAGGGTCTGATGTAAATGTTCGGTACTTGTGGATAATCACGGCTCCCACGATGTGCATCGTATAGGAAAAAAATCGCATCGCATGCGATTTTTTACAGAAAAGCATCCAAATGCATTGAAATTACTATCAAACATGTTCAATGGCCCCCAAATGTCATTTTTAAGGCTGTACCACCCCCACTATCAACGCGAACCCGAAGCGTGGCGAGCGCAGCGGTACGCGTCCTACGACCTTTTCATACCCCCACTATCCACGTCGGCGTGGAGTTGAGAATAGAAAGTGTGGCGAGCGCAGCGAGCCACCGAGCACGAAGCGTGGCGAGCGCAGCGAGCCCCGCGAGGGGACACGGATACCTTCACAGGTATCCGCGTCCCCTCGCGGGCTTCACAGGTGTCCGCGTCCCCTCGCGGGGCTCGCTGCGCTCGCCACTTTCTATTCTCAACTCCACACCGACGTGGATAGTGGGGGTATGAAAAGGCCGTAGGACGCGTACCGCCGCCCCTCGCGGGCTCGCTGCGCTAGCCACGCTTCGGGTTTCCGTTGATAGTGGGGGTGGTACAGCCTCAAAAATGACATTTGGGGGCCATTGAACATGTTTGATACTAATTTCAATGCATTTGGGTGCTTTTCTGTTAAAAAAACACATGCGATCGCATGCGATTTTGGAAAAAAAATGGCTAAAAACTGTAAAAATCGTATCCAATCGCATGCCATCGCATGCCACTATATATGGCATGCGATGGCATGCGATGGCATGCGATGGGAGCCGTGATAATCCACAAGTACCAAATGTTCAAATATTCTCTGTAAAGCTCCACGGAATATGTGTGCGATATATAAGAAACTGTTAATAAAAAAATAATAAATAAAAAAATCCCTTTTCTTCTAAGCACATATCTCATTGCCCTCATACATTTTACTATGGATGAACAACATGTTATCGTATATTGGGTGTGGTATATTAGATCAACAATCTCTAGCACGACCCCAAAAAAGTCAACAGGCATAAAGTTAACATACACAAAAGGTTGGCACTTAAAAAAGTGAACATGGGTTCTGGACCCCCAAATGAGTGTACCATGTCCCCTCAAATGGCTTGCTTCATTTGTTATGCTTTAGCATTCCCAATCAGAGTCCGTGTGGATATCAGAGCAGGTATAGGTTGTTACGGAGCCCACACACGCACCGATCCCGGCGGTGCGATGCTGTACGATGGGGTGCGCGCTCCCGCGGCACCTCATTGTACAGTACAAAAAGTATGTGCTGCACATACTTTTTGTACTAGCTTTTTCTAGCATAGCATCGCATCGCATGCACATCGTATGCACAAGGCATACGATGCGATGCTATGTGTGCTAATTAAGCGCACAACGCACGCCGGGATCGGTGCGTGTGTGGGCTCCATTAGGTTGATAGTGTCTAGGTCGACAGTCAAAAGGTCAACATCTATTAGTTGATGGTCAAATGTCGAAATGTGAAAAAGGCCATCATGCATTAGGTCAACATCTTCAAAATGACGACACAAGCAAAATGTCAACATGAAAAAAAGGTTGATGTTGACTTGCTTTATTTTAATGTGATTGCCTATGTCAATGGATGGATAACGTATAAGTGTACTGTGTCCCCTCGCATGTCTCGCTGTGCCATGCTTCGGGCACGGTCCCTTGCTGCAATCGGCACACTATTATATTCCCCCTCCACATGAGCAAGATCTTTTTTGGGGGGAGAGGGGATTTGAAAAGTCACCTCAACCTTTATAAAGTCGACCTTTAGATTGTGTCAACCCTTTGACTATGTCAACCTAATACATGTTGACCTTTTACATACCGATCTTTTGACTGTTGACCAATAGTGGTCAATCTTTTGAAAATTTAAAAATACTAATAACCTCATGTTGACCTTTCCATGGGCCTATCATCTCCATGTCGACCTTATGCTTCTGTCTGCCTTTTGTCAATGTCGACCATATAGTGTTGATCTATTGTCTGTGAATCTTGGTAGTAATCTGGTACTATTGAAGTCCCAATGAAAATATTAGGCACAGTTTGTTATTGTACAAGAAAACAGAAATGATAGATAGTATGTGGCGCAATGCAGCCTTAGGTTACCAATCCCCAAAGATACACCTTTACTTCAATACATAGAATTGTGGAAAAATTGGGATATATAAACCAGTGGCGCAATAAGTAATACTTATAATTTTTATATGTCCAAACTCTTCCTGATGAGATGATGCTGGTTCTCAGGTAGGTTAGATACTTTTCTCCAAGTGAAGGTGTTCAGCGTGGAAAAATAAAAATAAAAACCAGAAATTAGATTGGTGTGTCTGTGTCTATTTATTATAAACGCTCTAGGCGTAGTGTTCAATGGTGTGTATAGAGGACGTTTAAATGCCCCTTAGGCGTACCAGAACTCACGTGGGTTCAAGGTGGTACTCCTCTTGTAAAGGTTTCTTTACTAGGATGATCAAAAGGGGGAAATAGGACTCCTCGAGGTGAATACGTGAACTGATCCCGATGTCTTCACAGTTACTCGGGGAAAAGAAAAAGTGTCTGAGATCTATGATCTCCTGATATGTGCCCACAGTAAGCGATGTAAAAGCTGTATAGGTGTAAAGGCTAAAACAGCATACCTCACTTACTTCAAAAAGACAGAGGGATACACATGTAAAGGTATCTTTTTAAGCTTGAGGGAAAGCGTACCCCTACTCACGATGTTTCCAGGAGTCTTCAAGCCTACAAAGGTTTCTTTCCTTGTCTGGTATCCCACTGATTAGATAACACCGGTAAGTGCAAGAGTCTTGATGTTCCCGTGGTTGCTCGGAAAAAAGAACAGTGTGTGAGATCTATAGTCTCATCATATGTGCAATAAGTCATAAAGTGAGGGCTGTATAAGTACAAGGAGCTTAGACAGCGTACCTCACTTACTGAATAAAAAGAAGTGATACATATGTAAAGGTATCTTTTAAGATGTTTTTTGAAGGAGGGCGTACCCCTACTCACGGAGCTTCAGGAGATATTCAAACCCATAAAGGTTTCTTTTGTATGGGCTGTTATACTGGTCTGATGTCCCCAGAACAATATGGATCTCGTATGCAAATATTCAATAATGATGATCCCGGGTGCATAGGACATAAAGAGATATGCACCAGCATAAGGGACGTTTGTTTACAAAGCAATGTGCGTGTTTAGGGTTATCAGAATTTTACTGACATACCTTACTCACCCCTTTTAGTGGGGGGCAAAAAGCCCATAAAGGTATCTTTTATCCGATATATCAGGAAATCAGTTCAGGGTAAAAAACTCCAAATTTAATTTGATAAAAATGTACACTAGTCTCATGGGCAAGACATGAGATCAAGAACAAGGTATAAAATCCAAAAAAAAATTCCAAAAAATTACAACATCCAAAAAAATTAAAAAGACAAAAAACTGTTAAAAAGTACAAGTATACGTACATCCGGAGGTATGGCTGCTCACTTATCTCTGGTAAAATCAATTTTTTACTTATCTCTGGTAAAATATGTCGTGGGCGTTTCTACGGACGATGGCCGCACGCGGCAAAACACCGTGGCGTACGGACCGCTCCGTAAGAATGCGGGAATATCCGCACCGATCAGAATAAGGGCCTTTATGACTTATTGCACATATGATGAGACTATAGATCTCACACACTGTTCTTTTTTCCGAGCAACCACGGGAACATCAAGACTCTTGCACTTACCGGTGTTATCTAATCAGTGGGATACCAGACAAGGAAAGAAACCTTTGTAGGCTTGAAGACTCCTGGAAACATCGTGAGTAGGGGTACGCTTTCCCTCAAGCTTAAAAAGATACCTTTACATGTGTATCCCTCTGTCTTTTTGAAGTAAGTGAGGTATGCTGTTTTAGCCTTTACACCTATACAGCTTTTACATCGCTTACTGTGGGCACATATCAGGAGATCATAGATCTCAGACACTTTTTCTTTTCCCCGAGTAACTGTGAAGACATCGGGATCAGTTCACGTATTCACCTCGAGGAGTCCTATTTCCCCCTTTTGATCATCCTAGTAAAGAAACCTTTACAAGAGGAGTACCACCTTGAACCCACGTGAGTTCTGGTACGCCTAAGGGGCATTTAAACGTCCTCTATACACACCATTGAACACTACGCCTAGAGCGTTTATAATAAATAGACACAGACACACCAATCTAATTTCTGGTTTTTATTTTTATTTTTCCACGCTGAACACCTTCACTTGGAGAAAAGTATCCAACCTACCTGAGAACCAGCATCATCTCATCAGGAAGAGTTTGGACATATAAAAATTATAAGTATTACTTATTGCGCCACTGGTTTATATATCCCAATTTTTCCACAGTTTGTTATTGAGCTTTGCAGTTTATTTTTTTTAGGGAAAATTACTTATTTTTATTTTATTTATTGTTTTGTTATTATAATTCTCTCCTAGTGGATGGTAGATTAACAATGTGTGGTAAATTGTTATAGTACTACAGTATGTATATGTCACTGTGAACTAGAGATAGAAATGAAGTACAATTTACTTCTACTGTCAGCAGATTTTGTGAATAGGAGTGTTCCAGGTATCAGTAAGGATAGCAGTTTCAGGTCTATTCTTACCACCGTGGGTTGCTTGCACAATTTTGCCCAAAGCCATTTGCACGCAGCTTAGGGGGTGTGACTGTGCAGAGCAATAGGAAGTTATTGATTCTTTAAGTCTCCTCTTCCACCACAGCCTGTTCTAATGGGCTAAGCTCTTAATAATAAGAAATATAACATAGCTTAATTTGCACTTGGCAGTACAGCAACCTGGTTGATGGTAAATAACTGAATATTGTTCATTCCTCTTAAACCACCTTCTTATTTGATCAAGTACAGGGGTTAAAGTGGGGGGGCCATACAGCAGTGTATATCCATCCAATCCCCATTGAGCTACCTGGGACCTTCCCCATCATCACATGCTGTCCTTCTGCATGTGACATATCGCATGTGACGTATCGCATGCAATCCCACTCCCCGCTGCTGGGAGTGGGAGCCAAGTCAGAGGTTGGACCTGCAGCAGGTCCAACCTCCGACTCCGATCCAATTCGCACAGGACCTTTCATCGCATCAGTTGTTAAACACATCCGATTTGGCCACTTTTTTATTTGACTCCTCTTCCAGAATTGGGTAAAAAGTGTCCATCTTGGATTAGTGTATGGGGGCCATAAGCCGTGAGTGAGATAACATGGATGGAGATAAAGTACCAAACAACCAGCTTTTTACTGCACCGTGTCGTGTGAATGACATGCTGATAGATCCTTCCCCCAAGACTCCCCCCACGCTTGATACAGCTAGCAGGTGTGACTGCAGGACAGTGGCTGAAAACCATGACTGCCCTGCTGGCTGTTAGGAGACATACGACTCTGGACTTCCCAGTGACAGCTCAGGAACACCCAATACTTTTCTAGTATATTTTCGATACCGTGCGTATGAATCGAAACTGCACCTCTGTTCATAAGCACTGAGTGACTTTTAAGTGACATATTCACAGTTGAAAAATTTCTGCACAAATATTGCCATTAAGTTCAAATCATACTTAGCTCTATAATGAGGACTCATTTTGTGATGTCGGTCTTAAACTTCAGTGTAAAAAATAACAAAATTCCATATTCCAGCACTAAAGTTTGGTACATACTAGGTGCCCAGCCGATATATATCAGCCCAACAAGCTGGTATTGAGTATACATTAGAATGATGTATGAAGGACAGATCGACATATCTTTCCTTCCTTCATTTACATAGAATTAATTTGCTACTGTTATTGCCTGGTTAGCCATGCAGATTGGGAACTAAAAGTGGCCTCAAGTGGGCGGCACCGTATCAAATGTAGGTGGACTGGACACCAAATAGGTGGGAAAAATACATCACTACACCTTTGTGGAAGCTGTTGGTTTCAATATAATTTGCATGGTGGCCCTCTGACATTTAAGCTGCTGTGACAAACCACAAACCTCCAAGTTTCACTTAACACTTCCTCACACACGGAGTATGAACACAAACCTTAAAATTTCCATCAAGCAAACAAACAACTCATTAGCACAATTCCTTAACTATCACAAATATTGCCACCCCTTCCCCAATGGGCTCCCACCTTAGATGAGTATTAGGAGCCTCGGGTCCTCTGCTCTGTGTCATGCAAAGATTGTTCATGTGGAAGACAGAAGAGGGATTGGACCACTACTCTGGACAGGGCCACAGCTTAAAACATAAAGTCATTGGCTTACAGGCGGCTTTGCAGATACGTCGGCCTATCGGGTATCTTTCATGGGTGTTCTATGGAATTTATATTTGTACTAACATATGCGATTAGTATCGCAAATGAAGCAGCGGGTGGGGGGGTGAGCGGGTCTCCGCGGATCTCCCCCTCATGCTGTGCCCGGCAGTCTCCTTCTCAGACGGCTCCGCCTTTTACCGCATTTTCAGTTTAATACATCCCGCCCATTGGGAATACACACTGAGCAATATGTGTGGATATGTTGTTCCAGTTCCATATATATATATATAGTGACAATAACGTGACACACTTTTAGCAATGAATACAAACACAGCTATGTGTCTGTAATTATGAACACGTGTCAGTATTAAACATTTACAGCATCCCCCAAAATATCATATTACTACAAATTTTATCAGTCTCCTTTTCTTTCAGTTTTCACACAACAGTAAAAAAAAAAAACAATCTCCTTAAATATGAGTGGACTTGTGGTTGGCATTAACAAAATAACCATGAGAAAATGGGGAAAAAAAATGTCAGCATGCATCCACCTAATACTAATGCCTCAGGCCAAGCTGTGTCTCCATGAGTTCAG